>NW_026526843.1:121641154-122046154 GCF_024362965.1 Panthera pardus
AATGAGCCTGAATTCCAAAGATGCACAGGACAGCCCCTGTCCTCAATGAGCCTGACTTCTCATGAAGGAGGGAGCATCCTCAGAGCAACGACTCATAAATAACTGCATGACCTCACGGACCAGCAATTAAGGAATAGAAATTGGCCGGTTCAGCGGAGATGACAGCTGTAAGAAAATCTTAGGAGCTGGCACAGTAGAAGACCTTGAGAGAGGAGGGCGACAACGGCCATATTTGTCAGAGTCCAGCCCATGGGAAGGAGGAGGAAGAAGGTGCTCCACTGACTGAGCCATCCAGGCACCCCTAAATTTTTTTTCAATCCTACGCTTATTCCTCCGAAATTAAGTAATTTTGTTTTGAGTTGCAGTGACCTGCTGAATTTCTGAAAGAACAATGAGGGGTTTTCATTTCTTGGGTAGCTATAAAAAAAAAAAAAAAGGATGCTCACATAAGAAGAAAATGTCTGTTTAGGTATCAGGGGGTCATCCTGGATATTTCTAGATGTGTACCTAAATGTTCAAATTAATGTAAGTGACCTCATTTATCTCCCCCAAATTTTACCTCCCATCCCTCAAACAGAACAATCTTCCAAATTATATCCAGTTTTGTAAAGATGCATATTTAATAAAACATCTGTTTCTGCTTTGGATTTGCTCCCAGTTTTATACAATGTTCAGATTGTTTAATTTTTAGCGTTCTGAAAGCTGAGTAAAAAACAACGAAGAGGAAAATTTCTCTTCAGAATTTAAAAAATAACTTAAAATACATATAATCAATTTTACCCGATTCGACTTTTGCTGAGTCAACCCACAATTCCGATGAACTCTCAAGGAATTCGTTTCTTGCCCACATTGCTAATTTTGACCCAAACCTTTACAACAAAATTAAAAAAGTCCTCGGCTCCTCTATCCTGCAAGCAGAAGAGACTTCTGAGCCCGGTGGATTTATAGCTTTCCTGTAAGACATTAAATGATTAAGCTCCAGAATCCTTTACATTCCGAAAATTTATTGCTCTTAATTTTCCAGGCATGGACTGGAATGGGAAACCTGAAGCCTTTCTCTGACACTGTCTTTAAAAAAATACAGAAAAACAATTCCGAAAAGTCGAGGGACATGCATACTGGCAAAAAAAATTTTTTTTAAGATAAAAAGACATCTAGAAATAAATCACAGAAGTGTGTGGCATAAACCACACATTTTCAGTAAATCATGCTAATTTACAAGCTCAATAATCGAGGTAGAACCATTTTCCCCTTCGGTGGGAGACTAACTTCCATCTACAACAAATAGGTTAAATGATCAAAGATGTTCTTGGGGCACATGGGGGAGCTCAGTCGCCTTACTGTCCAATTCTTTATTTGGACTCAGGTCATGATCTCACAGTTCATGGGTTCAAGCCCCACATCGGACTCTATGCTGACACCACAGAGCCTGCTTGGGATCCTCTCTGTCCCTCTCTCTCTGCCCCTCCCCTGCTCGCTCTTTATCTCTGTCTCTCAAAACAAATTAAAATAAACTCTAAGAAAAAAAAAACACGTTCAGGGTGCCTGGGTAGCTCAGTCAGTTAAGTATCCGATTTGAGCTCAGGTCATGATCTCACAGTTCATGGGTTCCAGCCCCACGTCGGGCTCTGTGCTAATGGCTCAGAGCCTGGAGCCTGCTTCGGATTCTGTGTCTCCCTTTCTCTCTGCCCCTCCCCCACTTGCGATCTGTCTCCCTCTCTCTATGTCACTCAAAAATAAACATTTAAAAAAATGTTTTTTATAGAAAAAATAATGTTCTCTCATACTGTCTCTGGTTTGACTCCATGCTGTCTAAGAACCCATGATGGCTGGCTTGTCAACGCTTGTCTTCAAAGTGCAATGTTTGACTTTTGTCATCCACTCAGTGCATATCCACAGAGTGTCTACTCATTTCTTCAACAAACACCCAATGAGGGTCTCATCTGAGTGGGACTCACCAAAAGACACACGTTTAAGGGAAGACAGGAACACTTTAAAACACACCTTAGTGGGCAAAAAATAAAAATGCCTTCCAATTTGAGGAAGCACCAAGAATGAAGTAAGCATGGGCTAAATATGAAGACACTAGAGCATGTGACCCAATTTAAGTGGGAAGAGGGAAGGGTGTTCCAGGCAGGGGAAGCGTAGAGGCAATGTCCTAATTTGGTACCCACTTAGTTGGATCACAAAATCAAGAGACAACTGGTATACCAGCAGGGTGGTAATCGGAGAAGGCTATGCCATGGAGCTGGGGAGGTGGACAGGAGGCTCACTGTGAAAAGCCAAATAGGTCAGTAAAAGGAATTTGGGGTTTATTCTAAGTAACACGAAGCCATCCTTTGTAAGACATTCTAGACGCAGAAGGAGGAACGAAAGGTCAATCATAAGTGATACGAAGAGCCTGCCTTAGGATGCACCTGTATTTCAAGGTACGTCACGTGCTTCAGTAACTTCTTCATCTCGCAGACACCTCTAGATGCCGGCGCTCTCTACGTTACTCTCTTACAGATGAGAAAACCGGAACGTGAACAAGTCAGCCCCACACAGCCAGGAAGCATTAGGTGACCTGGCTCCTCTGAGAGAAATTGAGTACCAGAAACGAGTGTGTGAAGAAAGTGAGCAGAGAGAATCCTAGCCTCGTGTGATGGATAAAGTATGGATATGTGTGACATACTAGGTAAAAAAAAACGCGTTGGGCTCTGCCTCTGGCTCCTGGCACAGAACTCCTAAAACCCCTGCGATTCCTACATCACTAAGAGCATCCTTGTTGTAACATTTGATCTACGACTCTGATTCCTCATACCGAGCTCCTAATTAGCTTGGATCTTCTTAGGCAGTAGGAGTGTCTTTTGTTCTAATGAGGCAACACTTGGTGGGCTCCAACATAGCTTCTAAATGAGAGCTGGTCGGCAGGAAAACCAAGTCATGGTTGGAAGCTTGGAATGTTCAGCCCCCCTCCATGCTCTGGGAAGAGGAAGGGGCTGGAGACTGAGTTAAAGATTGGTCACAAGTACATGAAGAAGCCTCCATAAAATCTGAAAAGTACACAGTTCAGGGAGCTTCTGGGTGGGTGCGTCCATCCACGGCTGGGAGTGTGGTGCATCCCAACTCCAAGAGGACACAACTCCTGCTTCAGGACCCTCACAGACCTCATCCTATGGATCTCTTCATCTGGCTGTTCCTCTGTATCCTTTATCATCTCCTTGATTATAAACTACACTGGAAGACATTAAAGAACTGTTTCTCCAACTTCTGTGAGCTGTTCTAGTAAATGATACAATCCAAGGAGGGGATTCTGGGAACCTCTGATCCGTAGCCAAGTTGGAAGAAAGTTGTGGGTAACCTAGGGACCTATTGCTTACAATTGACATCTGCAGTGGAGACAAGTCTTGTGGGACCGAGCCCTTAACCTGTGGGGTCTGTGCTGACTCCAGTTTGGATCAAATTGAACTGAATTGTAGGACACATCCTGCAGGTGACACAGACAATGGCTCAGTGCTGGGGTGGGGGTGGGGAACCATATACCTGGAGACAGCAAGTATTGAGTGTGTGAGTAAAGGGGAAACACAGGAGTGGTTTTCCCAACTGGTGTGGTAGAGGGGAATACACAAGTACTCCAGGTTGAAGGAGAACATGAGAATGACAGCAAGAAAGCAAGGAACAGGTGCAGTGAATCCCTGCAATTATCAGCCTGGATGGAACATTACATACGAGGGAGGAGAGGCCACAAAGTGCACATGGCCGGGACAGGGAATGGACAAAAACGTAGGCTTGAGCACAGTTTCCGGACTGGACAGTCCTTTGATGCAACCTATTATTCAGGAAGGTGGAGCAGGAAGACCAAATAGATGGGAGAGTGTGAACAGCCATAGGACATTAGTAAAATAGCGAAACTAAAGAGAGAACATGGCTGTGGACAGTGGAGACGTACCCCAGCCAAGGAAGTAAGGAGACCCGGAAAGTGTATTACACCAGGCAGACTAGAGACAGGATGCAAAGTGCAGGATGAGGGACTGAGTCCGGGAAAACAAAAATGCAGGGAACAGAGCAAGCTTGGCAAGAAAGACGATGGGCTGAATTTGGACACACCGAACTGGGCTTTTGGCAGTATGCACAAAGTCGTCCTCAAAAGAGACGACCGTGAGAGCAAGGTGGAGCTTGAGAGTGACGTCAGAGCAGAGAATAGAAACCCAGGGGTGTCCCAGGTGGAAACTATGGTTGAATCACGAACAGATGCAAAGCTACGTGGGATAGTCTGGGGCAACAGTAGTAGCTGAAGAAGCAGGATGAGAAAATGCAGAAAATGCACAGAAGATACCGGAAAGTTCACTAAAGGCACAGGAAGGCAGTAGAGGGGAGCCAAGGGGACAGCGTTTAGAACTGGGACGATGAACACGTCAGAGTCTACAGAGAAAGTCCCGGGAGGACGCTGGCTCTGTTGAAGACTCACCCCCCCAGTGGCCACCTGGGCAAAGCCACAGAGTCGAGGTGCGCGGTCAGAAAAGACGGCAGAAGAGACGCGAGAGGAAACAGAGCCATGTGTCTTATGAAGAGCTCTTCTTCTCAAGGTACGACGTGTCAGGACATTAAGTAGGTACTATGGAGTGATGAGAATGGCGGAGAAGGTCTTGATGGTGCATATGGCGGACCAGTTTTCAGAAAGAAAAACACTACGTTCCAGACACTGTGGAGGCCGGGTAAGTCCATCTTTAAAGTCCATCCATTACCTTATAAGCACCATCAAAGCGCCTGTTCTCTGCCAGTCTCACAGATCTGTGCACTTTCTGGCAAGACTGACCTGTCCCAAGTTCAGGAAGCCTCTCCCTTCCCCTGAATTAAAGGACCTGAAACACAACCCCAGCGTCTCATAGCTACTCCGTGGCTTTGTTGTCTCTGCAATAGGTAGCCATCCCACGCCATGGTTTCATTTTCCCAGGGTCAACCCCCCCCTCTGGATCTCCATTTCCTCTACTAGCCTCATTCCCTCAACCTCCATCTCGGCCGCTACCTGCCCGCATCATATCCGCCCCCTTAAAACTGACATTCCGTAAATGATTCACTTCGGCAAAAACAGTAGCAGAGCTCCTCCAACAGCTGAAAGAATAACATTGATGGGCTTTCCCATTGAGTTCCACCACCTGGAGCACTCTCATTTCAATTTCTTTTTTTTTTTTTAATTTTTAATGTTTATTCATTTTTGATACAAAGAGAGACAGAGGATGAGCGGGGGAGGGGCAGAGAGAGAGGGAGACACAGAATCCAAAGCAGACTCCGGGCTCTGAGCCATCGGCACAGAGTCTGACGCGGGGCTCGAACTCATGGACCGTGAGATCATGATCTGAGCCGAATTCGGACGCTTAACCGACAGAGCCACCCAGGCGCCCGTGATTTCAACGCAGTCGTCCGATACAACCCCTTGCACTGGAAATGACACTCAACCCACTCATTCAAGTGCATCTGTGAACTGGCACACGATGTCACATGCATGTTATCATTTGAGAATGCCTTTATCCAACACATCTGGTACACACACGTTTACTCTCTCTTTCTTCTACTCTTCAGACAAAACCCCAGCGATCCTGAGACACAGATCATAAGCAACCTCTTTTGTAAAAGTTTCTTGGACACTCTAGCTTCCAAGATAGCCGTCAATGGTCCCTGCCTCCCTGTCCGAATGCCGTCTCACTGTCCCCATCCACGTGGTGCCAGGTTTCAACGGTGTGCGTGCAGATCTGATAATGAGCCACCTCCAAGATCAAGGTAGAAAAGACAATGGCTTTCATCTTAGGGTCCCTCCCTCTCATTGGCTCTCGCTCCTCCCCGACTCGAGAAAGCCAGCCGCCAAGTTTGTGTGACTAGCCCTAGGGAGTGGCCTGTGTGGCAAAGAACAAAGCCACCTGCTGACAAACACACGAGTGAGATTCTCCAATGCCTTCGTGAAACTTCCAGCCCAGCCTCCAAATGAAGCGCAGTATGCCAAGACCGTGAGCCAGAACCACCGAGCTGTGTGGCTCCTGAACGCCTGACTTCCAGAAAATCTAGGCGGTAATAAACAGTTGCAGTTTTCAGCTGTGTTTAAGGTAATGTAGACAAATAACAACCTGTCCCAAGTGGTACACATGCCAAGTAAGATTCTAGTGGAATGTAAGATTCCAAATTCCTAAGGTCTGGGTTTTCATCCTCTTTTGGGGATGTTTGATGGGCATGCCTTGTAGAATACATACTCCACTGATCATGTTGTCTTCTCCACTGGGATGGTGATCTCACCAGGATCAGGAATTGAATCCTATCTATGTTTCTATGTCTTGCATTATCTAGCCTGTTGACTGTTGTGCATTCATGGTTATCGGATGGATGGATGGATGGATGGATGGATGAGTGAATGAATGAATGAACGAATGAAGCTCCGTTCCTGGTTTCTCAGTCTCTGAAGGGAAAATAGCTGCACCCAGCCTGGAGTTACAAGACCCTCGTTTGAGAGAGAATGTGCCCTTGCATCCCTCAAATGAGAAACCACTGGCTGCCTTCAAGTGTTTTCAAGTATGAGCCAAGCATTTGGAAGCATAGGGGAATAACAATGAGTTTTTATGGTGGTTATTATTAATCTTTACATCCTGCACAGTCCATAGCACATGGTAAATGCCCAATAAATACACATGAGATTGAACTCACCAGGAGCCCGAACACAAAGGCAACGTGGAAATCAGTGCAGCGAGACTCACTGTCAGAAGCAAACCACCAGACCCAGACGTATTCATGCCACCTTCCACACAGGAGAAACCAAAACAGGACGGGAGAGTCAAAAACTAAACAGGCTGTTTGTGGCCAAAGAACCTGAAAAAGACTCGAATGCTGTGGTTTTCAGAGTGTGACCCCCTAGAGCAGTAGCAGCAAGTTCATGTGGGCTCCATCTTGGATCTGCTGGCTCAGAACCTTTCCTGGGTGGGACACTGCCCTGCAGGGGACGCTGGTACAGAGGTTTGGGAAACACTGTCCCTCCTTCACGGCCCAGGGTTTAGAGCACACATCAGGCTCCAAAATCAGTCTCTCCCCTACTATTTCCTCAGGTTGTTTCAACCCGCTCTCAACTGGGAGGTCGCATTTCCTTTGGAAGACCTCTCATGAAGCCAACCCTAAGGGAGCATCCCCTATCAGGAACCCCCGTGTCGTGTCCTCCTAGCCCCATAAGCATCGACTGAGCCACTTCTTATTAAAGGGATGATGCTGCATCACCTGACATGCGTGTCTCTAGCCGCCGCCAGACCACACAGCCCGTGAGCGAGCTGCCGGGTGTTCCTTCCCCAAGGCTAGTCCAACGCATCGCCATTCCTCGATGAATGAAACAAACATATGGCAATGGTTCAAAAGGTTCTGACAATCACAGCAATTGAGAGATTAAAGAATTCCCCATTCTGCTTCGTAAATGTAGAGAACACTTTCCCCAAGGGAAAAAAAAAGGCATGACCTAGACTGGGGGTCACCTCCTCCATAGAAGCACGCAAAACACACAAGGCTGCTCTTCGGCCCAAGTGTTTACATGCCACGATCAGAAGTTGAAAAGATGCTGGAGAAAACCCATGTTGGGGTCGATATGTCCTAGCAGTCAGACACAGTGGCAAGACAGAGGCAGAGACAGAATGTGACAAATCATACCCACGTCCCAAGTTTTATTTTAGTGCCATTTAGACTTTCTACCCTAAGTGCTGCACTGTGCTTTTTATGATCTAGCCAGATTTTTTATCATCTAGACATTGTTCAGTGTGTCAATACCTCTGGGTTTGCTCCAAATTTCACAATTTCTGCTTGCACACCCCCTCTGCTCCATTTGTATCTGCCATTTAACCAGGTCACAATGAAGTTTATTCGGAAAATACACGGAGCGTGTGTATCACTAATCACAGTTTAAAATGAGCAGTATTCAAGTCAAGAGTCTTAATTACAATGATCATGGCTCTGGAATCAGGCAGAATTAGTTGGAAAGGACCTGGGGATCGGTCCAACCCACTCATTTTACAGTTGAGGAGTATGAAGGCCCACTGCTTGCCTCCAAAGGGCTGTAATTAAGTAGGGGACCGTCACCCCTTCCCAGAATGCGTGGGGGTTGTGATAGGATGTGGTGCCATCTCTAAAAAGCTGATGACACAGAGGTGACCATGGAGGACAAGTGTCCTCCCCACCACTGCCAGAATGTGTCAGAGAAGCAGGGAGAGACTGGGCCAGGGGTCTGCCCTTCATCAGGCTCTACCCCAGATGGCTATTTCCCGTAGGGTGGGACAGCCCCGAATCTTGGCGGGATTCCTAGCACTGCAGTGACAAAGTACAACAAGTCTACTGGTTTAATTTATTCTCTCATCAAGGTTCTGGAGGCCAAAATTCCAGAATCAAGGGGTTAGCAGGACCACACTGCTCTGAAGTATCCAAAGGAAGAGGGTCCTGCCTCTTCCAAGTTCAGGTGGCTGCTGGCAATAGTTGGGGTTCCCTTGGCTTGTGGATGCCTTGCTCCAATCTCTGCCCCCCACCGTCCCATGGCTGGGGACGTCCCGTGGGTCTGTCTGAATCTTCACTTTGTTTTCTCACTGTGTGCCTGTGTTGCACACAGTGTGTTCCCCTGAGATGGACAGGTGTCATACTGGATCAAGACCAGTATGATCAGGATGTCACTGATCTCCTCTTTATTTAAAAAAAAATTCTTTAAACGTTTATTCATTTTTGAGAGACAGAGAGAGAGAGAGAGAGAGAGAGAGAGAGAGAGAGACGGAGTGCGAATGGGGGAGGGGCAGAGAGAGGAGACACAGAATCCGAAGCAGGCTCCAGGCTCTGAGCTGTCAGCACAGAGCCCGATGTGGGGATCAAAGCCATGAACCGTGGGATTCTAGTGGAATGTAAGATTCCCAATTCCTAAGGTCTGTGTTTCCATCCTCTTTTGGGAATGTTTGATGGGCATGCCTTGTAGAATACGTACTCCACTGACCTGAGCCAAAGTTGGACACTTAACCGAATGAACCACCCAGGGGCCCCGTGACTGATCTCCTCTTAACGACATCTGCAAAGAACTTTGTTCCAAATAAGGTCACCTTTGGAGGTGCTGCGTGTTAGGACCTCACTGTATCATTTTGGGAGACACAATTCAATCCACAACGTTTGGTTTATTTGTAAAATGATATGGTTGGATTCAGGGTGTTTTTCCTTGAATTTCTAGTGTTAAATATGGAGCAAACAGAAGGAGAAAACTGCTCTCTCTCTCTCAGACACACACACACACACACACACACACACACACCCCACACACTGGAATCTGGAGCTGTGGAAACAGAACCTTTGGGTGGCTGGCTCCATGCATTTACTTTCAACCAGTTTTTCACCATCGCACAAGAACTACCTCGCTGATTCTGCACGTTTGCACCAGGTGGAAGAATGAGGCCAGAATGTGTGCTTTCTGCATCATTCACATTTGCAAATGCATCCACTATAAACGTAGAATGACAACGGCAGCCAAATTGTAGGTGGGAGTAATTTGTCTCCAGACATCAAATTCTGCATAGTAAATGGACTTTCCCTTTTCTCTTGTATTTTCTCGGAGCCTCGTTTATTTGCTTCTTTCCTCGTGGAACAAAAAACTTACTGTAAAACTGCGGCATTAGTTTGAATAGTTTACGCGTGGCATCAGCCTTTCAAAAACATAACCCAAGTTTTAAACATGGAGACAAGGAAAAATGTAGACATTTAGGAACTATGCAATGAAGGCAATGAAATACTTATCGTAGCAAACGTCAATGCTGAAATATGTACCAAAAAAGATCGGCACGTACCCCCACATCCCAACGTTACAGAATTAAACTGTTAAGAACCAGCTGTGTAACTGGCTTTACCGAATCTTTTTATCATGAGAATGTAAAAGGTGGCTAGTTCTTATAGCAATTTAAAACAATCACACAAGATAACCCATGATGAAGACACTTATGACAAATCTTACGTCTGCAATCTCCCGGGTTGGTGACACGAATTGTGAATGTCTGAGGCTGATAATGACCTCTCTTCAACACACATTTTTCCACACAAATTCATCTCGTATTCACTCACACATTATTAAAACTTCTTATTTTGTTCGAGAATCTAATTTTAACCAATCAATGTAACGGCTCAGAAAATACAACACCGTCTTCAATGGGTCTTAGATTTAATTTTCTGCGCAGCACATTTGTGTGTGTGTGTTTTCCACGGATGTGAGTTGTAAACGAGTGAGGGCACTCGCCCGTTCGTGTGAATCCATTCTATGTGCCAGGCGTTCATATACCGTCTTCCCATCTAAAGCGTTTCCATTTGCAAGATGGCTCTGCCCAGTGTTAGATAAGCTAGCTGCATTTTGTTCTGTCCTCTGTTCTCGAAGATGCCTATCAAGGATTTTCTTTATTCTTTTTATTTTCTCCAAAGCTCTCACTTACAAACATCAGTTCTATCTTCCTTTTCGATAAAGTGCTTTATCATGGCTATCCCCAAACATCAACCTAATTCTCATTACCACGGATACAACTCATACAGTCTATTCTTGTTACGAAAAAGCTTCAAGGAACACATGGATATGGCCTCTCATTGTCCTGTTTGTCCCTGTTTTTCTGGTCACGCCCAGCACACCTAAAAGGCCACCACAACCCCAAAGAGAATGAAATCCCCTGTGTAAAATCTGGCATGGGCACACCTCATTTGGTAATACAGGTTCTTAAATGGGAGGGATTTTAACCCCCAGGGGACATCTGGCAACACCTGGAGACATTTTTGATGGTCACAGCTGGGAAGAGATATACATCTAGACGCTGGAGGCCAGGGATACAGGGAAACATCAACCATGCTCAGGGAAGTCATGTGCAACAAAGAATTATCCAGCCCCAGTATCAATGGTGCCGAGGGCAATAAATCTTTGTAAGAGAGATGTATTCCCGCAACATATGAGTTCATCGAGTTGTGTTTTCAGTATCATACAAGTCTTGTCACTTCAACGCATCCTTTTTCTAATCAACCGGCATGATCTTCTACTTACTATCATGTACGTTACAGAAGTTTGCATTTGTTAAGCGCACACACATGTACACACCAGTGCGTGGGGCACACCCGGCTCCTTCCAGCACAACCATCCTTCTGAAAGGTGGGTGAGTCATTCCTTTCATTTCGCTTTACAAGTTACACATGTAATACGTATCACTGCTTTCAAACATGCAGCCATTTCTGCAAAGGCCCTATGTTACTATTAGAGTGAAGGATGAGATAACGTTAGGAGGGGAGAGTAGAGTGTGGTTCCCAGGGGTGAAGGGGAGGAAGGGGGGGTCAGGAGGGAGGGAATGGGAGGGGAATGCTGGTAGCAGAGGCTAAATATCCAGTTAGGAGGTGAATGTTTATGCAAATCTAACACACAATATTGTATGCATAGGGAACAATAATGCATTCTATACTTGAAAACTCTTGAGACTAAATCTTAAATATCTGTCCACCAAAAAAGAAACGGTAACTAGGTGACCAGATGGAGACTTAGCTTACTCGATGGTGGTAATCATGCTGCAACTTAAAAGTATTTCAAATCAACAGGTACCCCTTACACTTACACAGCGAATCATGTCTCAATAAAGGTGGGGGGGGGGGGAAGGGATAAAATAAACCCGTAAGAATGGCTGGCTACAGATGTGTCCGTCACATGGCTCCTTTTTCGTCTGGTTGAGTGGGAGTCGGCAAGGGAAAAATTGCACGTGTGTGTTTGTGTGTGTGTTGAATGATAAAGCAAAGGCTACCTTGGAACTCTCTTTCTCACAGACTCTCGTCCACACTCTGAGTTTGTTGGGAACCGGAAAACGGGAGGTGTAGGAAACCCACAGAGTCCCCTACCCATCCCCGCCCCCACACACACACACACACAGAGCTGTATTCATGCAGCCTCCTCTTTGGGGGCTGGGGACACTTCCTCAGGCCACTCGAGCTTACCCCATAAGGAGCCTGTAAACTGAGACTGCGTATTCCGGAGAACGCCCATGTTCCTTTAAAAATAACTTGAGTACTACATTTTGCTGACGCCATAACCTACTTTCCCATAGGATACATAGAAATAGCAGTTTCTTCAACGAGACTTTGCAATGAAGAGGAAAGGGCGGGAGGCAGATCGATGAAAAGAAATTCAAAACACAAACCAACCTGGTGTCAGGCATAGCCCTTGTGTGAGTTAGCAAAATATTAAAAAATCATTTTTTTTTTACTTTTACAACTTGGAAAATGAGGATATTAAGAAAAATAAATGAACATTAAACATTATTTTTGCGACAGAGAGAGAACGTGAGCAGGGGAGGGGCAGAGAGTGTGGGAGACACAGATTCCGAGGCACGTCCTAGGTGCCGAGCTGTCAGCACGGAGCCCAAAGCGGGGCTCGAACTCACGCACCATGAGATCATGACTTGGGCTGAAGTAGGACGCTTAACCAACTGAGCCACCCAGGCACCCCAGGACTCTTTTTTTTTTTAACATAGCCATTGTATCTTGACCACGCCTAAAACTATTATCATTTTCTCAGTATCCTTGTTTTCCAAGGGCGTTCTCCAGAATGTGCAGTCTCAGGTTACAGAGATTTTGGAAAATCCTACTCCTTCTCTATAAGGAAAAACACAGTCTTTAGGAAGCTCCTTCAGCAATCCCTATCAAAATAACACCAGCATTCTTCACAGAGCTAGAACAGACAATCCTAAAATTTGTATGGAACCAGAAAAGACCCCAAATAGTGAAAGCAATCTTGAAAAAGAAAACCAAAGCAGGAAGCATCACAATCCCAGACTTCAAGCTATACTACAAAGCTGTAATCATCAAGACAGTATGGTACCGGCACAAGAACAGTCAGATCAATGGAACAGAATAGAGAACCCAGAAATGGACCCACAAATGTATGGCCAACTAATCTTTGACAAAGCAGGAAAGAATATCCAATGGAATAAAGACAGTCTCTTCAGCAAGTGGTGCTGGGAACACTGGACAGCGACATGCAGAAGAATGAACGTGGACCACTTTCTTACCCCATACACAAAAATAAACTCAAAATGGATGAAAGACCTAAACGTAAGACAGGAAGCCATCAAAATCCTCGAGGGGAAAGCAGGCAAAAACCTCTTTGATCTTGCCCGCAGCAACTTTTTACTCAACACGTCTCCAGAGGCAAGGGAAACAAAAGCAAAAATGAACTACTGGGATCTCATCAAAATAAAAAGCTTCTGCACAGCAAAGGAAACAATCAGCAAAACTAAAAGGCAACCGACAGAATGGGAGAAAATATTTGCAAATGACATATCAGATAAAGGGTTAGTATCCAAAATCTATAAAGAACTTGTCAAACTCAACACCCAAAAAACAAACACTCCAGTCAAGAAATGGGCAAAAGACATGAATAGACACTTCTCCACAGAAGACATCCAGATGGCGAACAGGCACATGAAAAAATGCTCAACACGACTCATCATCAGGGAAATACAAATCAAAATCACAATGAGATACCACCTCACACCTGTCAGAATGGCTCACATTAACAAATCAGGCAACAACAGATGTTGGCGAGGATGCGAAGAAAGAGGATCTGTTTTGCGTTGGTGGGAATGCAAGCTGGTGCAGCCACTCTGGAAAACAGTATGGAGGTTCCTCAAAAAACTAAAAATAGAACTACCCTATGACCCAGCAACTGCACTACTAGGCACTTATCCACAGGATACAGGTGTGCTGTTTCGAAGGGACACATGCACCCCATGTTTATAGCAGCACTATCCACAATAGCCAAAGTATGGAAAGAGCCCAAATGGCCATCGATAGATGAACGGATAAAGAAAACAGATAAAAGAAAATGTATATATATATATATACACATACACACAATGGAGTATTACTCGGCAATCAAAATGAATGAAATCTTGCCATTTGTAACTACGTGGATGGAACTGGAGGGTATTATGCTATGTGAATTTAGGCAGAGAAAGACAATATCATATGACTTCCCTCATATGAGGACATTAAGATACAAAACACATGAACGTAATGGAAGGGAAGCAAAATAATATAAAAACAAGGAGGGGACAAAACAGAAGAAGAGACTGTTAAATACAGAGAACAAACACAGGGTTACTGGAGGGGCTGTGGGAGGGGGGATGGGCAGAATGGATAATGGGCATTAAGGAATCTACTCCTGAAATCATTGTTGCACCCTATGCTAAGTGACTTGGATGTAAATTAAATAATAAATTAATTAAAAAAGAGCTAATGCAGAAATGGTAGGAAAGTATATATATTGATAAAAAATCGGTACACGGCTTCTCTTCCTTATCAACAGTGCAAGCACAGAGAGCAATGTATATTTTATTTTCCTCCTCTCTAATAAAAATAAAGCCATCTCAACTAATGGACAAAGAAAATGTGGTGTGTACATACAATGGAGTATCACTGAGCCTTAAAATGGAAATTGTGGCATATGTCACAGCATGGATGAACCTTGAAGACATTGTGCTAAGTGAAAAATGCCAGACACAAAATGACAAATATTCTATGATTCCACTTACATGAGGAACGTAGAATAGTCAAATTGAGAGACGGAAAGTTTGACAGTTGTCATGAGGGACTGGGCTTCAGAGTGGGGAGTCCGTGTTTCATGGTTACAGAGATTTGGTTCGGGGACATGACCACACAGAACGCACTAGAAGCTGAGAATGTGGATTTTGTGATCTCAGATTAGGGTAATATCAGAGTTTACAATAGATAAGACACATGCCAATATGATTAATCATTCCATCTCACTTGTATACCTTAGAAAACACACCTCCTTGAAAAGGCTACCATGTGCTTATGTGTTATTCATAAAGGGGACCCAGTCACCAGAATTCAAAAGAATACTTCTTATGATGTATTTAAGTGACAACCACCGACATGCCTATTAAAATTTTATACCAAAACCCACATCATGGGTTAAGAGCATGAGGTCACTTTTTTAATGTTTATTTTATTTATTTTGAGAGAGAGAGAGAGAGAGCCTGGATGCAGGAGGAGGCACAGAGAGAGGAGGGAGAGAGATAGAGAGAGAGAGAGAGAGAGAGAGAGAGAGAGAGAGAGAATCCCAAGCAGGCTATGCATTGTCAGCACAGAGCCTGATGTGGTTCAAACCCACGAACGAGGCATCATGACCGGAGCTGAAGTCAGACACTTAACTGACTGAGCCACCCAGGCACCCCTAAAGTTTATTTTTAAAAACAAAACCAGTATTGGGGCGCCTGGGTGGCTCAGTTGCTTAATCGTCCGACTTCGGCTCAGGTCATGATCTCACAGTTCAGGAGTTTGATCCCTTCATCAGGTTCTGTGCTTGGGATTCTCTCTCTGTCTCTGCCCCTCCCCTGTTCGTGGTCTCTCTGTGTCTCAAAATAAACTAACTTAAAAAAAAATTAGGAAGGGCGCCTGGATGTCTCAGTCAGTCAAGCGTCAGACTTTGGCTCAGGTCATGATCTCATGGTTCGTGGGTTCGAGCCCCACATTGGGCTCTGTGCTGACAGCTCAGAGCCTGGAGCCTGCTTCAGATTCTATGTCTTACTCTCACGGTCTCTCCCCTGCTCGTGCTCTGTCTCTCTCTCAAAAATAAATAAACATTAAAAAATTTTTAATTAAAAAAAAAATGAAAACACTATTGCAAAAATGTCCTAAAGGAAAAAAAATAAAAAAGGTTATATTGCATCCAATCAGTCAACCTATAAGCATGAAGGGATGAGCACCGTAACCCAGGGGGCGGGTCGGCCAGCTTCCTACAACTGAAATTTTCCATCCAGTGGAATAATCAGCCCCTAATCCGGTGGCATCAGAGCCCCGCTGGATAAAAGCAGGAACAACAAAATTACAATTTTAAGATGCCTCTCACTGAAATGAGAGAGGATTCGTTTCCAGTGCTTCTGCATGAAAGCATCGTGGGAAAATCGCGAGCGTCTGAAGCAGAAAGAGAGAGCTGTACGCGGAGCTCGGGGCTGCTGATCTTCGTGCAGAACACGCAGGGTCCCCGACACAGTGGTGGAGGTGCGTGTCCAACAGTAATGAATCCTCAGGTACTCACAAAGCATCTCCGCGGAGGCTGGGGCGCTAGGGCTCTCCGGGCCCCTCGGGTGCACATTACCACAAGCCATCACCCAAAACGTACCAGGCTCAGCCTGCAAGCCAGTCACTTCTTACCCTGATCCCGGTTTCCCCGGGGGTCCTTCTGCTCTCGGATATGGATGAGTCGACATAAGCATACAGATTTCCCCGTGTTTAAGAGACTGCCTGTGAGGGGCGCCTGGGCGTCTCCGGTGGTTAAGCATCTGACTTCGGCTCAGGTCACGATCTCACGGTTCGTGGGTTCGAACCCCACGTTGGGCTCTGTGCTGACATCTCAGAGCCTGGAGCCTGCTTTGGATTCTGTGTCTCCCTCTTTCTCTGCCCCTCCCACACTCGTGTTCTGTCTCTTTCTCTCTCTCAAAAGAAATAAACATTTAAAAAATTTAAAAAAGAAATAAAGAACATCCAAGTCACGGAGACGAAAAGCGTAACAGAGGGAATATTGTCAATGATATTGTGACAGTGTGGTGCGGGGACCCCTGAGTAACATCCAGAATTTCGGATCAATGCTGTGATCCTGAAACTAACAGGATGTGTGTTAATCAGATTTCATTTTAAAAAACAAAGAGATTTAAGGTGGTGATCAGTGGGTCACCTCCGGGTTGGGGAACGTACAGAGGTCATGCAAAGCCCTCAGTGTGACAAGACACGGGGACCCCAGCCCCTAGGACTGCAACACAGCTGAAGACCTCCGTGTTCCCCACAAGAAATGGCGTCCAACTCCTTTTGCCCCTAGGACCCTCTGCTTATCTCTAAACTTGGGTGACGGTAAAAGGTTGTCTCCACGTTAACAAGTGTTGCTTCCCATTTTAGAGATTTTTTTTTTTTTTACTTCTGCTGCTTCCTCCCCTGACACCTGTCATCAACACAATTTACCCTGTTAAATTTCTGCTGCACAGATAAGAAAAATGGGCTGGAACACGGTCACTGGACATCGGGTGCTTTGTTCTGTGAACCCCTATGATGAGTCTGTAAACAGAAATATACCAAGGCCCAAAGCTTCACCTAGTTCACCTTCATTTGGTAACAAGTGTTTAAAAGTACTGACCAGTTAAAAAAATTTTTAAAAAAAGGGGGGCGCCTGGGTGGCTCAGTCGGTTAAGCGTCTGACTTCGGCTCAGGTCATGATCTCGCGGTCCGTGAGTTTGAGCCCCGCGTCGGGCTCTGTGCTGACAGCTCAGAGCCTGGAGCCTGTTTCAGATTCTGTGTCTCCCTCTCTCTGTGTCTCTCTCTCTCAAAAATAAAAAAAAAGGGGGCGCCTGGGTGGCTCAGTCAGTTGAGCGTCTGACTTCGGCTCAGGTCATGATCTCGCGGTCTGTGAGTTCGAGCCCCGCGTCGGGCTCCGTGCTGACGGCTCAGAGCCTGGAGCCTGTTTCAGATTCTGTGTCTCCCTCTCTCTCTGACCCTCCCCTGTTCATGCTCTGTCTCTCTCTGTCTCAAAAATAAATAAATGTTAAAAAAAATTTTTTTAAAGTACTGACCAGCTGTGTGCAGTCTGGATCAATCCCAGAAGCTCCTTGTGACTCCGTTTCTACCCATGTCAATAAGGGAATGCCCACGTTTGCTCAGCTTCTTTCAAGTCTTAACAAAAACGGTGGCTCTAAATGACTTTCTCCTTTTATCATGGATATCCCGACAAAGTATACCTTGTATTTGATACAGGCAATTTAATAGTCGTGTAAGCACATTGTTATTTTCCCCGGATTAAAAGTGGATAAGAACATACAGGTTTCTAGAGTCATTGCATGCTGTCCCCACACCAAAAAACAGAGAAAACAAACCGAAATAGCCAAAAAACTTACAGAGTGTGTACTTGAACACTGTTCTTAATTTGAAGAGAGGACAACAGTCCTTGCAAACTCCAGCAGGTCTGAGAGGATATCAGAGCAGAGGAGGAGGAGAGGAGGAAGGGGAGGTGCATGCTGCAATCTGACCTGCCCAGGTGAGCATCTCAGGTGAGAGCCCCTGACTCACCCACCACAGGTGGCCACTTGCTAAGACCACCACTGGGAACAGGTGTGATCTGCTGGGGGGGTTCCTGGTTGCCTTTCTAGGCGTCTCATCCTTACGCTACGTGCAAAACACAGACCAGGGAAACCCCAAAACACAGACAAGGGAAACCCGTATCTTGGAAAGATGGAGCGCGCAGAATTGTAGCGATCCAATTTTGTCAATATAAACGGCGCATCTGAATTTTTTACTAACTCGGTTATGGTATTACGGAATGCACACTACTTTCTGTCTTTTCAAAACCTCCACGGCGGCGCCTGGGCGGCTCAGTTGGTTAACTGTCCGACTTTGGCTCAGGTCATGATCTCATTGTTGGTGGGTTCCAGCCCCGCATGGGGCTCTGTGATGACAGCTCAGAGCCTGGAGCCTGCTTTGGATTCTGTGTCTTCCTCTCTCTCTGCCCCTCCCACACTCATGCTCTGTCTCTCAAAAGTGAAAAACATTTAAAAAAAATTTTTTTTAATAAAATGCAGGGGCACCTGGGTGGCTCAGTCAGTTGAGCATCCGACTTGAGCTCAGCTTGTGATCTCACAGTTTGTGGGTTCGAGCCCCGCGTGGGGTTCTGTGCTGACAGCTGGGAGCCTGGAGCCTGCTTCGGATTCTGTGTCTCCCTCTCTCTGCTCCTCCCCTGCTGGCACTCTGTGTCTTTCTCTCAAAAATAAATAAGCTTTTTAAAAAATTGAATACAAATCTTCACAAAATGCTCACTTTGTCAGCACATATACTAAAACAACTTCAGAAAGATAGGTTTCCCAATAGAAAGTAAATTATGTATACATATGTAAAAATATATGCGTATATATTTACATAATTTATATGCTTAAAGTATAGCGATACATATAAATTATATATATGCTGATATATATTTGTGTATTTACATATGAATGCTATCATTTTGCATAATTTTTATTTTATATATGTTTTATATGTACAAACTATGTATTTCATATATATAAAATATCAGCATACATGTAAGTTGTAGATTACAAAATACGCATGTCATTATATATTTATATATATATAAAACCAACATGGAATATGTTATATATCATATATATATATATAGAATATCAGTACATATGTCGTACATTCATAAAACTAAACAGTCTCTTGTTAATTTGGATGTGACTGGATTCATTGTGTTTTGAAGCTGATGCATATGCTTATTGACGGCACTTAATGCCAATTTGATAAATTCGAGTATCTGCTTCTTGTCATTCAAGGAGACTTTCAATCAATACAATTATCACATAACCTGGCGGACATGACCTGAGAAGCTGTCGGCAGACGGAATCATCATGAAAAGACCTTCACGCAAACTTTAAGTGAAGCAACGTCCGAACTAGTTTGTCCTCATAATATGTTACCGTTTGTTTCCACTACGGACCTAAACTGTCAGAGTCTTTGGTTGAGACGGTATTTTTCCCACATGACAAACTGTGACTACCTTCCAGCTTTACGGCTTTATAGTTCAGTTGATGCCGCTGTTTTGAACCGTCTACGATTCCCCCGCCTCCCTCGGCTTTCCACGTGGCTGTGTTTTCCGCTTTAACTAATTCAGGTTTCTCCACTTTCTGCTCTCCCCTTCTAGAGCCCCGGCTTGAGACAGGGGTCCCCCCTGTTCTGTTGGGGAGATGCTTCGCGAACCCCCCAGCAGATGCTTGAAACCACAAATGGTAGTGAACCCTACATACGCCGGGGTAATTGATGAACAGGCACAGAAGAGAGTAACGATAACTCAGAATACAACAGAACAATTCTAATAATATACTGTAATCAAAGTTATGTGACTGCCTCTCAAAAATCTCTCCTGTTTTAAATATTTATTTTGAGGGGGAGGGGCAGAGAGAGGGAGACACAGAACCCACCATGAGATCATGACCTGAGCCGAAGTCGGACGCTTAACCGACTGAGCCACCTGCCGCCCCGTCTCTCTCAGAACATCTTACTGTTCTGGACTCACCCTCCGTGTTGCGATGAGGGGAGAAGACAATATGCCCGCGGGTGAGGTGAGGTGAAGATTGCCAGTGTTGTGACCCCGTGAGGCACGAGGTACGGACCTTCTGACACCAGGTCAGCAGCTGCACCAACGCGACCACGTAAGAGACTGCAGGTAACTGACCCCACAGGAAGGGAAACCAGGGATGAGGCTGGGGGGCGGGGGTCTACTGTACTCCCCAACTCTGCCCATTTAACTATGATTTTCGCTTGCGTGTATCGTAAATTTTCTCTCTGGGTCTGCTTCACGGTCCTGCCTCGGCTCCTGGGGTACATTTCTGCTGTTCATCCTGAACTCTCTGTGCTAATAAGACAAAGATGAATCCAAAGTAACATTTTGGCCTTATGGGGCTACGTTTTTTTGCATTTGTATTTTTTTTTAGTTTTCCAAATGTCGACTGTTCAGTGATTCTGACTCTCTCATCACATCAATTCCAAATAACTCTCTGTACTGCAATCTAAGCTATCCCGGCTCTTTCACCAGGAGCTCAGCACGTGCAGGGTTGACAACACGTATATGGACACCGATGCTTCTGCAGCACAGAGATCCAGCCTGATGGCTTACGACTGGGACACAGGTGTCTCCCAGAAATGCCCTAGGCCAGGCAGCCTTCTTTTCGCCAAAGCTCCGGGTCACCTCCCCATCCCGTATGGAACAAATTCACCTGTTTGTACAACTCCAGGACTTTGTCCTGTTAAAGTAGCTGAAGTGTGGCAGGATACCGTCCTTGTCTGGAAATTATAAACGGAACCAAATTGCTAATATTTAAGCTCTATGGCCCTGGTGATTTTGCTATTAACTACGTGAGAAAGACTTATGAGCACTCCATTAAGCTACTATTTTCCTGAACACTGAACACAGGATGTGAGAGATTAAACACACATGCGTGCACATACACACACACACACACACACTAGAAGGGAGATTTGGATATAAAACTTCTGTGTCCTTCATCAAAAGACTGTGGCTCATGTTTTACTATTTCCACCCACCCCACACACACTTTTTTTTTTTTACTTCTAACGAGGTACAAAATGGCCTTGTCATATGGATAATAAACAAAAAACAAACAACATAGTCTTCTTTATCTTCCTACTTGTTAGCCTTCAACAGATACTGAATAAATAAATATAATGGAGGGGAAAAAGAATACCAAGTTCATTTCTCCAGATGACCCTGGCAATTTAAACAGTCTCCAGGAACTTTAGATTGCCTTTGTTTTTCTTTGTGCTCTGCCAATAAAATATAATGCAAGGATACTCGATAGAGTTCTGTGATTGCAGTTATGTAATTTGGGTGGAACTCATTACAAAGAATCTCAAATCATCTGGCACATCCCTGAATCCACTAGCGTGAGGGTTCTCAAGTCCTCAGATGTGCTGGTCTCCAGGGTCAAAGTCAGGTGTGGGCTACGACACGTGAGGTTCTCCGAAATTAGTTGATCTGGGATCCTCCTTAACCGAGGATCCCTGACTGGGAGCTCTTCCCACACCCATTGCTATGATGTTTGCATGTGTTTTGAAAACAATCACCACAAAAAAAAAATCTTTCTCTGGGACTATGTAATCTACAAGCAAGGCCAGCTTGCCCATGACTGATGTTGTCTGTTTTCAAGGCTGGTTCATGAAGTTCAAAGATCTAACATGGTAGAAAAAAATAGATTATATGAAGGGTGGTAGAATATGACACAATTATCTGTGATTCTTTTAAATCTATGAGACTCAAGTACATGAGGATTCAAGGTATTTTTCTTGCCTTCGGAATGCAAAATACCTAACTATCGCCAATTGACTTTTATAAGGACCATAAGGAATTGGCTGGGATCAACAAGGGCAGTTCAATGACCATGCATCAACACAACCATCTGAGACGACAGAAAATATCTCAGGAGCACTCAATTCTTGGTTGAGTCAACGTAATCTGTTGTATGTATGTATTACTCATAGAATGTAGTAAAATATAAATCAGTGTTTTATAAACACAGGTTTGACAGCTTTTAAAACTATAACCAGCCAAGGGGAGCCAGGGTGGCTCAGTCGGTTGAGCATCTGACTCTTGATTTCAGCTCAAGTCATGATCCCAGGGTCATAGGTTTGAGCCCTGTGTTGGGATTCTCTGTCTGTCTCTTTGTTTGCCCTTGTCCCCCGCTCGTGCTATCTCTTTCTCTTAAAAAAAAAAATATAATATATATATTTGTCTAAATATATATTTAATATATATCTCTGAATATATATTATAAATATACATTTCTAATATATATAACATAGATTATATGTTGCTCAGGATGATATAGATTTCTAATATATGTTACATTTCTCCCTAAAATACATATATTATATATATTTCTCTCTAAAATATACATTATACATTTCCCTCTAAAAATATATATTCTATATATTTCTTTCTAAAATATATATAATTTCTAAATCTATATTATATACATATTTCTCTCCAACATATTATATATTGCTCAAGATGAAAAGCCACACACATATAGCATGTGAAGAATTCTATCAAATTGTCACAGAATTCTTTGCCACTAACATTTGCTACTCTTTTCTGATGATTGGATGCATTCTTCTTACCTGGTTACCTTTATTATTCCCTCAGCCCTTTAAAGACAAGTGAGTTCTCCTCACTCACCCAAACAGAAGAAAGCCAGGGAGGAAGGGACCCATAATAACACCAGAAAATGGGAGAGGTGATATACATCCATGAACCAAAGCCCTTCATAACTTTACTGTGAGCACCCACACACGGGTTTTTGAGCGTACGTATATTCCCAAATTCATCTCTTCGCTACCGGCACTGACTTACGCCCACGCCTGTAACTGGCACATAGGACGTGCTCAACGAAATAGGTCAACCAAAACAAGACCAAACGTCTGCGGCAGGGAGAAGCCAGTTTCCAGAAAACCACGAAAATCCCTTAGTCACTCCATTTCTTTCCTGCCAGCGTAAAGACTTCCCCCATTCCCGAGCCTCCCGTATTGATTTTTCATCGTGAGCAAGGCCAGGCAAGAGACCAGGTCAAGAGAACCTATCCCACAGTGGGGACAGGGATACGCAGAGGCTGTCCTTGCCCATGACGGTCACCGACGTGCCCTGGCGCTCTTTCCTGCTGACCTCCACACAACCTCGGAGAGAGTCTCGGGTTTTTTGACGGTGTTTTTTGTTCTCATTTTGAGTACAGTCGACACCTAACGTTACATTACTTTCAGGTGCTCTCAGTCTCTCCTGGTGGGAGCAGACATTGCCTGTATCCAGGCAGGAAAGATACACGGGTTGCCACATGTTCCCACTGACATAAGAGGTCCCAAATGGTTCACAAAAGCACACTAAGTACCAATTAATTACATTCCTGTGAGCACTGCAATATGCTAGCCAGCACATCAACAGTAATTCATCGTGAAGCTATAGTTTCTGTGGACCGTTAAATGCAGATACCATGGGCCAGCCTGGAAAGCTACTTACCATTTACGACTCATTGTTCTGCAAAACGCATGACTGCGTATTTGCCTACATCGATACACGTAGTATATGTTTACATGAAATGTTCATAGATTAACTTATCACGTAGGCTATGTGTTTATATAAAATCATAAAACACATAATTGTATATATCTATAGATCTGAAAAAGTTAAGTATATAAAAGCTTTTCAATGAATTACAACAAATTTAGAGGATTTCATCAATTACATAAATCGTATATAAATATAATTATATAAATGGATAGCGTCTAAGTACAATTAGATGACTGTATGTACATTTATAAATCTATATTGAAATGGAAACACAAGAATGCCAACTTCATTTCTCTAGAGTACAATCATAACTAGTACATATACAATCATATACTACTAATTATATATATTTAAATGAAGTTTGGCTAGTTAAACGCTGGACAGTTTCTACATACAATTTGCCAATACAACTATTTTATGCACCTGGGTGGTGCAGTCAGTTAAGCGTCTGACTCTTGATTTCAGCTCAGGTTGTGATCTCACGGTTCATGGGTTTGAGTCCCGCGTTGGTCTCTATGCTGACAGGGCGGAATCTGGTTGGGATTCTCTGTCTCTCCTTCTCTCTGCCCCTCCCCTGCTCGCTCAATCTCTCTCTCTCTCTCTCTCTCTCTCTCTCTCAAAATAAATGAATAAACTTAAAAAAAAAAACCAAACTATTCTACGTAAGAAAGAGATCGTAGTTATGTTGTGTCCGTAAGTGTCCTGATGTGTCGGGGACTTCAGTGTGTTTGCTGTCTCGTAAAGTAGCGTAATCCTATTTTACAAGAACCCGTGCAGGGTGGTGTAGTGAGAAGCCAGGACAAACCCTGGGTCCCGCACTCATTCACCCCTGCTGCGGATGTCGGTGGGGATTTGTCGGGGCTTCCCGGTAGGTGCACTGTGAGTGAACACGCCATGTGGCAGGAGAGTGCCAAGGAGGGAGCCGAGACCAGAAAGAGACTAAGATCAGTTTCACAACCGTTGTGGCTTCGAGCTTCTCCGTGTTTACTAAGGGAAACGCTGGGTCTCTCTACTATGCTGATACAACGCGCGTTCAACTGAGCCACAAGGTTTCAATGGCAACAGTCTCTGAGCAGAGCCCTTATGGCAGCAAAGAAAGGTGTGCGAGATCCTAGGGGGCAGATAATAGGGGTATGGGTTTAGCCTTTTCAAGTGAGTGTCCGGGCTGGTCCTTGAAACAACTGTCAACTTCTCCAGCCCAGTGTGCAACAACCTACGACACCAGTGTCCCTGAGGGGTGCCATTTTGTCACACCTATATCATTTGATTTTTTCACCATTGACACGGGTCATTGATACAGTGTTACAAAATATTACTCAAGGGGCGCCTGGGTGGCTCAGTCGGTTAAGCATCCAACTTTGGCTCAGGTCACAATCTCACAGTTGGTGGGTTCGAGCCCCACGTCGGGCTCTGTGCTGACAGTTCGGAACCTGGAGCCTGCTTCGGATTCTGTGTCTCCCTCTCTCTCTGCCCCTCCCCCACTCATGCTCTGTCTCTCTCTCTCTCTCAAAAATAATAAACATTAAAAATTTTTTAAAGAGAATATTATTTTAGTTATAAGACAAAACTTGAAGAAATCCAGCTGATTACGGACGAGTGCCTTCATTTTCAAATGACCAGGACTTACAAGCGCTACTTTGCACATAATTCACATGATGACTATTTTAATATGACTCACCCTCGGTGAGTGATGCAGAGAAGGCACGGAAAATGGGACAAGATCACATATTGCCTCCTGGTATGTTGTTTCGTGTGCTGACCTAATGTGTCGCACTGGCCGAGAAAAACATGTGTGCAAGAAATAGGTGCTGGTTAGGACCATGCATTGGAGCATGTCTGTATACAGAAACACACACGCTGCGGTCCTTACCTTTAGACCACGAAGGCAGGTCTCACTGACTTAGAAACGCAGTGAACAATGACACATGGGTTTAAAAAATGTGCATGTTTCTACGTTTTGCCACCTAGTGCATTCACAGCTCTACTTGGGTAGGAAACATTTGAAAACACTAAAGGCACATGATGTCCCGTTGTGGTGTCTACAACCCACAGCACTCTTTCTGAGAGCACAGATCAATGCTGCAGACCATCCACGTAATGGGATATGTGTCCCCGCCCCAACTGAAAACCAAACACGGGTGACGCTGAAATATGAAACAACGAAAACGACACAGAGAGCAAATCCCATCAGGGCTATGAGAACAGAGCAAGAGACCTCTTCCAAGCTTTGCAAAAATAACCATCCACGTACAGGGCTGCGTCCTATCACTGCCGTTCGGTTTCATTAACCTTGGTTCTCTTTTATTTTTATTTTGTTTCAGAGAGCAGAGGGAGACAGAATCCCAAGCAGGCTCCACACTTAGCACAGAGCCCGATGTGGGGCTCGATCTCACAACCCTGGGACCATGACCTGAGTGGAAATCAAGAGCTGGACGCTCAACCGACTGAGCCACCCAGGCTCCCCACCTTGCTTCTTTTTTAAAGGATTCAAGGGGCACCTGGGTGGCTCAGTCAGTTGAGCGTCCGACTTCAGCTCAGGTCACGATCTCACGGTCCGCGAGTTCGAGCCCCGCGTCGGGCTCTGTGCTGATGGCTCAGAGCCTGGAGCCTGCTTCCGATTCTGTGTCTCCCTCTCTCTCTGCCCCTCCCCCGTTCATGCTCTGTCTCTCTCTGTCTCAAAAATAAATACACGTTATTAAAAAAAAATGTAAAGGATTCAAAACTTTACCAAGAAATGCAACTTCAAACTAAGCAAGTCTTTTCTTTTTATTGTAGAAAGCAAGCGGGGAAAGTTCAATACTCTTAGACAGTGCACTTTTGGGGGCGCCTGGGTGGCTCAGTCTGTTGAGCATCTGCCTTTGGCTCAGGTCATGATCTCACAGTTTGTGAGCTCGAGCCTCCCATCAGGCTCACTGCTGTCACAGCTGAGCCCGCTTGGAATCTTCGGTCTCCCTCTCTCTCTCTCTCTCTCTCTCTCTGCCCCTCCCACCAACGCGTGTTCTCTGTCTCCTCCATTCCTCCCACGCGGAAAAAGCACAACTAGCCAGAAACAAAATCGTAAATTGCGCCAAGAGGAGGAGATGCCCACAGGTATCTAAAACAGTCAAATTCGAAGACGCAAAGAGTGTGATGGCTTGCCAGGGGCTGCGTAAAGGGGGAAATGGGCGTTAGGAACCAGCGGGTATATTGTTTCAGGTGAGCAAGACGAGAAAGTTCTAGAGAGGCGCTAGGACAACCTTTTACCCAGAGTCAGCAATACTGCGAGGTACACTTAGGAGTTTCCTAACAGGACAGACCACAATAAAATATGATGGAAAATACACCTGCAACATAACTTCAAGACCCAGGGTCTCATCATCCCTCAGGGATTAGCCTCTGGAAACCAGAGTGCTCACCAATATTAACACGCACGACCAAGAAAGGTCCAGTTGTGATCCCAACACTGCACTCTGTGACTGTGGCAAACCACTCTTTACATAACATGCATTTTAAAGAAAGCCACCCAAACAAAACCCTGGATTATTTCCAAACAGCTGTGAAAGCACATGGCCTTTCATTGACACTACTCTGAATAAAGATTTGTCTCCTGGAGATTTATTCCAGTGAGGCTTTAGTGGCTTTATGCTTCCTTGTTTCCTCCCCCAATTATACACAGATTACTCTTCTCCCCTGTGGAATCAGTTCAGTACCTCATCTTACTATGGACTTTATGTTTGCTGGGGCCTGGCTTTGTTTTGCTTTAGGTACCGCTTCTGGGAGGAAGGAGGTTGCTTTAAGAACAAAAAAGAGCAGCATTCCGGAAACTGGGCAATTTGCACAGGCAGGTAGAGCTCACGGAGGTCCATGCACACCTGGGACAGGTGCACTCAACACTCGGTGTCTCAAGTGTGCTGAGAGGCCCAACTGGACTGGCTATTCTGGGCGAACAACCTTCCATTCACGTGACTTATGAGCTTTGACTCAGTCCTTTTTTGGCTTGTTTGTGGAGCAGCACCACTGCAGGCAGAAAAGCTTCTCCTACATGTTTGTCTAAAGGCCGTAAAGGGCAAAATGGCAAGCTCGTAGGCAGTCCCTCTTGTTTTTCCCGATGCTCCTCTGTGCTATTCTGTCCTGCCCAAGAAAAATGACGAAGGGTTTCCCATCCTGCCATCCGCGAAGCAAAGAACAGTGGAGGCTTTGAGCGGCCAAATGTAGGTTGTTTGGAGAAAAATGACAAAACTGGAAAATATTCATTGAGTGAGTGGCCCATGAATGGTCACTGCACACAACAGATGACCTAATTGCCTCGAAGTGCATGGCCTTCAACTTGGGAGATTTGCAGTTTCTCTCCTTGACTGGGCAAAAGCTGGACATTCGATTTGAAACTGGGAGCTGACATGTTTAAGAAGTCAGTTGTTACTACATACGAGGCACGGTCTGTCTTAACGTAATTATTATTGTTTAACATGATTAAGTAGAACACGAAGTCTCTTCTCACAGGAGAAAAAGAAACCAACAACAAAAAACAAACAGGCAACTGATTTAAACTAACCCCCGAACATAGTTTTCTCATTTGGGAATGTAATACACATTCATAAGGCAGAAAACATCATAGAAAGAACACAGACTGGTTTATATACCACAAAAAAATCTGTTCTTTACACGTGAAATCAGCATCGTAAAATCAGCTTTCACCATGTTGGGAATTTCAGCATGTTTTAACCAGATAAGTCTATCTGCAGAGTGAGGGTTTAGGGTCTTAAAATATTTTCATGATGAAACTTCATTTGAATAAAATAAATCCCATCAACAAGTTGCATCATTGACAATACTCGACCGTGAACTCGATGTTTAAAACATGCTGTACCAATTAAAATGACGGCACCTTAAATAGCGGCCAGACCCCATGCACCTGAATGTTTACTTTTCAGAGAACCATCTCTAGCCTTTTTTTTCCTTTTTCTTTTTCTTTTTTTTTTTTTTTTTTTTTTTGTGGTCTGGGCATAAGGGCCCTATATTATATTCTAAAGAGTTCTGAAACAGTGGCTTGCACATTCTGAAACCAATGTAACAGGCTTAGGCAGTAAGCACGCTATCTTTGTGCAGAGACCAGAAGCTTTCCACAAATTACTACAAAGGAAACCGAATGAAAAGGCTAAGTTCAGAAATAAAGAAAAAACCCCCGTGCACTGACCAGTCTACATTCCGTACCAAAAACAAAACAAAGCAAAGCAAAACAAAAGGAACTTTAGACAATCCTCAACTTCAAGCACTTGCAAATCTATGCAAATCTACTAACAGCTGTATACCTGCATTATTCACCTGACGTAGCCATCAGTCACTTACCAAGTATCTTTTCTATTCTTAGATTTCGGTTAAAAATTAGCCGGACCACTGGATTTAAGGCCAAATGTACATTCAGCGTTATTTCTTTAAGAAAAAGAAAAGAAAAAACACAAAGGAAAGCAACAATTCCTTTACCCCCCAAAAATATGTCAACAGAGCCTAGAAATAGCATCAAAGCACAGCCATTAACGTTAAATTCCTGCTCCAAATCATCCTGATTTTCCAAAGAAAACCGTCATCTCATTTGAATTCTGTGATTTAAAACTGATGAAGTAATCTTTCCCCTGCTACAATTGGCCCTGATTATTTTCTTACATGTCAAAGATGATTCTCTTTCAAACTGCCACAGACACACAGATACGGCATACACACGAGCCACAGATATACTGCATTTCCTTGGGGAATACCATACTGAAGGTCCAATCTGAAAAATATATAGTTGCAGAGCCCTCGATGAAATTGTTACGTTCTCGATAGGGGGACAGATACCAAAAGAAAACGAAAAAAAAATTTTTTTTTTTCTGGAAATAAGGGACGCATGGAACCATGTGCCAATTCCGCGACCCTCCTACGCCCCATCTACCTGGGGAAGTCTATGCTGAGGTTTTCACAATCGCTGTTCACCTCTGTGCACAGACGAAAGGCACGCAGTCTCTCTCCAGGCTCCCCACCGCCCCCGGGAAAGTGCAGATTTCTGTGCAGTGTGCTCGTTTCTCTGGGCTCAGCCACCCTCTAGGAAACCGGTAAGCCTCTCCCTTCCAACCGGGCAGCTCTGTCAGCGGCTGATGTTGCTTTGTTCTGACGGAAAGTCAGACCTTTCTGTATAGCCTGGTCCTTTAATGTCTGGCTGAGGAATACTACCTACCCACAAAGGTCTTCAGCGGGCACTCGGATGCTGTCTGCAGGACGCCCACACCAGCTGCAAATTCTGCACCACCCTAAGTAGGTTTCCCTAAACTTTTTCTTTGCTTTTTTCTGCTTTTTGGTTGCCTTTTTTTTCCCCCTTCCCGGCGTCCCCTCAAATTCTGGTAAAGTGCTGACTCTGGGCAGGGACCTCGCTCGCCCCACCTCTCCCCAGGAAACTGTTAATGCTACGCGCCCTTGATGTCGACGCCTGGCCAGCGCTGGATCCTTTGAAAAAGCATAAGATATGAGCACAGAAAACCGTCCCCCCCCCCCCCCACCACCACCATCAACTGACCAAATAAGAAGCGGAAAAAAAAAAAAAAATCAAATCCAATGAAAAGAAGAATCCATACCACCACCTTGTGGATTGCGCTGGCAAGAACAGCACCTGCTGGGTTCAACAGCCCCCCACCCGGCAGCCCTCACCCCAAATTTCTTAAGTTGGGTGCAAATGAGACATGGGGATCCGCGGTGCTCGCTCGGGCCCAAACTCGCCGGCGCAGGGGGGTTAATCCAGTCCGCGCGCTCACCCGGCGCAGGCCGGAGCTGCAACCTGGACGCACGCGGCCCCCGCCACCCCCGGGTCCCCGGCGCTTGCCTGCTGCGCCCCCTCCCCTCGCCAGCCCCTCAACAGCAGCCCAGTGCCTCGGAAAATAAGTAGAAAGAGGCCCGCACCTGCCGGTCGGTTCAGAAGAAGCAGTCAGCCAAAATTTAAAAAAATAAATAAATTGAAAAAAGCAAGGCGCTGGGGAAGGGGCGGGAGGGCTGCGGAGGACGTCCTCGCCCCGCGCCCTCCAGGCGGGACGCGCGCTCCCAGGTGGGCCCCGCGGGCCTGGGGGGAGGGGTGCGGGGCTCGGCGCGCCCCCGCCCCGGGCAGAAAGGGCGCCGCGTCTGGCGGCGAGCAGGCGGCGGAATGGTGCGCCCGGGCCCAGGGCTGCGCGCCGCACGGGGCCCCGCTCCCCGCGCGCACAGACACCCGCGCCCTGGACTCCCGGCTTGCGCGCCACCCCCCGCCGCCGCCGCCGCCACCACCACCGGGGGCCGCGGGAGCCGCGGCAGGGAGGGGGGAGGGGACGGCCCGGGGGTCGGGAGCGGGGGCGGGGACCTCGGGCCCTCCGCGCGCAGCCACCACCGCCCCCCACTCCCGAGCCCCCGCAGGGTCTGCGGCCGAGCGACACCTCCCCCCGCTCCCCACCCCCCGCCCGCACTTCCGCAGGTCGGGCCACGCGGGTGCAGGCGCAGGCTGGGGGCGCCGTGGAGGCCTTGGGGAGGGGGCGGGACTCAAGTTCAGCGGCTGGCTCCGGGGGGCCACCCCCCTGTGGTGCTCCCTCCCCACCCCCCCCCCGCCTCCGCCTCCAGCAGCGGTTGGCCGGATCTCCACGACCTGCTTGGCCCACTGGGGCGGGACGGGGGGTGGGGGTGGCCAGGCCGAGCCGCGCGGGGTTGGGGGTGAGCGGGGGGCACCAATGGGCCGCGAAAGCGGGGGCCGGGAGGGAATTCGCAGCGCGGGACGGCCGAGAGCGTTGAGATGGGGGTTCCTCGCCAGGTTGCCCGAGGCTATCGGGGTGCTGCACAGATCCCCATCGACTCCCCAGACCCCTGCCCCCACCCCAGACCGGGGCACCGGTCGGCCGTGCGTCCCGCGGGCTCTGCTCCCGGGAACCGACTGGGGTCTGCGTCCCCTGAGACCCGGGCTGGGGCGCCCGGCGCCCGTCCCCGCAGCCACCAACTTTTGTGGTCCTGCAGACCAGCGGGCAGCGCGGGGCTGGTGCCCGGGCGTCCGCTCAGTGGCCCCCGGAAAGGTCCAGGCCAGACCCAGAGGCTCCCGAAGCAGCAACCCCCCCCCCCCCCCCCCGCTTTCCGCCGCTCGCCTCCCCCCTACCCACACGCACGGGAGAAGGGGGGCACGGAGCCCGCTCCCCAGCTTTGCAGAAACAGCTCGAAGCTACCGTCATTGGAGTGTCCAGCCGGGGTCTCCGGCGCGCCCGGGTCGCTCCCCAGCAAAGCCCAGCTAGGTCCTAATCAATCACGTGCGTTATTTCGTGCATCACAACAGCCGTCATGTTCTACGAGGCCAGCAGAGAGGAAGGAGGAAAAAAAAAAAAAAAAAAAAAAACCAAAAGCAACAACAACAAAAAACCCCGCTTAATGCAACCCCAGCCAAGCCTGTTTTCCTTTTATCTCTCTGGTTAACCCAAAAAAAGCACCCCAGGAGGGTGGTAGCTGACAGTTTCCTTAAAGAAGGAGGAAAAAAAAAAAAAAAAAAAGCTCGCGGTTGCTCAGTCTCCAGAAGTATTCCTGTCTTCATCTCCGGTCCCGGTTTGCAGGGAGCTGACGCTTTGCTCCTGCTCAGCCTCTACTGCAGATATATTTTTTTCCCCTCCTGTCCTCGCCACACTCTTGTGTTTATTTGTATGTAAGACAACGCTACTTTGTAAACACATCACACACGGCCCCAGCGCCGTTCAAATAGCTGATTGCAGCAAAATTCGTTCAAACCACGGTGGTCCCAATTTTTTTTTTTTTTAAGTCAACAGGGAAAAAAAAAAAGCAAATGTTTCTGTGGAAATGTGCATGAAGCTTGCACAGGACACGCCGCACATACATGTCCCCAGTCCCACCCACACCTATAAGGAAATGGAGCGGCAGATGGCAGAAAGTCCTGTCCGAATTCTCAAAATAAAATGCAATAATAATAATAAAAAAAAAAAAAATGTCAGAGGGGAACGCAGCTCGAGTGTTTTCCAGGAGGCTTAGCATCCTCTTTTGCTGGGGAAGCACACACAGGTCCAAATGTTTCAAAGGCTTTACAAATAAACAAATAACCCAGAGACACATCTGAAAACGGCACCTACCTTTAGCCGTGGAAAAATCTGCATCGGCTCTGAGTGTTCTTTTTCACACATCCAGATTTTTCTAGGGAATCCTGACCGCGGGTAGGATTCAGGAGGCTGTGTGCGAGTCCAGGAGCCTGGGCTTTGTCCAAATCCCAACTAGATGTGCTCATCCAAAGGAATGCGGGGACCACCGAGGCCGGCCGCTTGGAGGAAATTCGTTGTTTGTGCCCTAAAATAGTCAGGAAGAGAAAGCAAGACAGTGGGAGCAGGAAGGGCACGGCGAGGTCTGAATAAGAGCTCTGTGCTGAGAGACACAGACGGGTCTGCAAGGAAAAGGGAGATTGAAGCGAGAGCTCCCGATGTCTCCCCGATCCCCCTCTGCTATTGGACCAAACTGAATGAAATTTACAAAGCCAGCAGCCAATAGATCTCCGCACTCGGTCCCATCACTACAGAAACCACATCCACAGCTACAAGGAAATGCAAAGAGCAGCTAATCTCGGCGCAAAGCAACTGTAACAGACATTCCCGGGGCCAGGGTGGCGAAACAGGTGAGCGCGCCACACTGGGCCACCATGCCAGGAGCGCGAGCGCGCAGCAAAGCTTGCTCTCTGCCTGCTCTGCTCCCCCACCCCACCTCCCCCTTTTGTAGCATCGTCCGCACCACACACGCTACAGTATTTGCAAACATCTTTAACTCTTTGAGGCTTTGCTCTGCAAAGAGTGCCACCCATGTGCAGCTATTCCCTCGTGGTCAGGCTGACAAATGTGTTACTGTACGTTATGTTACTGTGGTTATATTGGCAGGGAACGGTATCTTTTTTTGGGGGGGGGCAGTAAAATTACAATGAAGGTCTGTAAAGGACAGAGTCTCCTTATGCCCAGGTGATGGGTCCAGACGTTTTGTGTGTTTCTTCCCTGACACAGTAATGGTTTCGATGAATACCAGATAACGGAGATGTTGCCAGGATTTGGCTAGCTGTTTTTAAATACTCGTCTTCACTTTCAGGGCCCGGGAGTTTTATCTTTCCCAGCCAGCTTCAAGTTTGGTGATACGACCTGTTATTTATCATCGGCTTTCCATGGGCAACGTATGAAGTCCCTAAGTGATAAACCCCGGGGACAATGTATACTGTTGTGGCAATATGAGAGATTCTCAAACTACACTGCTTGAATGCAGGTTGCATATGACCTTAGGTGTCCATTTAAATGTTCGGTCTCTGTCTCTGCATCTATAAAATGGGGAAGAGAAAAGTAACCACTTCCTTATATCATGATGATACGAGCTGGGTAAACACAGGACTCAACACGCAAGAAGCTCTAAAGAAATGCTTGCTTTTCTTAAAATTAGTTCACAGGCCTACGAATTTATTTATCGAAGGGAAAAGATAGTGTCCCCTGTCCATAGGACATCCTCTGCACTTAGCGGGCAAACTTAGGCATCCAACCTGCAGTAGGTATTTGCTGTGTGCATACAGAGATTCCTCCCAAGCTTTGAGACAAGAACTCATTGGGATGTGTCCAGCAAACGGGAAGGTGAGGCACACTGGGTCAGGGGACTTACTCTCATGTCAAGGGTCTACCCTTGCTCGCTTTGACTTGCTGCAAAGTCTGTTATGTTCTGTGAATCTTAGAGACCACATCTGTTGAACGGTGATTTAAAAACACTCTTTTGTGGGTTTCTGGGGATGATTAAGTGAGAGAATGTGTTTGAAAACACCTTTTACCAAAAAGATGTATACAAATATATAAATATATATATTTAAATGTATATATTTAGTATATATTTAAATATACCTTATTGTATTTATTTATATAATATAATATAATATAATTTAATATAATTACTATATTTTATTATATAAATATATGTAATAATTTAAAAATATATATTTAATATATATTTAAATATATCTTATTATATTTATTTATATAAATATAGTATATTTATTATATTTTATTATATAAATATATAATAGTTTAAAATATATATTTAATATATATTTAAATATATCTTATTATATTTATTTACATAAATATAATATAGTATGTTTATTATATTTTATATAATATATAATAGTATATTTATTATGTAAATATATTTATTATATAAAATATGATATTATATTTTATATAATTAATATCACATTTATTATATAACTATTATGTTTATTATATGAAATATGATATGTTTGTTATATAAACATTTATTATTTATTATTGTACAATAAATATTGTATTTATTACATCAATAATAGATGAAACATGTTTTATACAAATATATTTTTCATCTGTTATTGACTAGATATTTAAGATCCAGTAACATAATAGTATTGCTAATAAATATAGCTTCTCCCCGAATTCACTGACCTATATAGATATCAGTACAAAAATATAGGTGTAGATACATGGATCTCCCAAAGTGGGGCTTAGAAAAGACCCTCTACTTGAAAACAATAGTTTATAGCAGGCCAGAAAGTCATTTGCTTTGCCAAGAATGTATTGATTGATTGATTGATTGATTGATAAATTCAAATATCTGTTGAGCACGGGCGTGGTCCTAAGCACCAAACATGCATTTGTGTGTAAGTCACAGCCACTTATTTTTGAAGAAACCTATGGTCTAGTGGATAAGACAGCCAATAATGTAAGACAAGAAAATGACAAGAAGGTGTGGGAAAAGTCCCGTGACATGTGAACTCATAGGGATCCACAGAGGTAGAAATGATGAAGGAACGGCCTTCAAAAGAGAAGTTGCATTCATGGGCAGGAATTGAGAAAAGAGCTGTGGAAATCCTGTGTGGGTCGGAAACACAGGAGGTTTGGTATGAGCAGCTCACAGAGTATGCAAAGAAGGGGGGTGAGACACAGGGCTGAAGAAGTGTTCCGAGACATATTTCTGGAGGATCTGGAATGCCATGCTGTACAGGTGGCAGTCAATTTATCAATTGGCTTTAACATATTGTAAGCCCACGGTAGGGGGGAAATCATCAGATTTACGTTTTAGGACAACCACAGTGTGGCAATATGGACTATGGACAAAACTGAGTAATGGAGACATGTACACAGACACGGACAGAGGGAGGAGGAGAGAGAGAAGAAAAGGGAAACAGCAAGTGATATGGGTAAAATAGGTCATTTCTCATCTCATGAACCCTGAGATCATGACCAGAGCCAAAATCAAGAGTCAGGCCCTCAACTGACTGAACACCCAGCGCCCCAAAAGGTCATCTCTAAATTCATTAAGGCAGCATAAGAAAGTGAATCTGGGGGGGCGCCTGGGTGGCGCAGTCGGTTAAGCGTCCAACTTCAGCCAGGTCACGATCTCGCGATCCGTGAGTTCGAGCCCCGCGTCAGGCTCTGGGCTGATGGCTCGGAGCCTGGAGCCTGTTTCCGATTCTGTGTCTCCCTCTCTCTCTGCCCCTCCCCCGTTCATGCTCTGTCTCTCTCTGTCCCAAAAATAAATAAAAAACGTTGAAAAAAAAAATTAAAAAAAAAAAGAAAGTGAATCTGGGGAGGGGGTGTTTGGATCCATGGGTAACATCTTAATGTTTGTCTTAGTGTGGGGACAATTGGTTGAGGAGCAGACCTGTTTCCTGAGATAGGTTATGTGGGAGGGGCAGGCCAGCACATTTTCATTTCCATCTGAACAATCTTATGGAGCTTTAAAAAAAAAAAAAAAAAAGCTCAGGTCCCTCCCCTCAAAAATACTTAAGCAGACAGAGTACTTATTTTAATACAAAGTAAATGTATAATGGTATGATTTTATAATTTTCTCTAATCCTAATCACATGAGACTAGGTCAGAAGAGGAAGAAACAGGGGTGCCTGGGTGGCTCAGGCAAGCAAACAACTTTGGTTCAGGTTATGATCTTGTGGTTGGTGAGTTCGAACCCCGTATTAGGCTCTGTGCTGACAGCTCAGAGCCTGGAGCCTGCTTCGGATTCTGTGTCTCCCTCTCTCTCTCTGCCCACCCCCCCCCCCAACCCCTGTCTCTCTGTCTCTCTCTCTCAAAAATAAATAAGCATTAAATTAAAAAAAAAAAAAAAAAAGAAGAAGAAAAGGAAGAACCAAACACACCATTTCTAATCCTGTTGGGAGAACAGATTGTAAAATGGGGAATGGAGTTACATAGATTTAAACCCGGAATTCTTGGACAGATACGAGTATAATTCTTTATGCTCCCACTAAAAATCTAATTATGCAGTATGGTGAGATGGGGAAACATGAAAAGATATCAAACAATGGCGTACAAAAAAGGACCCATTGACAGGTACTGGGTTTTGATACAGAGAACTCGAAAGAAACTGAGATTTAATCTGTACTGTAGCCGTGCTCTTAATGATAATTCCGTCCTGTGTCCATCAACCACGTTCTCGTTCATGTTCCTGTGGCGTTGACACAATCAACCCTAAATGCAGTATTGGCTAAACCAGGCAGGCCATGGGGAATACTGACTCATGACTCAACTAACACAAGGGTTAAAACCAAACAGAAATATGATTAAGTAGAACAATAATTATTAGTGTAATAGTAATGTATACTATTTGGTTAACTGCCACACACTATCAGAGATATAAATATACGTAATATAGAAGAGGCTTAAAATGTGAGAGGGTGATAAATCAGTAAAATCTAAGGTAATATACGGTATATGCTGTCCTAGAAGCATAAGAGAAGCATAGCATACTTCCTGAAGGGAAAAATGAGAAAATCTCTCATACATAAATAAGGTTTTCATGGGGAATTGGAGAACAGAGATAAGAAATCATTCCAAGAGAACAAAGTCTAGAAGGGAGAAATGGAGAGGGCGTTGACAAAGGTTCTGAAAGTTCAAGGTGGCTAAGGACCACCTTGTTAGCTGGTTCCATGCTCTAGGAACTCAACACCAAGGATCCAAATTTAGTAGGTCTAGAGTTAGCTCTAGCACAGTTAGCACTGTGAGGGACACCTTGCTAAGTGACTTTTTGGTAAGAAGCCCTTAAATTAAACCATGAACATACTCATGGTGGTGATTTAATGGTTGGTTCACAGCATGCATGAAGAATGATGAGATATGGCTCACAGACAATCAGTGACTGGAATCATGGCTGACTTTTGAACATGACAGGCACAGATTTACTTTCAGGGAGTTTACCCTGAAGTATTTTAGGGCATCGCTTCATTTGAGGGATGGCTTATCGCAGGGACATTCTAGAACAGGAGAGCACAGTTAGTAAGCTATTGCAGCATTCATAAACTAAGGTAATAGTAAAAATTAAAAATAAGAAATGGGTGGAATAATCGTTACAAGACTCGAGATCCAAGAAATTGGTTAAAAGTGGGCTGGGACCTCAGAACAGGAAGCGTATAGAAGATTGCCTTGATGTTGCAAGACGGAAACTCCAAGATAACTGATAACATGCAAAACCAAAAGAAGTTGAGTGGGAAGAAAAATGAAGACTTTGACTTGAATGCTGACAGATCACGTCAATGGAATTGGCACTGACACCATGGATCTTTGGAAGACTGAGATTTGACAACGATAGGAAGCTTAGAGTAGGGTCAACAGATCTGATGGCAAACTCCATGCATAGGATACTTACAATTCTGGCGTAAAAGAGAGAAAGGAGAATTAGCCTGTATTTAAATATGGAATGACTATCCATGTAGAAAATCCAATGGAATATAACCAAATAATTGCCAAAACTACCAAGGTGCCACATGGAATGCAAAGGGAGGCGTTTCAACTGCAAAAGGCAGGGGCAGAAGTCAACTGTGTGAAGAGATGCAGACAATACAGAGATCTTAGTGGAGAGGGGGAGGACGGCAGAGCAGTACTGCAGTTTGGAATCAACAGATTATTGGACAGGCTTCAAACGAATATTTTAGGCAGATTCACGAGTGGGATCCTGATGAGGAAGTTGAAACCATCATGATAGCCTCACAATGAAGGGGGGAAATGATATGTATTCAGAGGTAGCGGGATTAAGGTGGGACTGTTTGTAAGTAGTTTTCTGGTTGTTACATTTATTCATTTATTTAATGAACATGAATCTGAGAACCGTTGCTTATTCCAAGAACTCTTTAAAATACCAAGGATGGGGGGCGCCTGGGTGGCTCAGTCGGTTAAGCGTCCGACTTCAGCTCAGGTCACGATCTCGTGGTCTGTGAGTTCGAGCCCCGCTTCGGGCTCTGGGCTGATGGCTCAGAGCCTGGAGCCTGCTTCCGATTCTGTGTCTCCCTCTCTCTCTGCCCCTGCCCCGTTCATGCTCTGTCTCTCTCTGTCTCAAAAATAAATAAAAACGTTAAAAAAAAATAATAATAAAATAAAATACCAAGGATGGAAAAATAAGACATGATCTTTGCCCATAAGTAGCTGATCCTGAAATTTGTTTTTAATCAATGGCTTTGCTTAACAATACAACTGTCCCACTTTATTTTTATTCATCTGTTTATTTACTTATCGTATTTTTTCCATTCAGTTACCATTATCGACACAGTCTTAGAAAAAAAAATCTCTGCAACATTATGATGGTAAATGCTTTGGGGGGGGGTCACAACTGTATGAGACCACGTTAGAGCATGAATTTAATAAATTTGAGAGAGGATAGAATATGAAATAACTTTGATATGACAGATGATAGATAGATGATAGATAGGATGGATGGATGGATGGATGGATGAGAGAGAGAGATGATGGATGGGTAGGTAGGTAGATAGATACATAGATACATAGATAGACAGGTGGGAGATATATAATGGATGGAGAGAGAGACAGACATATATATTACATATAACAAATATAACATACTTAATTACAAAATATTTAAGTAGCAGTATTCCCAAATTAGACTTAATAACTAGATTATAATATGATGAACAGCATAGATTGAATAAGAGAAGCATGCTGGAAAACTTAAAAATATTTACTCTCTGAAAGTTTCACAAATTCCCTCCTGTCTTATTGTGTACTCGAAACTTGCTACATAAACCTTGTCCTTTCAAAGATACAGAGGTAACTTCAGACCAGTCTAAGTTAAATTAGAATGAATTTCAAATGCATGTCCATCATTGAAAAGAGGTTTTCTGACATTACTGGAAGGTACACACCTTTTCTTACCTGTGAATATAGTTATAGACACTTACTTGGAAGAGACACAAGCAATTGTCTTAGCTTATCCTCCTCGGTTTTGTAAGTAGTGTTTCATAAGACGTCTAAAGCTTCAAGGAAATGTATTAAAGTACCTGTTTTCCAGTAAGAAAGCTGTGCATCCCCCTAGTGCAATGTTTGCATCTGAGAAATGGGAATAATTAAATCTTCATGGAAGACAGTCTGCTCCCAGTCTTTCCGAAGCTTTTGTCCTTCTGACTGTTGTTTTAAACTCATAAAACACCATTAATTATGTAACGTGCATCCACTGTGCAGAGATACACTTTGTACATGGACTTTCCATCTGATGATTTTAAATTCTTTCCCTGGTTATTATTTTATCACTGGGCATGATTAGCCTAAATGACTTTTAAATGGCCCTGATTTTTAAAAAGTATTCCAGCTCCTGACTTGCACTGTATTTGGTGCAGATGAGAAAGCCATTAACTATTGCTTTTGTATGAAAACCAAGAACACTGAATCCCAAATAGCCAGAGTTCATTTTTAAATGACACTTGCGGCAACTTTCTCACTGTTATTGCCTAAGACTTTGTATGAAAATCTTTCACAATGTCTGTGTCCTTTCACAAATAAGAATATGCACTACACTTGAAAATGATGAAAAATATTCATAAAACTTCCTCTCTCTAGGTTACATAGAATTATATATCTATCTATATATATATATACATAAAATGTATATATAAATATAGATATATAAAAGAGAGATGGGTTATATGTTATACATAGGGTTATGTAAAAATACATATATTTATCATTTATATTATATATGCATTATACATAGCTTTAATAATATATATAAGGTTATACATTATATGTTATATAGGCTTATATAATATATATACGGTTACAAACAATATAGTATATATTATATGTAACCCCTCTCTATAGGTAAATATATATACGTTCATAGAAGGCAATATATTATCATTATGCATATATAAACTTGTATGTATGTATATATTTAAACAGTTATAAAATAGTGTTTATATTTATAATATAAATATGATTGTAACTAGATTTATATAAAATATATTGTATATCCTATGTAATATATTTCTATATTTCTATATAAAATAACACATTTATATATAATATAAATATATTATGTATGTATATGTATACATACATATGGATATGTGTATATGTATGTATCTATACACATAGATATGTATATTTGGTATAATAATATCTTATATAAAATAGATATTCATATACAGACTACATATTAATAAAGTCTATTATATTAAATATCTATGGATTTGTATATAAATATATATTATATTATGTTATAATAACATAATATAAATATATATTGTGATAATTTTATTTATACTATGTATAAAATATATGCATCATTTCTTCATTATATATTAACATATATTACTCTGTATATTGGCACTATACAGACATAACTATATGTACATACAAAGCTTTCTGTATATATATGTATATATACGTTACTATATGTACACATGTATGTAACCTTCTGAATATATATAATAAATAACAGACAGATATTTATACTCCCAGAATGTTGATTCGCACCTGATTCTGCCCCTCTGTCTTTATCCTGTGTGTGGACACCTATCTTCCTACTTTCATACTTATACTGCAGGTAATCTGTATTTGAAAAGAAAGAAATGTAGCATTTGGAGGTACAACAAAAGGAAGTTTAATATGAAGGGCAGCACTGATGTGCTTTGCGTATGGACTCCACAGCAGATAGCCCTGTCTCCTGTTAATGACCTATGTCAGCCATGCCAGTAGAAAAATAGAACATCTCTGGTGAATGCAATATGGTTCGTTATTTTGAGTGTAAATAAAGTGCAGTTGGCATAGGGAAAAGAAGAGAGAGGCAAACTAAGAAACTGGCTCTTGACTATCAAGAACAAACTCGTGGTTGCCACAGGGGAGGTGGGGGATGGGTGAAATTGGTGATGGGGATTAAGGAGTGCCCCTGTTGTGATGAGCACTGAGGGATGTAGGAAAGCATTCCACCACTAAATTGTACACCTGAAACTAATATTACACTATGTTAACTAACTGGATTTATTTTTTTTTAATTTTTTTAACCTTTATTTATTTTTGAGACAGAGAGAGACAGAGCATGAATGGGGGAGGAGCAGAGAGAGAGGGAGACACAGAATCGGAAGCAGGCTCCAGGCTCTGAGCCATCAGCCCAGAGCCCGACGCAGGGCTCGAACCCACGGACCGCGAGATCATTAACCTGAGCTGAAGACGGACGCTTAACCGACTGAGCCACCCAGGCGCCCCAACTAACTTGATTTAAATAAAAACTTTTTAGAAAATGAAATAAATTGCAGTGGACCAAAAATTATTAGGAAAAATGCTATCTTTTATCCTTTTGAATTAAAGGTTCATTCTAGAATCTCTTTTTAAAAATATTTTAGTTTTGTATCAACATTCATTGAGATGAGAAGGCAAGTATTGCAAATAAGCTTTATATGTGACATGCACACATATATGTATGTGTGTACATATGTGTATATGTGTACGTATATGTGCAATGTGTAGGACCAGAACGGTATGAAGGTATATATTAAAATCAATGGATTTGGGGCACGTGGGTGGCTCAGTCAGCTGAACATCTGACTCTTGTTTTCCACTCAGGTCGTGATACCAGGGTCATGGGATTGAGCCCCACATCAGGGTCCACGCAGATCATGGAGCCTGCTTAAGATTCTCTCTCTGTCCCTCTCCCCTGCTTGTGCTCTCTCTCGCTCTAAAAGAATAAAACAATAAAATAAAATAAAATGTATTTTAGAAAAAGATCAGTGGATTTGTTTTGAATGGGGATCAAACCCTGCTAAAAGGCATTGGTATATTAGTAATACAGTAGTATTTTCCTGGTCTATATGACCAAGGATATATGGAAAATAATTTTCTGTATTTTCCAAGTATGTGTGACCAAACTTACATGGGGAACCCCTGACCCTGTGCCACATCTTCAGGGCAGAAAACTGATGGTGCCTTTTGGCCACAGCCAATGAGGAAGCGAAGTCCTCAGTCCATCTGTCTGTGAGATACCAAATCCCACCAACCATGTGATCTCAGAAGTAGATTCTTCCCCACTCGAGTTTTCTGATGAGACCCCAGCCCCTGCCCAGCAGATGCTGGCATTGCAGCCCGTGAACATTCTGGAACACAGCCCTCAGCTAAGTCACACGCCATGTGCTGAAGCACAGAAGGGGTGAGATAGTATGAGTTTCAGCCTCTAGATCTGTGGTCATTTGCTGTGCTGTTATCAGATAACTAAGAGTATATAGGTACCTCTATATGCATATATGTGTGCCTGGGTGGATATGCATAGGGATGGCAGTAAGCCAGCTGTAGCACCGAGGAAGAGAAAAGAGCGTTGAACAATTCAAACCAATATGCAACACATTTTACAATTTTCAGAATGGTTCCTCAGCTCTTTCCTACACGCCATAGACAAATGAACCAGAAGTACATCATGTGCTCATAAATCCTGCCAAAAGGTATCAAATTAGAGGAAAGGCAGAAGTGGACCACAAAATCTGTGATTCCTGCATCAAGCAAAATAGACTTTCTTCACCCTGCATCAGAACGGTTTTGTTCTCATCAACAGCCTTGATCTTTTCATAGTTTATCAAGTCAAGGAGTGATTAGGGAATCCACTCGTCCACCTGGTCAGCTCTGTGCTAACCAGGATGTGAGAGGCTCAGAAATATTACTCGGTTCCAAAGGACTTACAATTTCCTCATAGAACCACTCACTCCAATTCGTCCCGTAGAAAAATTCATCGTGCCGCCTTGTGTGTTCACAAAGCAGTTAATGCACTATTTCCAGCAGCATTTAGAAGGTACGTATAAGCGTGTGTGTGTGTGTGTGTGTGTGTGTGCGCACGCACCTGGTTCACTGGACTGTAAGCTCCCTAATGCCTCACTTTAAAAATGCTCATGACTTTTCACATAATAGAAGTTGAATTTTGTTTCATTTTCTTCAGCCTATTTTCATCTCAATAATTCGGGCAGATTACTCCAAAAACCTCAATCAGAATTTCCTGGGAAGGGTGGGCATTCCCTTGTCTTCCTCCGGATACCGTCTCGTCGTTGAGTGTGGAGATTCCCACCTTGGGGAGACCACCGCGAAGTCATTTGCAAAGGTCATCGAATCCAATGGCAAAGCCACTGGCCCCCTGGTATGAAACGAAGCAACAGGGTTTTATTAACAGCGTGAAAGGGTGAAGTCCCAGGTAAACACGATCCCCACGCCTGCTGAATCACCAAGTGCCCTGTGCACATAACCAGCGTAATTAAGCTATTCTGTCCAGAGATCCCTGACAGTGAGGGTAAACACACCCTCTTTGATAGCAATCGGGGATCAATAGTGTTTAGTGCGAGCACCTAGCAGATGGGTTACAAGACTGCAAAGGAATGTTTATTCCAACTTGGCCAATTTAAAGAAAATAAAAATTATTTATAGAGCCTATTCTCAAATTCACATTCAAAATGTGTTTCATAATCCTAAGGAGAAAACAATTTCTCCCTCCCTATGTCTCTCTGTCTCTGTCAGTCCATCTGTCTCTGTCTCTGTCTCTCTCTCTCTCTCTCACACACACACACACACACACACACACACACACAGGCATACCCACCTTTCTTTTCCTCTGGAAAGGACGGGGCACCAGGAGCAGGGATCACATACTTGAGTAATTTTCCTCTTTCATCCAAGGACCCCACGGTGCTCTCTTTCACTGGGCTGCAGGCTGCACCCAGCTTGCCGTGGAGAAGTCATGGATGGCCTCAGACCTCAGCCACCCTCACACGCACCCACATGTGCAGATGGGCGCCTGGGGCTGCTCCTTCTGGGAGAGCCTCACGTTGGCTGGGACCAGGCCCCTGCGGTGCCCTCCTGGCCTATAAGGGGAGGGGGCAGGATGCAGTCAGGAGGAGGAGGGGTCATGTGTCCAGGGCCCCATCCTGAGAAGCTTTCAGCCATAAACAATCGCTATTTGTAATGTGCTAAAAGCATCAATTATTTCAGTGTATATTATCTTTAGGTTAAAACATTCTACCATTTCTGTCCAAGGAGTCCATGATTTGTGTGACCTTTTTACAACTATCTCTTCATCTATTTTTATATACAGCCGAAGCCTTAAACAATGGGAACGTCCTGAGCCTCTGATGCCCCCCGATCATCCTTACGTGGCTGGCTGCCCATGACTTTGGAAGAGCACTTCTAACCGTGCGGGATGGTCCCCCGGAAGGGTGTCTCTAATCTGCTCTATATGAATGGAAAGGTGAATAAAAACTAGGCAGCCACTTGTAACCTCCAGGACTTTAGCTAATCTCTGTGTTGGCACTTTAAGTCACAGGGGGCACCCAGGCAATCAGGCCAGTGCAACGTTCGCTGGGCTGCAGAAGCTGGGTCTTCCCGGGGTGCATCTGTCTGCACCACACCTGCCTTGTCAGAGGGACACGGCTGTCTTCCCTCCAGTGGCCCAGCCCTCAACCATCTGGCTTCCTTCGAGCCACCTTTTTCTTAATAACACACACTTTGATTTCTCATGGATGTCAAACACCGTGCATTGGCTCAGAAGCTAAAGAAGTATGCTAGAGAATCCCTTCCAAAAGGAACTTCCCTCTATGCATCTCTTGAACTTTTCTGTCTGCCATGTTTTCTGTCTTGCGTTATTTCTGATTTTAGGTTTTTCCTCATTATGGTAGTCTAGGTATTTGAAATCTGCTTATTACTAATGTTAAAGCAAAGAGAGAGAGAGAGGTATAAGGAGGAACAGGAGGAGGAGGAGGGAAAAGAGAAAAGAAAGCCAACAGCAGAATTCCAAGTGGATGGTTTTTCCCCTTAAACTGTTTGCCTCCTCCGGGTCTAATTGGTCTCATGCCACTGGATAATAACACTTTAAATACCATGTCTTGGGGCACCTGGGTGGCTCAGTCGGTTAAGCATCCAACTCTTGATTTCGGCTCAGGTCATGATCTCACAGTTTGTGAGTTCAAGCCCTGCATTGAGCTCTGTGCTGACAGCACGGAGACTGCTTGGGATTCTCAATCTCTCCCTCTCTCTCTGTCCCTCCCCCATTTGCACACGGTCTCTCTCTCTCTCTCAAAACAAATAAACTTAAAAAAATAAAAATAAAAAATTTAAATACCATGTCTTAACTCGATCTTACACAGATCCCATGAAAATATTTACCCTTGCATCAGTAGTTTGACAATGAAATTAATAATATCGGATGGTTTAAATATAGCAGAGTCCCAAAGAAGGTACTTAATCTGCAAATATTACTCTTTTTTGTACCCAATTTCTGCTCCCTGTGTCTCTGTGAGAAGAGGTGAGAACCTTTCCATGTGTGAAGGACTAGTGCATTGAACAGAGACTGGTTTGAGTTCATCATAAACCTAACAGTTTTTTTTTTTTTTTTTTAAATTTTTTTTTTTTCAACGTTTTTTATTTATTTTTGGGACAGAGAGAGACAGAGCATGAACGGGGGAGGGGCAGAGAGAGAGGGAGACACAGAATTGGAAACAGGCTCCAGGCTCCGAGCCATCAGCCCAGAGCCTGACGCGGGGCTCGAACTCACGGACCGTGAGATTGTGACCTGGCTGAAGTCGGACGCTTAACCGACTGCGCCACCCAGGCGCCCCAACCTAACAGTTTTTTAAGAGATACATGATAGGAGGCACTTTTCATAGGTCTCTCTTGTGTCCTGTATTACTCGCGAGGGAGGCATTGGCTCTTCATCTGTTTTGCACTATCTTTTCAAGAATATTTGCATAGTCAACAGCCTGGAAAGACGGATAGTGTCTTCCTATTGAGCAAAGGGCAGGTTGGTGTGGTGTCCAGTATAAGGTGGTTGATTTCCATAAGCTCACGATATGTGTGGAGCATCAACCTGGGCCTCTGTGGATTGCCCCTTTGGAACTTGGAGGGCAGAAGGGGACAATCACACTGCTTGCTGTGCTGTGAATAATAACATTCTTTGTCTCTGACCCTGGGGTTTCATGTCTTCTGCCAGCATCCATGAAACTGGGGCTGGCTGCCTTTGTCAGCTTCCAAATGGCGTAAACTGCCAGATGCTACCTAGTTCCTGAAAGTGCACACAGTGGTACCAAGAGGTAAAATCCATCCCTGAGTCTGGCTTAGCAGGCAGTGCTGTGTACCTCAGTGCACTGGATGATAGAGAAGTGACCAAACCAGGAAGGCGAATGTGTGTTCTCGGAAAGCTGAGGTTTCCTTACAAGTTTGTCATCAAGTTCCAGGAAAAACAGCACAATAATGCGGTGACTTTCTGCCTCTGTGTTTTCAAGAATCAGCATCCATTTCTTTTAAGGCCTCATCAGCATCACCCAGCCCTAGAACGTAAATGTTCGAGCCACTCTGAAAGGGTGCTCATCAGGATGCAGCTTTAGCAGCTGATTTTTGTGCACAGCCAGGGAAGTGGAGAGAAGGCTTGTCAGGGAATGAGGTAGTTTTCCAAATATATTCTCTTCCTGAGTATTTTAGACAAGGTAAGGGAAAAGGGTAGTCTATCTCTCCATAACACAGATGAGGAAGGTGAGGCTTTGAAAGTCTACGGAGCATGTTTTTGATGTACAGAGCCAATAAAGCGGCCGGCAGGACCTCAAAGGACATTCTATTTACTACACAGAAGCAGAGATAGCAAAACACATAAGTAAAACACTGAAGAAGAATCCCATGTCATACGGCTTAGCTAACAAGGAATGGAAGAAGACAGTGACAGTGATGCATTCTCAACAGGGGTGACACCAAGGGGGTAAAAACTGGCAAAAAACATCTTGTTATCTTTATGTATAAAGAAATATATACATGCAGTTGACCCTTGAAAAATGCAGGGTTAGCGGTGCCAACGACCCCCATGCAGTTGAAAATCCAAGGGTAACCCAAAGTTACTCCCCCAAAACGCAATCCCTAACAGCCTGCTCTTGACCAGCAGCCTTACCGATAACGTAAACAATCAACATATATTTTATATAGGTATTAGATACTGCATTCTTATAACAAAGCAAGGTAGAGAAAAGGAGATGTTAAGAAAATCAAAAAGAAGAGGAAATGAATTTACGGTACTGTACTGCATTTATTGAAAAAAAAAAAACCCACAGATAGGTGGACCCGCACAGTTCAAACCCAGGTTGTTGAAGAGTCTATTGTGTACCCCTGATATATATGCAGAAGTAGAGTATATCTAACATATATTTCAAATAGCATCCGAGCCACTCAAAAAAGTAAGTGAATATGAATTTATTAATGTATAGGGGCTCAGTATAGTGCAGGACTCTTTAATGTGTATAAGACATTGTCTAAGGCAACACCCTCAAGAAATGCAATAATGTCATGAAAACATACCCATAAAGCACAGCGGCAGGCTGAAAAATATTTAACAATCGGATCTCTCAGTCAAGGAAAGCCCTGATTTGTAGCAGGTGATGATTTCCATGGTGAAAATAGGAAGATGAGCAGACAGGTCTGATGATACAGAATTTCCATCATGAGCATGCGACAGTAAAATGGCCAGGGATGAGTTTCAAAGCATTTATCTTTTTTAACCGTGAGTTTAATTTTAAGATTATTATAATTTAAGTGTTAATGGCGGTTGTGTTAAGCACCGACGTTTCAAAATTCCTGAAAAGTAAGCCGCGGGCGATCAGGAGCCAATGTCAGCGGGGTCCAGAATTCACAAATGTGATCGATGCATCAACTATTCACATTAATGAGTCAAACGGTGTTAGCATTGCTTTTCCTTTGTTGTATGTATAATATCTGTTCATGGGCTTTAGTCTAACTGCCATTTCTGAGTTTCTTTGGGTTTTGATGGCTTTGCACAAATCCCCTTTATTCCAGGTAGCTTTCATTATCATTCTTCGCAAAATATTCAAGTAACTGTGACGAGGTTAGTGTAAACCCTTCTATTCCAATACCTGTGTTTCTATTCTGACCCTTTCACTATGGATTGAGGACTTTTTTTTTTTTAACTGAAGTATGATTAACATACAACATTATACTAGTTTCATATGGACAACACAGAGCTTTTGAAAGCAACCGTGCTTTCCGGTATGAAGTTTTCATACATAAAATTTAACCATGCTTAACTCTTTAAGGTTCCTCAGAATAAAAGCTCATCAAACCTACCATGTGCAAATGCAGATTTGGATTTAAATAAACATGCAAACTTGGTTATAATGGGGTGGGCAATTGGTGACTGCCCTTCCCCGGGACGCCCTTCTTCAAAGCAGATGGAATCAAGTTCCTATGATTTACGAAGGAGGAGAGTACGGTATGATCGTAAGAGAAACTGAAGCATCAGGCATGGGATTTTTTTTAAAGAGGTTTAGAAGGCAGGTATTAACATTGTTTGCAGTGACAGTTTAGGATAGTAGATAGCAACTTTCTGCAATTTATAGATTTTATTTATTCATTATATTGATCATCTTTAAAGACTGTTTAAGAACTTGCTTAAGAAGTTGTATATTTCAGCAAAATGGGCAACGCACAAAACGCACACGGTAAGTGTTCTTGGCCCACAAAAGTTCCCCGGGGTGCTGGATTCCAGCAACAGCCACGCACTCCAGTGATCCAAGTGGAGAATCAGAGAAAGCTGAGCCGCCCCTGTCCAGTGGGGATGGATGTGGGCACACTGACAACTGGAGTCATCCAGAGAATATTCTACATCTGTCCATGTAAATCACAGATTGGCAACCTTTTATTTTCAAATCAGAAGCCAGTGATCTATTAAACCATAATGAAAGGGTATAAAATTATAAGCACTTTTTTTTCTGTGAGATTATGGAGTTTTGTTTTGTCGAGGAAGAGGAATTTAAACTTTCATCTCACATTTTCAAGAGATTAATAATGGTGACACCAAATTTCAGCTGGTTTTCGTAAAACCTTTTATAAGATTTAGTTCTTATAATATCTCCTGCTTTCTCTTATTGAAGTAGACATTTAGGTAAAAGTAATATAGTGATTGAATTTGAACACTTGCAATGGATGAATATTTTATTTTATGAAAAAAAAAAGACAGGAAACAATTTATGAAGTTAACTATGGGAATGTGCTAAATTTGATTTCTTACATTCAGCCCTGCGAGGTTAAGAGGCAGGAAGCTTTCACCGGGAGTACAGGCTGTTATGCAGATTGAAAAGCTGTACTCCTACAAGGTCATTGGTATTTACTTTCTTAGAGTGGCAGTCGAAATGTTTTGTTGGTCAAGTTTGATGTTTAAAAACACTTATGAAAATGATGTTAACATTTTTTTTCAAAAGCTGTGCAGAGCTCTGGGTTTTTCAGCTATGGACATTTCTGGGAAAGCAAATTACTAATAACCAAGTTCTTTCTGCTAGTTTTAATGGCCAGCTTATTCTTTCTTTATTCCTTTCTTTCTCCCTTTCTTTTCTTTCTTTCTTTCTTTCATTTGTTCTTTCTTTCTTCCTTCCTTTCCCTTTCTTTCTTTCCTTTCTTCTTCCTCCCTTCCTTTCTCTCTCTTTTCTTCCTTTCTTTCTTTTCTTTCTCTTCTTTCTTTCTCTTTCTTTCTTTTACTTTCTTTCTCTCTTGTTTCTTTCTTTCTTCTTTCTTTCTTTCTTCTTTCTTTCTTTCTTTCTTTCCTTCCAGCTTAGTGTTTCTTTAAACGTGTTCCCACTTGGCTGTGATTCATGGCACCAGGTCTACTGGGGATGAAAAGCAGAGACCTACTGAAGAGACTCTGGGGGGGGGGGGGGGCGGGGAATGTGCTAGAAGATTTTGGTTGTTCCCACAACTGTGGAATCCCAGTGAATGATGTTTGCCTTGTAATAACGTCAGTGAGTTTTGGTGGCAAGTTGTCCACCTTAAAAAATGGTAGCTACAGGTCATGGTACCATGGTTCAGTTCGTGAGTTCAAGCCCTGCGTTGGGTTCTGAGCTCACTGAGCAGAGCCTGCTTGAGACCCTCTGTCTCCCTCTTTCTGGCCCTCTCATGCTCTCTCTCTTTCAAAAATAAACATTAAAACATTTAAAAGAAGGAAGAATTGGTAGCTAATATTAATAGGTAGTTAAGAATATGTAGCTATATAGGGACTTTATTGCAGGGTGTGGATAAATTTTACATAGTAGCACTTTTTCACTACAAGGATCCATCATAGCACATTTCTACATATTTCTCATGTTTTCGTGCCCAGAACCATCTAGAAAGAGCTCCTTATTGTTATAAAATTTGCTCCCTGTTTGTAGATTGCATTTGTGGGACACCTTCAGTGCCCTCAAATGTAGGAGGGTCAGTTTTAGTTAACAGATTTTTCCAACCTGCTTTGGTTCTTAGCATTTGGGGTATATCTTCCCTGAGAATCTATTATCTATTATAGGGTAGTAAAACTTTAAGCACTTAGAATTTTGCTAAGAAATACGGTGTCACAAAGCCTGAATGACCTCCGGGAACCCAGCTTCATTTTAATGTTGGCAAATCTGACCGGAGTTGGCCACGTTGCCTTTCGAATTTTCTTGGGACCTTTTCCTGTGAACATAAATAAATATATCACTTACTATAACCATTTGGAAAAGGGTCATCCCTTCAGATTTTTTCATTTGGAAGATGAGAAGGGGAAAAAACTATTATCTCTTATATCCCAATCTCATGCTCAAAGAGTCTTCTAGTTAAACTGTGTGTGGAAATTCTCATTTTTTTTTTTTTCAAATCAAATCCATGTACAGCCTAAGGAAACATGGCCTTGAAAGATAGTGGGGATTTATCTCAGAAAACGTGAAACCAAAGACAGTTGATTCTGGTTCTGGGTAAGTCAAAGGGAACACAAAGTGGAATTAAGGGTTTTTTTTGTTTTTTTTTTTTTTTTCCGGGGATGGGGGGTTGGTCAGGAGTAGATTGGCTGTCCTAATAGGTCTGCAGTCATAGGGGTAGAAAGCACACTCAATTTGTTTTGGTAGACCTTGAAATTGAACAGCCAATTTGGTCTGGCCATTAAGTCAGTCTTGATTTGGTCCAGGCATGAAGACAAGATTCAACCCATTTGATTTTCTTCTTTAGCTTTGAAACTCCCTGCTTGGCAGTATTTAGGAAAAGTTTTGATTTCAAGAGTACAGAAAGAATAAAGAAAACACAGTACAGCCTTTTCTGCAGGGATCTAAAATAGGAAAGACTACCCAAAGAATTCAATTTAAAAATGTTTATCTCTGTTTTACTGTAATGGGATTTTTCCACCCCATATTTATGGGCCTCTTCCTCTCATTTCATTCTTAAATAAATCTAGAGACGAGAATAGAAGGAATGTCTCCCATCGTTACGTTTGGGCCTAAACAATGAAGTCGTTTGTTTAAAGGAGGATTATTTTTGTTAAGCACAATAGGACTATTATACAAGCAGTTGTTTGGTGTCTTATTTATGAAGTATCCGACCCTGCATTAAAACACAAAGCAATACGGTGTCTATCACGGTTTCCTTCTGCAGATGAAACATTCAGCAGGAGACACTGAACAACTGAACACCGTGATACTTCATTCTCCAACAAGCATTGTGTGTCCCATAATCATCATCCTTTTCCTGGATGGATCGGTTTGCTTTAGCACCATAAGTCCCAATATGAACGGTCTAGATCACCACGGTTATCTGCAGCAGTTGAGGCAGAGATGTGTGTACCCAAATATCTGGGAAAGTTCACTGTGGGATTATATATATATTATATATATTACATATAATATATATATATATATATATATATAGACACACCTATATATAATGCACACACACATAGAGACACTCCAGAGAGTAAGAGGGTAATGAAAAAGGTTTTAATCAATAAAACAGGAAAATAATTGCAAACAAAAATAATGTGAATAGAGATTGGGCATCATACGCTTTGAAAGTCAAGGGTTTCGGGGCGCCTGGGTGGCTTGGTCGGTTAAGCGTCCGACTTCGGCTCAGGTCATGATCTCACAGTCCGTGAGTTCGAGCCCCGCGTCGGGCTCTGTGCTGACAGCTCAGAGCCTGGAGCCTGTTTCAGATTCTGTGTCTCCCTCTCTCTCTGCCCCTCCCTTGTTCATGCTCTGTCTCTCTCTGTCTCAAAATAAATAAATGTTAAAAAAAAAATTAACAAAAAAAAAAAAAAAAGAAAGTCAAGGGTTTCACTAGAATCCTTCTGAAACTGCTTGCCTGGGGGTCCCTAGCAGCATTGTGCTTGCCAAAGGGGAATCTGGAATTTGGAATTTGGAGGCCAAGCATGGAGGAAAACAGGAGAAATTTCTCAGGCAAACATGTTTCCTTCCAGCTGTCCTTTATTGATCCCCATCAACCTCTGAATTGAAGATTTAGTGCTGACCGGAGCATTCCAGAATGATTTTCACCTTGGGGGCAGTCCCATCATGGCGACTAAGATGTGGACGTGAATCGATTGATACCATAACTATTAATTACTTTTTAAAAAAGGCAGAAGGAGGGAGAGGAAATATGATGAAATTCTATTTTTTTCCTGGCTGTGTTTGTTGTAACATTTGCAAGTATGATGTTTCTCCATTGCAGGCTTTAATAATCAGATCCCAGCCACCTCAGCTCCTTTCCATGTGGCCTTCGTTCTTAGGAAATGATAGGTAATACAGAGTCTCTCCATTTTCCTCCATGTTTGCTGCTCCAAAATCCACAGAATCGGGCAACAGGGGAGTTCCCATTGCGTCGTTTTCCACAGATGCGGATTCTTCAAGTTGTACCATAGATGTGTCTGAGCTGGGTCGCAGATCCAAGTTTTTCTCCCGATGTTCCTCTTAACGTTTGTACCCTTTTTAAAATGTTACTTGAAACATTTAAAATGTTATTTTAAAAATCAGCCTGCTGTGCGGTTCACATATCGAGCGTCAAGAAACATAGCAACGGAGAGAACCTCATTCTGGTCGGAAAGAGGAGTCTTTGTTGATGCAAGGAGATTAGATGTGAATCCCAGCGTCCCTCAGTAATGTCTTATGGGCAGATAGCTATGCTCTTTCTGCCTTCCTGGGCTGTGTGAGCGTGCCCTCAGGCTTCAGGCTGCCTCGAAGTGTTGAGAAGTCACCACAGAGACCCTCCGACCGTGAAGTCTAGAGTAGTTCCTACCTGTACCTTTAGGGAAGACGTTCCCCCAGTGCTGGTTGAGGGCACCAGCTGGAAATGCCTCTGTGGGTGTCAACGGTGATGTCTCTGCACCTGACCTAGAAGGAGGAGACTCAAAGACAGAGAAAGATCATTGTTGTGCCTCATCGAGGAGTTTGGGGTTTCGGAGGACAGGTCTGGTGACAGGGTGAGGGATGGGAAAACACATCTCAGGGATGAGGGTGGGCTTAGGGGAGGGGTGTGGGAACGTGCTGGAGGAGACAGGCACGCCCCCATGCAGAAGGGGAGTCACCTTCACACTCCGTGATCAGCAAAGTCCCCACGTCGCCAGGCAACAACCAGGGACGGTTAAGATGAGAACCTGCGATATTTATTGGACAGGAATTTCTCCCACTGTGCTGTCCATAATCCTTCCTCAACACCCGAAGCGTGCCTGGTCTGGTAGGAGCATGCACCCAGGGGTCTGAAGGCTCTAGGGTGGGGGGGGGGGGGTGTTGTGGAGGATCCTGGGAGGCGGCCTGCCCTCTGCAATAGGAAGGAACCAGGCAAGGCTCTCCCCAGCCCCAAACACGGAGGGACCTTGTTTGCAAGCTTCCTGGGACCCTGGGAATTGTGACGGGCCATCCAAGCAGACTACGCATGGGCCCTTCATCTTTTCATGGGCGCCTGTGACACGGGACTTCAAAAGACAGGAGGATCAAGAGGCACATGGCCGACACTCGGGTTACATTGTGTAGCAACAAAGGGGAAAATATTTGGGTACATTATCTCCATGGTTGCAATTATCACCCAATATCCTTGTATTAACTTTAATGTGACCTACTCTCTTAGCTGTTAAATGTTCAGAACATCTCTGCCTGAATCACTCTCCAAATATATATTTGGATACAGGAAGGAGAGAGGAAAAAATGTTTTTGAAAAGTGCCAAATGGATTCTGAAGATAATCTTATTTCAGAGAAAATAATTAAATGAATGTTGTTTTCTCTTTAATTGCTTCATACTTAAAATCAAACGTGCTTGGGTTAATACGGTTCTACATCTAATTGAATTTTCTCAGTTCCTTTTATTATGGGACTAGGTTATATGGAAAGGTGATGACTTTAATGTGATTATTATATTGTTACACAAAATTATACCATCAAAGATTATGCAGCAACATTGCTGTTTTTTTTTCCCTCCCTGGGGAATTTAATACTGTGTAGCAATGACCTCAGATGAAAGCCGGTGCCCTCTCCGGCAGGCCAGTAGTCAATTTCTATTTTGTAAGTCATAAATAACTCTTCAAAGAGTTAAATTGTAGCTACAATGTTAAGAACAATAAAGTTAGAAATTCATCTTATACATTTAACTATGAAATTATACAAGGGGTAGTTTTAGGGGCGCCTGCGTGGCTGGGTGGGTTGAGCCTCTGACTCTTGATCTCGGCTCATTTCATGATCCCAGGGTCGTGGGATCGAGCCCTGCATCCGGCTCTGTGCTGAGCGTCGACCTTGGTTAAGTTTCTCTTTCTCCCTCTGCCCCTCTCCCCGGCTTGCGCTCTCTCTGGAATAAGATTTTTAAAAAGGAAAAGAAAATAAATAAAATAAATAAAAAGTACATTCCTAACATATCTACGTATCATTATCCTTTTATTCACTCTGTCAACCATAGTTTTGTCTGATGGATGGTGCTTTTTTCTTCTGTCCACGATCTTTAATGAGACCCACTGTTCTAACAAAAATGCTACAAAAAGCCAATGCCTGGTTTTTAGGAACCTGTACCTAAAATTTCAACATCGACATAAAAAACCATAATTAGCGATCTCACCTGGTGGTTGTTGTTTTTCTCTTACGTTTTTGTGTGATATGTTTTCACCCGTCATCTTCTGCCTGTTTGCTCTAGGGAAATTGTAAATCAATACCTTTTTCAGATAGCATATGGTTTCTAGGTACTGTTAGGCAATGTGTGAGTGGCAGAAAAGATGCTTATTTAGAGATGGAAGTTTCTAAGTGTAAACATGTTACAAACACAGCAATAAAGAGCAAGCCGTTTTATCACAGAAGACAACGAATAAACAATGTATTAGCCCTATTCCCATGCACGACATCAACGTTCAGAGCACAGGGAGACAGATAAATGGAACTGACCACAGTATGCTATACTCTCCACAGAGAGTCATGTTACGGAAACTATGATCTGACCCACGGGAAAATCAGCACTCATGGGATCATTTGAATAATTTTAGGGCTTGTACGAACAATAATAGTGGGTAGTGGCTATAACGGGGCTGAGAAATTTAGCAGTTTCTGGAAGGCTTGCCCTTAAGCTGATTATTTAAAGTCATTCCTATTCCATGTTTTTGAATAATGGTTTCATTTTTTTTTCCTGATTCCTATCTCCCATCCAATGCGTCCTGTATGTTTTAGTAGTACATTTACATTTTACACTTTTAAACTTTCTTCCTGCTGATATCTAATATAATTGCGCAAGGCAAAGTGAATCACGTCTCCATGATTTGGGATTTTTTGAGGGATTCTCTTTCAGATTTCCTCTGCAGTCCTGGTTAAACCTTGTCAATGATTCAGATGCCCTGCAAAATTTATGCTGAATGTCTTTTTGCTGTGTGTACTTAACTATCTCTTTTTGATGTATCAATTAGATCAAGCTTGTTAAGGACCAGATTCCAGGTTTTTGTTCTCGTTTTGTTTTTGCATCCGTTTCCTTTGGTAAGACACGACAGAACGTCATTTAATTCTCCCATTGAAGATGCGTTTTTGTTTAAAATTCTTTTTAACATTTGTTTGTTTTTGTGAGAGAGAGAGAGAGAGAGAGACACGGAGTGTGAGCGGGGGAGGGGCAAAGAGAGGGAGACGCAGAATCCAAAGCAGGCTCCAGGCTCTGAGCTGTCAGCACAGAGCCCGACGTGGGGCTCAAACCCATGAACCGTGAGATCATGAGCTGAGCTGAAGTCAGATGCTTCACCGACTGAGCCACCCAGGTGCCCTGAAGATGCACTTTTAAAATATCTTTGGGAGAGGCGCCTGGCTGGCTCAGCCAGAAGGCCATGTGATTCTTGATCTCAGGGTTGTGAATCTGACCTCCACCATGGGTGTAGAGATTACTTTAAAGAAATAAAATCTTTAAAAAAAGAAGTAAAATAAAATATCTTTGGGTAATTCTATGATTTTGAGTTTGAGGTATGTCAAGACTCTTGTTAGCTTTAAAACCCAAGTTTGAGATTATGATGGATTTTTAGTGGGGCGATTTTCTGATGATGTCGTACCCTAACCTCTGTTCCCTGTTTTGGTCATCACTTATATATCTGCTTCATTTTGCTTACTGTTTTCCCGGCGTGGGATTTTCATTTCCATTTTTTTCAAATGCTTTTTTGCTCTTTTGTTATAGATGGCTCGCTAGTAAATACTCTGGAGCTGCATAATATTATTTACTTTGTTCTAATCCAACCTGAGTGTTTATACCTTTTAATGGGGGAGGTGCCAGCCTTTTATGTTTACTGTGATTCCTGATATAATTGGACATATTCCTACTATCTCAAGTCGTATTTACATTTTTCACCCTACCCTGTGTCTGGCTTTATTTTTTTCCCCCTCTCTCTCTCCTTTCATAACCTCTGGTGCTTTTAGTCACTGCCGGCTCCATTTTCTTACTTTTCCCCACTTGCTCGTTTAAATATTCAGATTTCTTTTTTTTAATGTTTATTTATTTTTGAGAGAGAGAGAGAGAGAGAGCATGAGTGGGAGAGGGGCAGAGAGAGGGGGAGACAGAATCCAAAACAGGCTCCAGGCTCTGAGCTGTCAGCACAGAGCCTGACATGGGGCCCAAACTCACAAACCGCGAGATCATGACTTGAGCCGAAGTCAGACGCTCAACTGACTGAGCCACCCAGGCGCTCGTAAATATTCAGATTTCCAATTTTCTAATGAACTTTAAATCATCTAAGTGTCTTTTTCCTCTTTCTGCACAAGACGATGCTGTTAATGTGCTCACACTGGTCAAATACATTCCCCACGCCCCAGTTTTCTTTTAACATTTCTATCCCAGCTTATGTTTCAGTATAAATATTAATACTGCATTACAGTCATTTTTGCAATTAGTGTGTATTTATAGATTTACCAAAATAGCTCATATGGCCTTTACTTATCTAGCACATGGAATCCTGGTACCTCCCATCGAGTTTATTACTCTTTGTGCTGAAGTATATCTTTGCATAGTGTCTTTGCAGAGGGGTCTGTGAGTAAAACGTTGTTGGAGTCATTTATGCCTGAAAAATACCTTTATTTCTTTTATTAACTTGCATCATACATGCCTGTGATTGGAACTGTAGATTCTCAGATACTGTGCATCTAAACATTTCAAATATGGGGTGATGGGCAATGTGTTTCCAGGGTGATCCTGATGGACCCCATTCCCTGGTGTTCACATATTTGTGTAACCCCCTCCCTGAGAATATAGGCAGGGGGTGTGTGGGTGGCTCAGTCAGTTGAGCATCCAACTTTGACTCAGGTCACGATCTCACGGTTCATGGGTTCGAGCCCCACATCTGGTTTGGCAATATCAGCATGGAGCCCACTTTGGATCCTCTGTCCCCCTCTCTCTCTGCCTCTCCCCAACTCACACACACTCTCTCAAAAAAAAAAAAAAACTTAAAAAATGTAGGTGGGGCATGTGACTTGTATCTAGGCATAAGCTATGGAACGTTTTAAGGGAGACGGCTGATGTAATTTATGGTTCCACATTGACCGATTTTGAGTTCATCTACAGGAAGGTCATCTGGGGTGGGCCTGACTTAATCAGATGGAAAGCCTTAAAAGATGGACAGGGCCCTCCCCGAGAAGACGGTTGTGCCTTGGGTCAACGAAGGGAGCAGTCGCCCTGGAGAAGCTGACTCAGGGTCCACCTGGATTCGACAGTTTTCTAGATGACTGCCATGTTCTGGATACTACTTTGTATATGTCCCTGTCCTTGGTGTGCCCAGGGTCTTAGGATGTCACTGTCACATTTACCTGTGCCATACAGAACTCCATCTTGCCACCAGACTCTCTTCTAAAGACGTTCTGCTGCCGATGTTGAAGAAATAGATGGTCGTCGCTGCAGCCTTGTTAGACCCTGAGCACCTGACCCGCCTAAGCCAGGCCCGGAGTCCCAGCCCACAAGAGGTGTGGGGTAGTGAATGGTTTCATTTGATCCACGTTTCAAGCTGCTGTGTCATGGGATAATTCATTACATGGCAACAGATAGCTAATACGCGTATGATTCCATTATAATGTCACTGAAGCAGAGTGTTGGAGACCTTGGTTCTGAATCCAAACGGATTTTACTTCTCTGGGACACAGTTTGCTCACCTATTAATTGGGGTAAAATCTATACTTTCCATCACAGTCATTATGTAGCTAAAGTGTGGACTTTTCAGAGCCCTTAGTGGGGTGAGTGCTTCAGAATAAATATTTAATCAAGCGATGATTATTATCACTGTTGTTTTATCAGTCAAGGAACTGAACGTATGAAGAAATTAATATTGCTTAGCTCGTAGTTTTCTACTTATTAGACCAAATTGAGTTCTACTTAGAAAGAAAGTACTTGCTTGAAGAAGCTATGCCTTCAGAACATCTGACCCTCTCTTGCTTGCGTGACAGCTTTAAATATGAGGTCTCTCCTTCCTGAAGATCTCTGCAATTATATACTTTCTACACTCACCCCCAAACATCAGCAATCCATTGATTTTTGAAGTGAACACATTGATTTTGTTCCCTCTCTTATATTACAATGACAAAGGCTTTTAATAAATGAGCAGTGGCCTTTATGTGAACTAACATAAGTCCCCCTGATGGAGCAGCTATTAAGATACCATTCACACGTATAAGCAGGATCATTTATAAGGTCTTAGCAGCAAAACCCTTGGTCCCCATATGTTGCAAAGGCTCGGACTGTGACCCCTGACCAACATCTAGAAGAGGTTGCCCTCCTCATGTTATGTAACTGCACATCCTAATTTTTGAAAACCCCGATCTTTGATATGTTATGGTTGTAAGACGCATGAGCAGCCTTTTGGGGTTTTTTAATGACAATTTCTTATGGGTGTCCGAGTTACCTGGTTTTCTAAAAGGAAATCACAACTTCCCTTTAAGACTGTTTAATCTCAGTGGATCAAACAAGAAAAGTGACACATAAGCCTGAAAGTTATATTACTAATGCATAAGAGTATTACTTAATTTTCATTCAAGTGATCTATCTGATTTATTCATTCTCCACAACTACTTGCTTTGAAGGACAGTCTTTAAGAAATTAATCATGAATTCCACTCTTAAGAAGGCATTGGTTTTCTATAGGATACATTTGAAATTTTGGGAACAAATATATTTGTTTTCTTTTTCTTTTAAAAACATTTTTTAACATTTATTCATTTCTGAAAGACAGAGAGAGAGAGAGCGTGCAAATGGGGGAGGGCTAGAGAGAGAGGGAGACACAGAATCCGAAGCAGGCTCCAGGCTCTGAGCTGTCAGCACACAGCCTGGCGCAGGGCTCGAACTCATGGACCGCGAGATCATGACCTGAGGCCAAGTCGGCTGCTTAACCGACTGAACCACCCAGGCACCCTCTTTTTTTTTTTTTTTTAATGTTTATTTATTTCTGAGAGAGACAGAGTGTGAGAAGGGGAGGGGCAGAGAGAGAGGGAGACAGAATCCAAAGCACACTCCAGGCTCTGAGCTGTCAGCACAGAGCCTGACGCGGGGCTCAAATTCATGGACCGTGAGATCATGACCTGAGCTGAAGTTGGATGCTCAACCGACTGAGCCACCCAGGAGCCCCCAGATATATTTGTTTTCCATTGTTGTTTAACAAATTGTCTCAGTCACAGAGGCTGAAAACAGTAAGACATTTATTATCTCATAGTTTCTGTGCTTCTGGCATGTGACTTAGCTGGATCCTTGCTCAGGGTTCCAAACGGTTACCATCAAGGTAGTAGCTGGGCTGTGTTCACACCTGGAGGTTCAAATGGAAGAGTTCATTTCTTGGCAGGTATATGACTGAGGGTCTCGCCTTTCTGCTACCTGCCGGCTAGAGGCCACCAGCAGGTCTTGAAGGCTGTCCACAATTCCTAGAGGCCACCAAGTGTGCCTTGCCATTTGGATTTCTGCAACATGGGTGCTTATGTCATCAGGCTTGCAGAGAAGGTCCCTCAACTTGGGGAAGGCATTCAGTTGGTTCGATGAAGCCCAGAAAAATCTCCCTTTGAGGAAGCTCAAGATCAACTGATTTGGGATATTAATTACATCTGAAAAGCTCCTTCACCATCGCTACATTCTTGGCTAGAAGCAAATCACAGCACCTGCCCACGGTCAAGGGGAGAGGATTGCATAGGGCATGGACATTATGCGGTGGGGCCACAGGGATTACCCTAGTGTCTGCATACCATAGTTGAATGATAATCATGAGGAAGTATATCATTTTAGGACACTAGGAGCAAGGAAAAATACATGGTAACTGAATTTAAACACATACACACATACACACACACTCCAATATAAAAGGTATTAATCTAAGGGCGCCTGGGTGGCTCAGTCAGTTGGGTGTCTGACTTTCGCTCAGGTCATGATTTCACGGTTTGTGAGTTCCAGCCCTACATTGTGCTCTGTGCTGTCAGCCGAACCTGCTTCGGATCCTCTGTCCCCCACTGTCTCTGCCCCTCCCCCACTGGTGCTCTCTATTTCAAAAAAAAAAAAAAAAAGGAGAATGCTGAGAATGGAGTTAGTCCTAGTTTTGCTATTGATTTTGTGACCTAGACAAGCCAGTTAAACTCTCTGAGCCCTAGACTCATCCTTGGTAAAATGGCTCTTTGGACTAGAAAATATCTATGGCCTCATCCATCTCTAATGTCCTATGATGCTTGGATACTGATGATGCATTCACACCTTATTGCCTGAAGAAAACAACAACTATAAAGATCTTTGCTGCACAAGTGATGGCCTCATGTGACCATAAGCACTTGAAACATGGCCAGTCCAACTTGAGATGTGCTCAAAGTGGAAAATACACATCAGATCTCAAACACTTAGAATATCAAAAAGAATGTAAGATAGGCTATTAATATTTTTATATTGATCACATGTTGGAGTGATAGTATTTTGTCTGTATTTGGTCACATTACACATATTCCTAAGATTGATTTCACCTTGCTTTGCTTATTTTAAAGAAGTTTCTGGAAAATTTGAAGCTACACACAATTGGCTAGCCTTATTTTTTATTACTTAGCAAAGATCTGGAAATTCTTTCCTATCTGTTTACATTCACTTGCTGGATTTGGTTTTTGGCAGGGTGGGGGGCAGGGGGAGTGTAGAATTTAATATATCTAAAATTATATCTACATTAGTCAAAAGTTCCTGAATATTTGCTTTTGTATGTCAACTGATTTGTTTTTGAGGTATATTGAAACTTGCAAACAGATCAATGATAGCAACTATTCATTTTCCTATAACAAATCACACAAAAGCATCTTATTCACATATCAAAATATCACTAATCCTTACATCAGATCAAAAAGAAGCTCATGTTACCATGTTTACATGAGTTTGTTATATTTAGGGAATAACAGGTATAAAATCACTTACCTGCTATTACATGTAAAGATCTGCCTATTTTATTATTTTTAAGACAATTACATAGCTACTTAAAGCAGCTAGAACCTTAGGAAATATTTTTTATAATATTTATGCATTTCTGTGGACAATCTTATATTTCATATTTGATCATTTAGACTGCTTAACATTAACAAGGCAGCCAAACACATGATTTGACCCTTCTCCATCACACCTGTATATCGTGATTCCCTGGGGGGTGGGGGGGTGGGGGGGTGGGGGTTAAGAACCATTCATACCTGGTAAGAATCCCAGTTGCTATGAGTTCCATCAAGATTTCTGTTAATTGGATTGAACTGGGTGTTGCCATTTAAAAAAAGTGCTATCCACATCAACCCAGATTGGTACCGCTGAGTAGCAGAGCCTAGCTTTTGACCTAAATACAATATACTTGTTTGGGACAGATTAGGAGTAAACAAGAAAGAAGGGAGGGGGAAAGGAAGGGAGGGAGGGAAAGAAGGGAGGGAGGGAGGGAGAAAAATCATGCTATAATATGTCTTGGAGTTCAACTCTCTCTTTGACTCTTACTCGTTTAATTCTATACCTCAGACTAATTGTTTTAAATGTTGATATTCCTGACCTAGACTTACCTTCTTTTTTTTTGTCCTGTAGAGGATCCCAAATGAATTACATCCACCCATCAGACACAGGCAGAGTTCTTTTGTGACTATAAACATGTAACAGTTGCTTGGGCAGCTTATACTTTCACCCAAACTAAACCATAATCATTTTGGAAACAATCACGGCCCCAGAATGGTCTAAGAGTCATTTGGAAGCTGCAGACATTTTGTTTTCAACTCTTCCTGAGTTGGTGAAGCCTTCACTTTTCATTTCACAGAAAACAGCTTCTACTTAAGACACACAAACAGACATACCTTCTTGGATGGAAGAGGTTACACGGAAGGATGCCTGGGTTTATCTGAGTTCCCAGATGAGGAGACTCCAAGATTGACCTGAGAACAGACAAGCTGTGATTTAATGGAAATGGATGGTTTTAGGAGAAACACCTGCATGAGGGAGAAATGGGGCAGGATCTTGGAGAGGCTGAGAGAAACACCAGTGCTCAATACAAGTCCAACTTCGTAGAGAGAGAAGAGGAATACAAAGATTAGGAAAGGTGGTTTGAGTGCCTTCAAGTGAAAGCTGATCATCCAAGAAGGAGGAGATCTTCTATCTCCTAGGGATTAACATTCCTTATCTTCCCTGCCACACTTGGACATGGTGGAGGGTGGTGGTGGTGGCATTTGTCCATGGCAACTATGACCACCATACCCAGGAAGCTGTTTCAAGTTCTCTTATTTTCTCTCTGGTCACTCTCCAGTGTCTTTTCCGGGTTAAGTTTTATCTAGGTCCCCAGATGAGGATTTGCTGAGCAGTGGGAGAGAGAAGTTCGAGTGTGTGTGTGGGTTTAGCACAGGAGCACCACAGTGGATGCCTGGCCAGTGGACGCAGGGCCAGTACATGAGCTCAGAGCTGACCACTCCAGATGTCAGGTCTTGGGGGATACGTGCTTCCTCTTTGGGGGTGACCAGAGATGCTTTGGGAGAGATGCAATAAAATGCAGGACATTCCACAGGCACAAAACATGGGGGCTGGGACCTTCATGTGTGTCTTCTCACATGGTTAGATTTTGTTTTATACCCTTCTTTCCGCCCGTAGGAGAAATTCACACATGCCAACTAGAAACATTGCTTCATTCGTGCTCTAAAACTGTGTCCACCAGAAGTAACACAATCTCATTACAGATGCAAAGGTAAATCCTATTCTGAAGTCATGGTTTTCCTTCAGAGAATATTGTAAGATTTTCCCCAACTTCCAGAGGGCTTGGTGAAGGGGTCAATTTTAACCTTCCGAGTGTGTGTGTATGTGTGTGTGTGTGTGAGTGTGTGTGTCTCCAAATTTGCCCTTTGTATTAGTGCAGCAGTCGTATTGGATTGGGACCCACCTTTATGACCTCCCCTCAACTTAATTACATCTGCATCGATTCTCTTTCCAAGTCAGGTCACATTCTGAGGTGCTCTGGGTTATGTCTCCAACACGTGAATGTTGAGGCGACACAACTCAGCCTACGACACTACTGAATTAGAGAAATGGCACTGGAGTTCAGGACTCCAAGTCAGGGCCCTTCAGACCACCCAGGGACGCTCAAACCTTGGCAAGAGAGACCCACTTCCCCGACAAAAAGCTGGCTCAGCATCGGAAATCAGTATCCTGTTTCCACCATGTCAAGCTGTCAGATTCTCTGAATCCTGGAGGAGCACATCCGTTAATTTGAGATCTATACATTATCCAAAGTCTGGCTGATCCAAGAGGTTTTGCCAAATTCCAAAGGCAATGAGTTCAAATCTGCATCTTATTGTTACAGACAATCTACTAATCATCACAATATCCACTTTGGTAACTACTCACCTCTTAATGCGCCACGATTAAATAAATGTCAAGTACTTTCTTTTGCACGGGTTCGTCAGAAGTGTTCTTAACAATTACAGCCTGTCTCCTCAGCAGCAGCAATGAAGATTGTTGGCACTTGAGAATATTTTAAGTTTGTCATACTTCCCGGCATAATTTTGGAACCTGGAGAGAAACCTGCAAATCCGAGATGTCAGGTTTTTTTCCTTCCTGGCTATTTCATGCAAGTTTTATGGTCCAAATATTTGTTGCTATTAATGATTTCTTCTTCTTAACTTTTAAGCATCACGAAGATGGCCATCATCATGAATGAGCCATTGTTGGAGAACGGTGTAGCTGAGTTCAGGAGTACATGCGTGTGCATTCGTGTTTGTGGCTGGCTAATTTGCCATTTATGAGTCACTGTCCTTTAACATCTGTCAGTGGTCATTTCTCTATTTTTGTCTTATTTCTGTGCCTTTATAAAACAGTTCTGAAATACACACACCCCAAAACACAAATCTCTCTCCTGCAAGGGAGTGTGCATTTCAGTGTGCACTCCTAGAACTGGAGTCAAGGCTGGGTCAGAGGCCACATGCATTTCAATCGTGGATGTGCTTTGCCAAATATCCCATTTAAGGGGCTACCTGATTCATAGTACCACTATCGAAACACTTGGTATGTGTTATCAGTGTTTTACCCAGTTGTCAATCCAAAGGTTTAAAATATAGCTTCCCGGGGTGCCTGGGTAGCTCAGTCAGTTAAGCATTAGACTCTTGGTTTCGGCTCACGTCATGATCTCGTGGTTTTGGGGATCGAGCCCCATGTTGGGCTCTGTACTGACAGTATGGAGCCTACCTGGGATTCTCTCTCTCTGCCTCTCTGTCTGCCCTGTCCCTGATTGTATTCTCTCTTGCTCAAAATAAATAAATACGGTTGCAAAATAAATAAATACACAGGTTGCCATCACTTTTGATTTGCATTTCTTGACTTACGAGTGGACAAAGAATTTTGCACTTACTTAAACTTATATAGCTCGGCTCAAACTCTGTTTAGACTTTGCCGTGGTTATTGTTGTAGGTGCGTTTTAAGTATGGCAGACCGTGGTCTGCCATATATTTTAATGATGACCTTATGTGTTGCTTTATTTTGCCAGGGCCACCATAACAAACCACCATGGACTGGGCGGCTGTAATAACAGAAGTTGTTTGTAGCACCTTTCAGGAGGCTGGAAGTCTGAGGTCAAGGCGTTGTGGCCTTGGTTCCTTCTTTTTTTTAATTATTTTTAAGTTTATTTATTTATTTTGAAAGAGAGAGAGAGAGTGCAAGTGGGGGAGAGACAGAGAGAGAGAGGGAGGGAGAGAATCCCAAGCAGGCTCCTCACTGCCAGCATAGAGCCCAATGTGGGGCTCGAACTCCTAAAACCGTGAGATCATGACCTGAGTTGAAACCAAGAGTTGGATGCCTAACTGGCTGAGCTACCCAGGCGTGCCAGACTTGGGTCCTTCTGAGGCCCAAGAAAACAGGATCCATTCTAGGTCTTTCTCCTAGATTTGTAGACGGTGGTCTTTTTCCTGTGTATTTGACATTCTCCTTGTGTATTTGCGTCTGTATCAAAATTTCCCTTCTTTGGAAGGACACCAGGCATACTGGATTAGAGACCACACTAATGTCCTCATCTTAACTCAATTGTGTCTTCAAATAAGACCACATTCTGAGGCGGGGGTGGGGGGTGGGGTTTAGGGCTTCAACACACAAATTTTGGGAGGAATGCAATTCAACCCATACGAGGAGAGACAGTCTATTTCCGTCATCGGCAAAAAGGACAGCCAGAGCATACAAGGTCGTTCATGCTGCATGTGAGATCTTGTCTCACCAACTATAAGCAGGTGACCGTGAGGCACTTAACCGAAGTGGGTGAGTTTCATCATTTCACCACCTCCTAAGAGGGGGGTTTCAGCTCCAATGTGATGCCCATTCTTACAAATGACAGCTCCAGGGAAGAAGGTCAGCAAAATATCCATGACACTGAAGATTGTATCGTGTGCCATTTTGAGGGGGATGTGTAAAACCTGAAAACGCAAAGCAAGACTCAGACAGATGTCTTTTGCAATCAGTTCTTAGCTGTTCTCGAGTCTTAGAAACGATGACATCCTCTCAATAACCTGCAAAGGGTTTTAACATTCTGGAGTCCTGCTCAGAAGAACACAAAGAAGAGCATGCACCATTAAAATTAAGTGGAGAAATGGAAGAATTACGAGCTGCCCAAGAGATAGGAGATATTTCAGGCCAAAGCTTAGAGACCTATTTAGGGAAGAGATGTTAACATCGAGGGGACACCTTGACCCAGGACCCAGCACTCCATGCCTGACTTAGAAACTGGGAAAAGAGAGAAAAGCTCAGGGTAGGTAGCTGGATTTGGTACACCAAGCCTTGTCACCTTGGCCACAGCAGCAATTTGGAACGGGCTTTCTGGAATCTTTTCAACATATGCCTTGACTTTTTATACAACTCACAGCGCTGGCATTGGTGACAAGTTTTATTAACTCGCTGCTCAAAATTCCCTTCTATAGGAAGGGAATGTTCTCCAACTCATATCCATGGTAAATGGACAACTTCTCTTTCAGAATTTGCAGAAGGGCAGTCTTGAAAAAAAATATCAATTTACTGAGATATGATCAGCATATAAAAGGTATGCACGTTTCATGTGTGCGACATCATGAGTTTGGCAATGAGGGTACAGCTGTGGAACTGTGACCACAAGCCACGCCATAAATGTATCCACAACGCAAAAGTTGCCTCTCACCTTGTTTGCGTATTATTACTCTTTCCACGTGTGTGATATCCTACAAAAGATCTATCCTCTTAGCACATTTAAAAATATCCTAGAGACTAGGGGTGCCTGGGTGGCTCAGTGGGTTGAGTGACTCTTGATCTCAGCTCAGGTCATGATCTCACGGTTCGTGGGATTGAGCCCTGTGTTGGGCTCTGCACTGAGAGAGTGGAACTTGCTTGGGCTTCTCTCTCTCCCTCTCTCTCTGCCCTTCCCCTCCTCGTGCTCTTCCTCTAACTCTCTCTTTCTAAAAATAAATAAACTATATATTCTCCACCATTCTACCTGCTCTTCCTGTGAGGCTCTTTTAGATGCCACATGAAAGGAAGATCATGCAGTATTTGTCTTTCTGTGTCTGGCTTATGTCACTGAGCATAATGTCCTCCAAGTTCATCCATGCTGTCACAAATGGCAGGATTTCTTTCTTTGTAAGGTGGATTAATATCCCATCATATGGATAAACACCACATCTTCTTTATCCACTCATCTGTCTGTGGACTTTCGGGGTGTTCCCAACTGTTGGCTATTGTGACTAATGCTGCAATGAACTTGGGGGTGCAGGTGTCTCTTTGGGATCCTGACTGCATTTCCTTTGGATATATACCCAGACATGGGAGTGAGCAAGACAGTCCTAAAGTCACCCCGCACTGGCTGGGCCCCTTCATGCAGACATCGGCAGGGGCTGAGCTGCTTCCTCTCCACCCCTGTAAGCCCCTGTAAGAAAGAAGAAAGTTTGTCTGACGTCCCTAGTCTCAGCCCTACTGGGCTATGTTGCTTTGGTCTCTGGAATCAGGGGAGGGAAGCATTCACCATAAAGATACTGCGGAGTTTCCCAGTGTCCTTTCTGTTCCTGCTTATTACCTGCACTGGGAGACCCTGTGCACATCTCCATCCGTGGCGGTGCAGTTCATGTCCCTGCAACCGCTCGCAAACACTGAGCGTGGCAGTTGTGGTTGTGTGTGTTTCCCGCAACATCCTAAAAGGCACGGTGACCGTGGAACAACTCTGTTGATTAGCTCACGCCTCCTGGCTCCGGGAGAAATCAGGCTCTTCTTAAAAGAAAGCAGGCTTTGTGGGGGGAAAGATACCCTAAGGACAAAGTGAAATGTGAAACTGTGGTGATATTTATAGATTCTCTACCTTATCTTGGGAAGACTGAATGAAAGACAGGTGCGGAGCAATATCGGTTTGGTATGGATGCAGGAAAAGAGAGACGCTGTCAGTGAAGAATTGGTGAGGAGAAAGGCTTTGGGCAGCTATTGGCAGCCTGAATCAGCCCCCTCCTTTTTGCGATGACTCCCACGCCTAAAAGGAGGGGATGAAAACCATATGACTTTTGCCATGCACTGTCCGACATGAGATGCTGCAGAAAGGACAGTCTTCTGCAAGGCTTTTCTGGGAGGTCCATAGAAGCACACCCCACCGCTCAGAACGTTCAGTGTGTTCCTAGGTAGCTAGACACACATTATTAATGGAAGTCTCTCCTCCGGTATTTTTCACAGCATGGAAATGATTCTAAAAATAACCTGCAGAATTATGTAACTCCCTCTGCCATTATACTCTTGCTTTTTTTTTTTTTTTTTTTTAGAACTTCTAGATGGATCGGCCATGAGCTGTTTCGGCTAGAAGCAATATAAAAGATATATATCTCAATGGACCCTTCTCCTTCGTTAAGTTCTAGACTGTGGATGCTCCTGGGAGTTATAATTTAATCTCTGCAATCTTCACAGTGCAATTTAAGCAGTGGGTTGAGTTGTAAAATGAGTGTTTCAACATCGAGCGCTCCAACAGTGAGATGTAAATGTTTTTACTGGTTTTTCTACAGCCCAGATTCTCCAAGAAAGTACAAAAAAAAAAAAAAAAAAACAGAGAGAGAGAGGCAGTGAGCTCATAGTTTTGGGGGTGTGGTAGATGGGAGCTAGGTTCACAGAATACATCAGATTGCTGCAGGAAAGCCCTCCAACTAAGGATCTGGAGAATTCTGCAAGAAGCCACATTCTTCAAGCCCACTCTCTGAGAGCCGTCAGTGTTGATTCTGGAACTCGGGGATTCGGTATAGCTTGGAAGTCAAGATTAACGTCCGCCTGCTCTCTCCATTGTTCATTTTGTTTCAAAAAGCCTTCCTTTCTTTCCACTTTTATGAAAGGAAAGTACACAGAGGCATCTTATTACAACAATGAAATCTCAAATTGCCATTCAAACGGATTCAAAAGCACCTTGTACTGTGGACTTAAGTCATTAATGGAATCAGAATGTGCTGGTAAAACAATGGCTAGAAGACCCCAGAGGTGCACTGAGAGCTCCAAAGAAGAAGATTCACCTTTTCTATTTTTCAGTCGTGGAGAATGTGAACAAATTGTGAATTTCCTTTACACTCTACATAAAATACTCTGGTGAATATACGATTTCAGTTAGTAGAGAGGTGATTTATGACTTCTGTGTTTGCTCAGTGTTATTGTCATTGGAATTAAATAACTCAATGAAATCTATTTAGTTTGATAAGAATGAAAAATAGATGGGAATAAAGATACGTTCAAGTGTTTGACATTTGTCTTTTCTAATGGTTTAGAGTTATAGGTCCCTACATATATCTTGTCAAGGGTTCTTTTTAGACTCCCACTTATATTTAATTTTTATTTTTGATGTAAATTCATTGTGGGCCGAACTCTGCCTTCCTTCTTCTATAGAAAAAAAAATGGGGGCGCCTGGGTGGCTCAGTCGGTTAAGCAGCCGACTTCGGCTCAGGTCATGATCTCGCGGCCCGTGAGTTCAAGCCCCGCGTCAGGCTCTGTGCTGACAGCTCAGAGCCTGGAGCCTGTTTCAGATTCTGTGTCTCCCTCTCTCTGACCCTCCCCCATTCATGCTCTGTCTCTCTCTGTCTCAAAAATAAATAAACATTAAAAAAAAAAATTTAAGAAAAAAAAAAGAATGATTCTCATTTTCCTTCTTGAGCAAACCATGGTATCAGTTGAATTAAAACCATGGTACCAGTTGAATTTACATATAATTATTTAAGGGGTACCTAGGTGGCTCAGTTGGTTAAGCATCTGACTCTTGATTTTGGCTCAGGTCATGATCTCATGGTTCATGAGTTTGAGCCCTACATCAGGCTCTGTGCTGACAGTGCGGAGCCTGCTTGGGATTCTCTATCTCCCTCTCTCACTGGGAAATATGCAAACCATCTGCTTTCAGATCTTCCTATAGGTGTAGGAAGATAGGGTTTTACCTATTAAAACAGCGTTCATCTTATAAGTGTGAATGATGCTTCAATTAAGGTAACATCCTGGCTAACTCTGGTCTGACCATCATCCCTTATGCTGCACAATTCTGCGGCTGATACAGCTACAGAAAATCAAAGCAAAACGTTAACTCTTGGAACCATACAGATCTCTTTGAAGAATTATAGTTATTTTTCTATTTTATATGCTTGGCATAAATGATGTTTTCTATGTATATCTATTGGATGGATGATTACATGAATGAATGTAACCTATGTGCAAAATGCTGTGCCTTACAATTTGGAAGGCCACTAGGGATAGAGAAGGAGAGAGAGAGATCTTCATCTTCTGGAACCTTCCTCAGCTCAGGGAGCTTCTGGTTGTTGCCTTTCTCCATGAGTAACAAAAATAATAAGAATAAAATCCATAACATGCATGGAATAGAAGGTACTAGACTCATTTTGATTTCGGGAGAACCATAGTTGAGGATTGGCTGCGGAAGAAAAGAAGGAAGTCAAACCACATGGCCTGAGGTGCTTTCGGGGATGTCTTTCCATTGCATAGCTGGCTTAATCCTGTTCCTGTGAGGTATTATTATCTGCATCATCCAAATAAGGAGATGGAGACCAAGGAAGCTACAACGGGATGAGAGCTTCAAGGTTCATCAGTGGCATAAATGGGGTTCTGACCCTCGTGTTCGAGGTCCAGAGTGCCAACCTGTTCGGCGAACATGAATCAGTTCATGCTAGAACTGTGTTTGTCTTAGCGATTGCCACAGCTTCAGAAAACATTCAGCAACAACACCAAGTCCTTTCCAGAATGCAAAGCTATTACTTTCCAGGCCACGACTTCTCCCTTCTTCCCTCATCACAGTTACTCTTCATCATGCAACCAGTCATGCCCTTTCAGCTATCATTACTGGTATCCCTCGTGTGCAGGGCCACCCACCAAACTAAGAAGGTAGCAGCAAGCAAATGGCACTCCCTGCCCTGACAGAGACGGTACCTTACCTCAGACTTAAACTAACACACACGTGTGGTCTCACAGTTTCTGTGGGTGAGGAGTTCAGGCACAGTGGAGTCCTCTGCTCAGAATCCATCAGGGCTTCCATAGACGTATCGTCCGTGCTGAGTTGGCATCCAGAGGACTGACTGGGGAAGAATCCACAGTTAAGCTCAGATGGGTTGTGATGTCTCATTTCCTTGAGAGCCCTGTTGGGTTTAAGTTTGCACCTGCATGTGTCCTTCTGAAGGAAAAGAACTAATATGTATGAAATGTTGGACTAGCATCCTTGACAATTTTGTCTAAAAGAAATATTTAAGGTTCATTTTTTGTTTCATGGACCTAATGTTCTCTTTGGAGCATAGAGGTGGTTATCTGATTTTCAATTTTCCAATGTTGTATTAATTTTTAGGAATACTCTGTATAAGAGATTAATGGCTTCCTTAGTTAGTTGTAAGTACACTCAAGACTATGCTGGGGCACCTGGGTGGCTCAGTCTGTTAAGCATCCAACTTTGGCTCAGGTCATGATCTTGCAGTCTGTGAGTTCGAGCCCCGCATTGGGCTCTGTGATGACAGCGTGGAGCCTGGAGCTTGCTTCGGATTCTGTGTCTCCCTCTCCCTTTGCCCCTCCCCTGCTCACACTCTGTCTCTCTCTCTCAAAAATCAATAAACATTAAAATAAAATTTAAAGACTACTATGCATACTCTACTCATCTACAAGTATATTCCCGGGATTTAAGAGAATATACTTTTTGACGTCCATGCCCTACCAAAACACACACACACACACACACACACACACACACACACACACACACACAGAGTCCTGATAAAGAGTGGCACCTAGGGGCTCCTGACTGGTTCCATCAGTAGACCTTGCAACTCTTCACCTCAGGGTTGTGAGTTTGAGCCCCATGTTGGGTGTAGAGATTACTTAAAAATAAAATCTCTTTTTAAAAAAAGAATGACACTTAAAGTTTTTGTATGTGTTTAAAAAAAAACAGTATTTTCTTCCTTAAATTTATGTATTTCAGTAATCTCTACACGCAGCTTGGAGCTTGAACTCACAACTCCAAGATCAAGAGTGACACACTCTTCTGACTGAGCCAGTCAGGCACCCCAAAAGCTCTTTTTGTGGGGTAAGCTCTAAGCCCAACATGGACCTTGAACTGACAACTCCAAGATCAAGAGTGTCCTGCTCTACTGGCCCAGCCAGCCAGGGGCCCCCCAGCATTTTCTTCTTATTTACCTCCTGTTTCTATTTATTTTCTTCACAGGAGACCAAATGATCTGAACTCTCTCTAATTCTTTGTCACAACAATGGTTGCTACCTTTATACACTGTCACTGTGAAGTATTATCAAGACATTAAAAAAAAAAAAACCTCCTTTTTAGGATATGGATCGTAGAAAGGAAACAGTGTTTTTCTTTCTAATGCTGGTCACATTATGAAACTCAATTTTGCTTAGATCCATTCCATCCCCGAATTGTCTTCCAGTTAAAGTAGGTTCAATCCGGTCTGCACCTCCTTAAGATTATTCCTGTTAAATGCTGTAGCCATTTGCTTTTCTACAAAAGTTCCCTAAAATACCTTCCTTTTTACTGATATTGCCATCCTCAGACCCTTCGGTAAAGAAAACCCTTCGACTGAAGGAGAAAATCGGCCTGCTCCAGTACTGCAGACTTTCCAATGATTATTTCTCTAGCTCAGGATTCAGAAGCCATACTGTATCTTTCCAAGGCCAGTAGATTTCCTGCCATGGGGTTGAGTTCCTGAACCCCCAAAGGCTTTGCTATATTCAGGATCTCCATGAAAGCACTGTCTTCATGGGATATACACATTCGTACCAAGTTTAGCAACTACCAAAGGATCTCATGTTATATGATTGCTCATCCCATTTGATTTAAAACAGGTGCCATCATAAGCTTATAGTGACGTAGAAATGGTACACTTGATCCTGCCATTGTTGGCTCTGAGGTTTCCACATTACAATACATATGTCAAGAAACTACAGAAATCCTTCACGGTGTCAGCAAGTCAGAAGCCATTCGTTTACGGAAGCGTGCAGGTGTGATGTGCATACTGCGACAGACGCGCCAATGCAATCGTCAGAGACAGGCAGCGCCTGCCCTACCATGGAACATTCCTCCTTAAGAACCCAGCTTCGGATTTTCTGACTCGGAATTTTGTAAAAGTGTAATTGTTGTAAAACCGAGAAAATTGCCTGGCTGTAAAATCCTTCAAATTTATCCGTGCATTATCTTTGCAGTTTTTCTTTAAAGAATAATAAAAAGAAAACCATCCAAGGGGATAGTAATTGCATAAAATGGCAGATAGCAAAGTAGATAAAATTTTAATCAAATCTTTTGGTGCTTAGATAGGAAAGGAAAATGTAAATCATTAAAAGGTTTATCTTTAAAAATTAGATGTAAACTGCTCTCTTCAGAGACCATCCATATTTAATTTTTATGTTTTATAAAATAGAACCATGTTTTAATCAGTCATACAAACATGGACGAAAACGATTTTCTCGTGTGGCCATTCAAATTCATTTGGCCTGTTTATTTTGCACTGCAGACACCTGAATCCCATGTTCCTGGCACTGAGATGAAACGTGGACTTGTTTCGAGGAAATTTTCTGGACATAATGGAAAATTTTATGGAGTTTGAGTGAATTCCTGTGAGGCAGGCCTTATAGTATTGAGTATAACAAGATTGTGCTCTATTTTCCTTAACGACCAACATGAAAATACAGAAGGTTTTACAATGTAGGCAAAATGCCCTTTCCAAGGTAAATATACCTAAGACACCAAAGCCCCAAATACGTATTACTATGCCAGCGTCTGTGTGTGTCATAAAGGAGCTAGGAGCTCGTCCGCCCCACTTTCTCTTCCCGGGAGCACGTGTACCCACACATACCAGAGACCCACATGGTTGTGTTCATCTTGCTACTCAAAGCCTCCTCCATGGGCTGCAACATCAGCCTTGTCCGGAAGCTTGCTAAAAATGCAGAAGGTCCACCCCATCCTAAACTTGCTCAATCGGACACTTCAGAGTGATAAGCCTCCCCCCACCCCTCCCCATGTGTCACCTGCACATTGCAGTATAGGAAGTTCTTGTAGAGAAAAGTCGCCTGGAGCCACTTGACCAGGGACATGTTTGCATAAAGGAGAAGGAACATTAATTGCACTCACTAACACTCAGTGAAGGTAGTATTGTCATAGGATTTACCGATCCTATACCCGTAATTATCTTACTATTTATTATACAGGTTTGTGCACCTGATTGCACACATGTACGCACACAAAGTCCTGTCTGCTTTCCCTCGGGGTACACACATTTCAGCTCATGAGGTGTTTTCTCTGGATGTGTTACCATCGTCACCCACCGTTTCCAAAAATACAGAGGAGAAACAGCTAAATATTCTGAAAACTCCACAACATGAAAGTTGTGACTCTGAGATTTAGAAATGACAGAGTATCTGTAGGGAAGAAGGGAAGTCGGTCTCCCTCAAGGTCAGGTCAGGGTTCATCATTGGATTCTCAAGTCAACACAAATCAGCTCACCGAGCCCATTTAACCTTTCCGAAATTTTTATTTTAGGGAGCAGGGAGGAGGCAGCGTGCTCTAACTCAACAGTCTTCAACATTTTTTTATCTGGGGGATCACTCTGCCTTTTGAAAAATGATCCAGGACCTCAAAGAACATTTTTAGTCTGGGTTCTATCTATCGTTATCTGGCAAAAGTGGAAATGAAAATGGAGAAACATTTGAAGTATTTACTTATTACTATATTAAATTTATATTTAATGTAATAAGCCCTTTGCATGCTAGTATAAATAACATCTTTTATTAAAAATGACTGTATTTAAAAAAAATAGTGATTAGGGTCCCATTGTTATGTATCTGAACAAATCTCCTCAGTGAGCTTCATAAAAAGGCAGCTGGATTCTCAGATTGGGTTCTGCATTCAGTCTGTTATAATATCACCTGTCATGTAGTTTCTGGAAAATGTTACTGCAAATCAGTGAGGGAATGAGAGAGGAGGAAAGGCAACAGTGTCTGAGAATTATCATGAGTGCAGTTTTGGCCCAAGGACCTTTGGAAAGGGTCCTGAGACGCTCAGGGTTTCCTGAACCGCAGTATGGAAACATGTGCTTGAATTTGTGGAAAGCTGCCTCCCACGGGCAGAATAACAGAAGTCAGGACCACCTTCATCATATTCAGGGATCAGTACAAAATAAAAACGTGGGGCCCCTTGATCTCAACTTATTGTGAATTTCAAGATGGTTGAGAGCAGAGCGTAAAACCAAGTCGGTGATGGGGGTGGGTCTTCTAAGAGTGAGTTGCCTGCAAAAGACGTGGTAAAAAATGAAATAAATAGTATTTCTGGCTGTAATGTTGGGAATGAATGGAGCTGTGTTTGGGTGATCTTTGGGACACCACTGGCTTCTCATGTGTCCAGTAGTGGGGGCAGGGCTGTTACTTGTGCTTAGGGCTGGATGTGAGACGCTAGAGTGTTTCCTCTTGGTTTCTGCTTTTGGTTTCCCCCACCCACCTTCCCCAGGCAGAGTGAGTGTCTTCACGCTCTTTCATTTCCCCAGAAGTGCATGGATATTCCTTGTTCATCGATGCTATCCTGATGTCAAGGATGGGGAGGGTGTGGGGGAAAGGGGTGCAGTGTTCTGTCCTCCTCATCTAATGTCAGATTTAGCTTGCTCTTGTATTCCCAGGGTTTAGAGATGGGACCTTCTCAGCATCCCTGGCCTCCCTTCTCTGTCAGTGAAACTTGGGTTGGCCTCTACGGTTGGTCTTGGGTGGGAGGGAGTTTATGCCCTTTCTCTGGAGGTAGCAGAGTTCTGCTTGTCACCAGTAGAGGATCTGGGGGCCAACAGAATTTTCTGCCCCTCCCTTAGGATTAGAGGATTTGTCTGCTATACTTGACCCAGCTGCAAAGCGTCTGTGCCTGGGCCCTGGGAGTGATGTCACTTGCCGTACCTTTGACCAGACATTGAAGATTTTGTTCCCTGTGAGAAGAGAATTCAGGGAAGGTGGTGGGTCTTTGTGCTTTTCCCCTGGCAGGTGTTGGTCAACCCCATCACACCTGTACCACTGAGGTGGAGTCTGTCTCACGTCCCACTCTGCTTCCAGCCTCTCTCTTGAGAAACAGTAAGACCACCTGAGAGCTTGTGAGTAAGTGTAGACTCTCCTTGTGCCTGGGGTCCTAAGCATAAAACTAAAAATGTAAACCCAAGATGCTCATTAAGCTATAAAGTAAACATGTACTGAATATTTTAACTTATTAAAGAGGGAATTGGTAAGATCTATGGTTGGTTTGAGCATTTACGGTCTGATAAGGAACACTGAAATGAATTTACAAATGGATATAAAACTGACCAACTCATGTACTGGTTTCCCATTGTGCAGCCAAGCAAAGTTGATGTGTGGAAAGAACATCGCACTGGCAAAAGGTGAAAAGCAACTTTTTTCCACGGGACCTAATTTGCATTGCTTTGGACAGGAATTATTTGTCTTGCTCTCTGTTTGGTGTCATTTAGAAAGTTGTAGATAGTCTGGTGAAGGCCTATGAAGTAAGAGACTACCTGAATGGATGTGCTAGCTAGGACATCCATGACATTTCAGTCTTTCAAACCTTCACCTTAGAGGGTGTGGGGTTGTTCCAGATTGGCACACTAGCCCTCAGTTGAGCTATAAAAGTTGGTTAATATTTCAGCAGATTTTGTCTTGCTTATTGTAGGGGGCCAATGACAGGCTGCCTCAAGATGGGCCACCTTGGCATGAACAGTATTTTGAGTTAAAAGCAATCGAAATGGAGCAGATTCAGGAAAACTCTTTACCTCCTCCTCAAGTGTCTAAATTTACACTGGAAAGGAGAGCCTGCACTAAGAGGAGAGGTATTAATAAGAGCTTCTTCTTTACCTAAGACACTTAGAGCAACCTTTGTTTTCCACACACATCCTGTCACCTTCCTGCTAATGGTCTTGCTCCTCTTGGTATCCTCAGACCTCTACCCCTCTTGTTCAGGTCACATAAGCCTCCCACTGCCTGTCTTTGGAATTTCCAAATCCCTGTAGGTACAAAACTGAATTTGATGTTCTCCTGTTAATGGGTCTCATGTCAATTTGACTTTTCATCCAGCTGTAAGGACCCTGAAGGGCAGAGGAAAGTTTTCCTCATCAGCATTATGAAGGGGAGAGGAATATGACACCAAAATATCCCTCTTGGGCATAAAGGTTATTTTGAGCCGATTCATTCTGAGGAGCTGCAGACATATAAGAAGCTCCACAAACCTAGTAGAAATTTACCTTTTTATGTTTAAAAGGGAAATTTCCGTTTGCAAGGGTGTCCCCTCGTCTGTGCCAGAAAGAGAGGGATGGCTGAATCTCTAGAGACTCGTATCAATGGGGAAGACAGTGACTTAAATCTACCTAACGACCATCCCCTTGTCCTGTTCTTCTGTTATTGCAGGCAGTTCTCAGCCAAGAACCTAGAAAGGTAGAGGAAAAATGATTTCTCCCCGCCTACACTTTCCAGAGTGAAGGATGGCTCTCCCCTCCACGCTGAGATAGGTAATGGAGGTGGCATATCTCATCCCTCATTGGAAGGTCTTAACCACATCGGAGGGCTCAAAGCAAGTTCAGATTTCTGTAGGTTATCCTTCTCTTTCTCCTTGTAAGAGTAGAAGCGGCATTCTTTGCAGCTTCAGACAACCTCAGGAGATGTGGAAGAAAAAGGAGTGGTTTGATATTTGGACTGTCATGCCACACATACTAGCTTTTTTTTGGAGGTGTGGGGAGCAAAGGAGAGTGGGCCTTGTTCACTGGAGGCTTGAAGTACTGAGTAAAGAAGACAGACGTATGAAAATTCCCTGCAGGACACGGCCACGGGCAGTGAGACAGAAACTGGTACTGGGGGGTAAGAATCACCTGTAATCCCTATGCTTAAATTGGAACTTCCTAATTAAATGCCTTTCCTTCCGTTCGGTGGCATTTATATTAGTATTAACTTCCTTACACAGAACCTTTCCAGGATTTGGTTTATTTAAGTAATTGCCAATGGCTTGGAACAGGCAACAATTGTGCTTGATTAGGCAACATTTCAGGACAAAAAAAAATAAAATCAGGTGTACTTTAAGGAATAGGCTGAGTGAAAATAATCTGTGTGAGGTCGCTCGGTGCCTTATGGTATTCCAGGGACTTGCACCAAGAAGGTTATTTTTATGCAATAAATATCTAAGTTGGATGGGAAACACAATAATATTGCAGGCATCGAGTATGCAACATAGCAACACAACCTCTCTTCTTGTACCATGATGTGGTTGTGCTTTGACTTATTAGTGAGAGCTAGCTTTTATATTGTGTTTCCTAAGTCACCTGAAATCTGTATTTTAAAAGATTTAATTTTGGGAACAGTTTTAGGTTCATAGAAAAACTGAGAGGGAGGTGCAGAGGTTTTCCATATACCTCCTGCACCCACCCACACATCAGCCTCCCCCGTTATCAACACCCACACTAGAGTGAGGCATTTGTTGTAACTGACGAACCTATATTGACACATCATTATTTCCCAGAGTGCATACTTCATATTAGGGCTCACTCTTGGTGGTGTATGTTCTACAGTTCTGGAGAAACGTGTAATGGCCCGTGCCCACCGTTACAGAATCGCACAGCCTAATTTCACTGCCCTGAAAATCCTCTGTGTTCTGCTAATTCATCATTACCTCCTCCCCAACCCCTGGCAACCCCTGATCTTTTTACTATCGCCATAGTTTCGTCTTCTCCAGAGTGTCATCGAGCTGGAATTATAGACTATGTAGGCTTTTCAGACCCGTCTCTTTCACTGAGAAATGTGAACTTGACGTTCCTTCGTATCTCTTCACAGCTTGAGAGCTCATTTCATTTTTAGTGTGAATAATTCCATTGTCTGGAGAGACCACAGTTTATTTATCCAGCCACCTATTGAAGGACACCCTAGTTGTGTCCAACTCTGTGCAATGACGAATAAAGCTGCTGTACAGCTACCCATGAGCGGGTTTTGGGGTGGACATACGTTATCAGCTCTTTGTGGTAAGTACTCAGGAACACGATGCCTGGGTCGTAGTGGAACAGTAGTACGTTTCACTTTTGAAGCAACCACCAAAGGGGCCGCACCATCCTGCATTCCGCCCAGCGGTGGATGAGCCTTGGTGCTGCTCCACTTCCTGGCCAGCATTTCGCATTGGTCTTTGTTCTGGACTTTGGCCATTCTAGGGCACGCACAGTGCTATCTCACTGTTGTTTCAATTTGCATTTCTCTGATGACATTTTTCATTAAAATCTTTTCTATTTCATCACAAGTGGACAGGTTAGCAGGACCAAACGCAGTGTTATTTTTCAGATGCTGTTACAGAGAAAATTAGACTCAGAATGCTGATTAAACGCTCCCGAGTTTGCGCTATTGTAAGCGATAGATGAGGTTTTAGAATGGAGGTGTTTTCTCATGCTCTTCTTCGTCATTGCAGAACCTGGTACTTTGCATTAAAGAGAACAGTTTACAATGGATCTAAGTCACACGTAGAAGACTCCACAACTGTATGGGTGTTTTATTTTCCTTAATTCAAAATAGAACATGTCACAGTCCACATGTGAAACTGCTATTGCTGGCAGACTTTTTGTTTCACCTAAATTATTGGCAGAATTTTCTCCAGTTTCCTACAGTATGTGTGTGCACTGGGTTTGGATCAATGGTCTTAGCAGGCAATTATAGACATGCAGGGAATTTGGAAGAAAGAGCGAAGATAATACAGTGGTAGGACACCCACATGGGCTTACAGTCCACACTGCCTTTTTATGAGCACCATCGGGACCAGACAAAGATATGGAGAGGGACTTATGCCCATATTGATGTGACTAATTAATGCTCTGCCCACACCCATAACTCACACTTAGGCTCCATGGTTTCTCTGTCTCTACAGTGGACACGAGTTTTACAATTCTAGGAAAGACATCGGCAAATTTGTTTCCTATTATCAGGAGTGCATGGAAAGTTGGGGAGAGTCCTGTTTGTCTAGTTTGTCTTTGATATTGATGTGTGGATGTTACATGCCATGATGCATTGCATTGGGGAAGGCATGGAGGGGCCATGCTTTGGAAGTTAACCAAGCCTGAGTTGTAGCCATGACTTGGCCATGATAATAATAATGCCCCCTAAGTGTGTTAGTTCTTAAGTGGGTAAAAAGCACATGGCACATGACTCAACGAAGAGGAGGATTACAGTTATTTTCAGCAACGGATGGATCTAATAAACATATGCTTTTAAAAAAACGTTCAGTGGTTTCAAGGAATATAACAAGGTGGCTCAAAGGAACTGGATGTTCTTTGAAGCAAGGATCTGTTTTCATCCTCCTCAGTGCCAGCCTTTAGACAGTGAGAGGGTGATTCATGCTGAGTACTAGCAATTAACTGTCTATGATTGAAATGGTCAATGGTTTTATCTATTGATTTTCAATTACGGTGACTGCCTTGTTCACTGCCCTGCTTCTGTCCCTTGTTGAAGGAGATTTTGTGGAGGGTCTTGTTTTCATGCCCTGAATACTGTTGACTGGACCCGTGCAGAGAATCTGATCAAGAAGGAGAGGCTGGACAGGTCAGGCGTGCGCTGGGGTGCACAGGGATCAAACACGCTACTAATATGCTCCTTCCAGAAACCTCAGGTAAATAACTCTTAGAAGGTGATGTCTCCAAGTGGGCGAGCTGAGTCTGCAGGAATGCAGAAGGACAGTGAGGAGGAGGAAGCCCTGAGTGACAGGTGAGCAGCAGCGGATATGAAGTAGAGAAGGGGAAAGAGAGGAGGGAAAAGAAAGGAGCTGGTACCTGGGGAAGCAAGGAGCAGACATGGGATAGAATGAAAGGGGCCAGGACAGTAAAAATGAGGAAGGAGCCAGCAGGCCTCCACGCAGTTAGCCTGGTAACAACCTGATGTTTGATGTCTGGGTCTGGTTTCCCTTCTGGTCTGTCAGTGCCTTGAAAGGAAATGATCTTTATTTACTTATTTTTTCACATCCATCTGTCCATTCATTTTAGACAGAGCACGTGAGCAGGGTGAGGGGCAGAGGGAGAGAGAATCCCAAGCAGGCTCCACACTCAGCACAGAGCCCGACTTGGGGCTTGATCCCCAACCCTGGGATCACAACCTGAGCTGAAATTAAGAGTCAGATGCTCAACTGACTGAGCCCCCCCAGTGCTCCAGGAAATGATGTTTATTTTTAATTTTTTGTTTATTTTTGAGAGAGGGAGGAATCAGGCAGGGAAGGAGCAGAGAGAGAGGGAATCCCAAGCAGGCTCCGAGCTGTCAGCGCAGAGCCTGACTTTGGGCTGGAACTCACAAACTTCAAGATCATGACCTGAGGCGAAACCAAGCGTCGGATGCTTAACCAGCTGAGCCACCCAGGCGCCCCAAACAATGTTTATTTTTAAGCTTATTTGAGTCAATATCTGTTAACTGCTGATGCATCAAACATTAAAAAAATCAGATACTGAATTTTGGGTTTGTGTATTATACGAACACAGGCTAAATATAGAAAGCTTTGCATTTCAGATAATTAGGAGAAAAAACAGCATCATAGTAAATCCCCCTAAAGAGAATTACTAATATTTGTCTACATTTCCTCCCACCTTTTTTCAAGTGTATTGTATGTATTGTGATATTTATATCCAATTTATTTAATCCTCAATAGTGTATATTACATTTTCTAAATTTGTATGTGCTTCTTACCACGTTGGTTTCTGATACACAGTGGTCCACTAACTTGATGCAATGTCATTTATTTAAACCTTTACCAACAGGAGGCATTTACATTGTTGGTCCTTTTTCTTAATTTCAGCTCAGGTCGTGATCCCAGGGTTGGGGATCAAGCCCCAAGTCGGGCTCTGTGCTGAGTGTGGAGCCTGCTTGGGATTCTCTCTCCCTCTGCCCCTCACCCTGCTCACATGCTCTGGCTAAAATGAATGCATGGATGGATGTGAAAACATGAGTAAATAAAGATCATTTCCTTTCAAGGCACTGACAGACCAGAAGGGAAACCAGACCCAGACATCAAACATCAGGTTGTTACCAGGCTAACCGCTATTGACTTTGTTTTTATTTTCACAAATGAACTAAGACTACCACTGTTGTCCGTCAACCATTTCCCTTAAAGGCTCTGCATTATTATTTAAATTTTTTTCTTTCAATGTTAATTTTTGACAGGCAGAACACGAGTGGGGGAGGAGCAGAGAGAGAGGGAGACACTGAATCTGAAGCAGGCTCCAGGCTCTGAGCTGATAGCACAGAGCCTGATGTGGGGCTCAAACCCACAAACTGTGAGATCATGACCTGAGCTGAAGTCGGACGCTTAACTCACTGAGCTACCCAGGCGCCCCTCCTCCGCATTATTTTTAAATCATCTTATGGCATTTGTTGTGGAAAACCCCCTGAGGATAATCTATTTTTTTCTTCCATTTTTTTAGGTCACTTATATTTCCTGCTCGAATGCCTGTATGTGATTCTTTTCTCTTCCATGAAGTTCTTGGCAAGCCCTCTGGGTCACCAAACTCAATTATTTCCTCGGCTTTAGGAAAATTCTTTCGATGACGGTTTCAATACTGTTTTCCCTGCAGTGGTCTTTGTTTTCCCAAGTTCCAACTGTTCTTTGGAGTTGAAAGTAAGATTCTACCATCATTAAAAAAAAAAAAAAAACAACTCGTGAAAAACTAATTTGTGTTCTGTTCGTTCGCCTTCTTTCCGCCATCTGAGATTGGCTTACTGGGTTGATTTCCCCACACTTTGCTCTTTGGTACCCCAGACTGGAAAGCAGATCTTCATCTCGGGATGGCGTTTCTCAACTCCACCCGATCTTTCCCAGCTCTGCCTGTTGTTACCCCTCCCCTACTCCACACTTTAGATCTCATTCTTTTCATGTTTAATTTTTGAGAGAGGCAGAGCGTGAGCAGGGGAGGGGCAAAGAGAGAGGGAGACACAGAATCCGAAGCAGGTTTCAGGCTCCGAGCGGTCAGCACAGAGCCCGACGCGCTCGAACCCACGAACCGTGAGATCATGACCTGAGCTGGACTGTCGTTCACCCGACTGAGCCACCCAGGCGCCCGTACACTTTAGATATTCTTGACTATGTTAGAAAGTATGGCATGTATAGCATGCTGATTCTAGTTAATCCTACTGTGTTGTATATTCGGAAGTTGCTGGTTTGTAACTATGTGTGATGATGGATGTGAAGCAGACTAGTGGGGTGATCATTGTGTAACATTACAAATATCGAATCATGATGGTGTACAAGTGAAACTAATGTTATATGTCAGTTGTATCTCAATAAGAAAAAGAAGACATCGGACCTTCTGATCTTCATCTTGGACACGTGGCTTCCAGAATTACAAGAAATATATACAGTTTTTTAAGCCTAAAAGAGAAAAAGGGGCATGAGGGTCCCTTGTACCTAGGCTTTGGCACATATTTGCTGCCTGGGTCATGCTTTCTTCTCCCCAGATCCATCATGTCCATTGTGATTCTTTCTTTTTCCTCTGAGACATCATGTCTCACAAGAAGCCTTTCCTATTGTCCTAAGGGATGTGCCCAGATCTCTGGGTTAGGTGTTCCTCAAATGTATTTTTGAGGACTCTATTACCTACAAAAATGCCGCCAGTCTATTATAAGCTATAAAAAGGCAGGGGAAATATGTCTTGCTCACCAGTCTGTTTTCACTGCACAGCACATTATCTCAGAGCATTCTAAACAATAAACATTCAGCATATCTCTTGTATCATTAATTATTTAAGAAGGTCCCCTGTGAGTGAGGGAAGATCTGGGTGAGGGAAGATCTATAAAAGCCTGATGTTTGCACAAAGCGTGTAGAGTCAGAGCCTCGTCATTGGGAGAAAAGCTTTCAAGCAAATCAGCACTTTTGAGCCAACATGTTGTCGGAGGTGGAGGAACCCCTACTTCTTGACCTGTCTGTATCAGAAGCTTTTCAAATATTGCCCATTTCCATCTTCACAAGTGCGTGGTAAACTAGACAGGAGTGGTCCTGCTTTGAAAAGAAAGAGACTGAATGATGGGAGAGGTGCCCAGTTACACCACACATCTGCACCGGATTCTACTCCGAGCTGCTGTGAATCTGATTTCATGATTTTGATTGGAAAACCCAGACTTTGCACCTCCCTGTAAAGCTTGGGCTGCACTCTTGAGGGCATTTGACCTGAGAGGCTTCCCTGATTTTGAGAGTCCCCCCTGCCACTCCGCATTGCCCCTCCCAGCCCTGTGTCCCTCCAGGTTGTAATGGGGGGGGGCTGAGGGCATCCACCTAATTTCAGTTGTAGCCTCATGTAGCGTGCTAGCACAGGCCCATGGCAAACGCAATTCGATTCTCCCTGTCTTCCTTTACTACTGAGAATCGTGTTCCTTCCAAATCCTTGTTCTTCCTCATGGATTCCTGCCTGCCTCACTCCCAACACCATCCCCTCGAAGAATTATGCTGTGCAAACTGAGAAGTCCTCTTCTCTGCCATGAACATTTTAAATTCGCATGGAGTAAATTAGAGTCTTTCCAGTATGTGGTTATTATGCCACAAACAGCAAGAACATTACACTATTTTTTAACATTCCTCAGATTTTACACCCTGGTCCCATTTTTATAATTACTAAACAGACACATGGAGAACATTTATTGTGAAAATGTTAAAATCGTTTTCTTTTGGAACTTGTTGCTCATAGGCAGTTCTGGAAGCAAAGCTTGGGGTGACTTGGGTCACATATTAAAAGATACGTGGGGCAGAAGGCAGCACCCGTGGTCAACCAGGTGAGCCCGAGCTCCCCAGGCAGGAGTAATGTGGTTGTGGAGGTGACGTCTGGGACCTTCCATCGCTCATGGTTGAAATGCTGTCCACCTGATATCCACTTAGGGGTGACCTCAGGAGTGAACTCTGTCTTTCTCCTCCTGATCCTCATATCTCTTCATTTTATCTTGACCTCTGGCAAGACCCTTACTTTTTCCATGTTGACATACCAACTGGCAGAGTCTGGTTATACCCAGAGTGTCAGGTTCAGTTTATTTTATTTTTTTAAATGTTTATTTTTGAGAGACAGAGAAAGCACATGAGCAGAGAAGAGACAGAGAGAGGGGGAGACATAGAATTTGAAACAGGCTCCAGGTTCTGAGCTGTCAGCACAGAGCCTGACGAGGGCTCAAACTCGGGAACGGCGAGATCGTGACCTGAACCGAAGTTGGATATTCAACTGACTGAGCCACTCAGGTGCCCCAGGTTCAGTTTAAAATGTATGGGAGATTTTATCACTCTAGGTTTTGTTTTTCCTGATCAGCTAGGAAGACCTACCAATAAAGATCGATCGGCCAGATATCATGACTTTAATGTTACGAAAAGGAAATATTTACCAAGAGACACCAAAGGTCTTAGGATAAATCAAGTTTGAGCACAAGGTCCGTTAATCCTTTTCTCCAGGATAGTGGAGCTCTCAGCACACTTTAGAGTATTCAGTAAATATGGTCAGTGTCATGATTTACATCTTTCTTCTTTTTATCTTTTACACATTTGACACCATCTAGATGATACTGGTTCCAAAATCACGTGCATCGGAAGCTGCATTGGCAAGAAAATGGACAAGGTCATGTGAGTTATCCTTCTTGTCACTCGACCCTGAGATTCCTTCCAACAAACAAGTGGGTGTGAGCTGCCAGATATGTGGCTTCCACCAGGAATCTCCACGTCTGATGATACTATTTTGAATGAGTCCTTGGGTTTATGCAAAATGAATTTATTTACACATTTTTGTCAACAAGCATTTTTTGAAGTTACTGACCAAAGATGGTTGAGTAAAGATGTTTATTACACTCTTTCTCCTTAAAATCCACCATAAACAACTGACAAAAACTAGAGGGGAAAAAATAACCTCTGTCTTTAACAACATAAGAACATTTTCACAGAAACAATCACATTGAGTCACGTCTGCTGATTGAACATGGCTTAAAAAAAAAGATGGTTCCCCTTTTCTTGGAGGACGAAACACAAAAAGGCTGAAGTAACAGTCAAGGTAATGGTGAGTGGGTGTGAAGAGTTGCATGCACACACATCTAACACGTTGATAGTATAAGGTTGTTCCCTTCATAGTATCATGAGTTTTCCATCATTTAGTCCCCATATGTTAATTTGCATTTCAACTGTGGTATGTCCTGTCTGGCAGCAACTGGTTAACTGTCACGTCTTTTGTCTTTCCTTGGACCTGTTGTGAACCTGCATCCAGCTTGCCTTGGAGTGAGGTCCTGGGCTATACAATGTGGACATAATTCGTGGGGGTGACTTTCAATTCTGCATAAAAATCTAATTATATGTTTCCTTCTCTTTCCTTTCTCCACTGGCCAGGATGAACACAAACATGGAAGCATCAGAATTTAGCTATGAAAAATTACGGCAGCAAACAATGGACGCCAATTGGTGCCTAAACCATTTCTTAGAGAAGTTATTTGTGACTCAAGATAGCCTGTTTCAGACATCACGTCAGAAAGGGTACTATAGCGTTTGAACCATCATACAGTTGTGGGTTTATTTCCTCAGTCAGGGTTACCTTATCGAATACAGTGTATGACTGTTCCCTTGCTTTGAAAAATGGAATTAAATACCTTCATCACAGGTAAGCCCAATATTAGACAAGCCTGGAATTCGTCTATGTGCTCTACTTTCTTTTTTTTTTTTTTTTTTTTTTTAATTTTTTTTTTTCAACGTTTATTTATTTTTTGGGACAGAGAGAGACAGAGCATGAACGGGGGAGGGACAGAGAGAGAGGAAGACACAGAATCGGAAACAGGCTCCAGGCTCTGAGCCATCAGCCCAGAGCCTGATGCGGGGCTCGAACTCACGGACCATGAGATCGTGACCTGGCTGAAGTCGGACGCTTAACCGACTGCGCCACCCAGGCGCCCCTATGTGCTCTACTTTCTATTCCTTTCTTGAACAGTTCATCCTAAATCCATAGGGTAGGGCTGACAACAACAGGTGTCCATGCCAGGTCAGGGAGAGAGCTTCAGTGTTCCAGAACAAGATGTCAGAGCCAGTATAAGCAGGAGAGATAGCACCAGTGTGGGGGAGAGGAAGCCAGATCAGCTATGGGAAATTGGATACATATGGGGAGGAAGAAGAAATAGCATGTGCGTTAGTCACGAGGGGAGCCAAGGTTCTCATGGTCAGATAAGGGAGTTAAAATTATGAACGGAGAAGGTTTCAGTGAAGACTGTGGTATGGAAATAGAATCAGAGGCATCTTTAACTCACGATTTTTGATGCAGTCAGAGATCCAAAGAAATGAATGTAGATAGAAATGTATGCAGATATTCCCTAGTTCTGTTTAGTCAGAGGGCCCGGGAACAGTCCAATGAGCACATCGAGGGCCCAGATTTTGGCTTCTATGTACCACTCTTTATTGAGAGATACCAGGGCTCCTTGAGATAAAGAAAAAAAAAAGCGGGGGTTGGGGGGGGGGAAGTCCAGGGCTGGGCTGGATCAGGAAAAGTACAAGATGAGTTAGTAATGTCTTGTGTCAGAAAGTGCCCAAATGATGAGATTATGTCAAAGGACAGTGAGGCTTATTTGGAGGATCTAACACTGGTTAAACTGGGGACAGTTTGAACGAATTAGAAGCCATTGAGTGAAATGACAAACCATGAGGCCCTATTGATCTAAATAAATCAAAGGAAAATGTGATGAGGAATAGGACATTTTCATAATTTGAAAGAACTGCCCAATGATATGTACTTACAAAGGGCAAATGAGTGCCTTTACAGTAAAGCATGAAAACATGTCACTTTAATGGAATGATCAAGTGACCATCATTGTTAACTGCACTAAAAAACGTTGTTCACCACAAGACAGGATCAAAGGGGAACATGTTATTACTTCTGGGATATTCCTGCCAAAGACACAAAGCTTGAATGGAGTCATGCAGACAGTTAGACAAACCCAATTTGAGGGGCATGCTGAAAAATAACTGGCCTTGTGAATTTCAAAATTATCAAGGTTGTAAAGGTCAAGGGAAAATCCGAGGAAATGCTCCGGATGAAAGACACAATCAAATGTCTCATGTGATTCTAGAATGTAATTTTGTTTTAATTTTTAATTTTTTATGGAATGTAATTATGTCTAAAGGACATAATTGTGATAGTTGGCAAGGTTAAATAAGGTCTGGCAATTAGACCATCTTAATGGATCCAGGATAATTTCCTTATTGTGATGTAAGAGTTTCCCCATTTGTAGAAAACCAGTAGGGCATTTTCAGGATTAATGATGCATCAGAGTCACCACATTGACTCACAAATGTTTCCGGAAATTAAATATAGTTCTTTACCCTACACTTGGAACATTCTGTATATTTGAGGGGTTTTTCTTTTTTTTTTTTTTTTGTATTTTATTTTTATTTATTTATTTTTTATTATTATTTTTTTAATATATGAAATTTATTGTCAAATTGGTTTCCATACAACACCCAGTGCTCATCCCAAAAGGTGCCCTCCTCAATACCCATCACCCACCCTCCCCTCCCTCCCATGCCCCATCAACCCTCAGTTTTTTAACAGTCTCTTATGCTTTGGTTCTCTCCCACTCTAACCTCTTTTTTTTTTCCCTTCCCCTCCCCCATGAGGGTTTTTTCTTAAGTTGTAAGGAAATGGACTATCACCTTCCTGAAAATGATGTGGACCTCTTTTGCCCCCAGCAAGTTCACTGCCTGTATGGATGGGGATCCCACGCAGGTGGGGTAGTTGAGGGAGGCACAGAAAAATCTTGGTCAAAGTTAACTGTGAACTAGTATCTCCTTTCCTGCAGAGTGGAGGCTGATGCCCTCCATTGAGGAATGAGGGGCTGTGCCCTCCCAAAGCTGCATCGCTGCAGTTTTGTTCCAGGTGAGTTGATGCTGCTGGAGAGGCCATCCAGACGGCTGAGTCAATGCTACTGCGCTGTGGGTCAACAGATGCAGGCACAGCTCCCTGGGTTTGCTCAACTCAGGTTGGGCTCCCGTGAGATCCCCAAAGAAAAGTGGAGGATGAAAATTCTCTCTTGTGTAGAACCACTGGCCCTCCTTCTTCTGTTTCCTTCTATATCTTCACCACTTTCCCTGATGTTTTGTCTCTGTTATCTTTTCTGCCTAAGCGTTTGAGATTTTCTTTATTGGCCTTCATGATGGTCCAGAATATCAGTGCTTGGTATTATTCTAGAATTACTATCTAATGCAACACATAGGAGAAAGAAAAAAAATTATCTATGATACAAGAGGGTGGACTTATCTTCAGAAAGGTTAGATTTGTAACTAAACCCTAAGAGAATGACCCAGAAAAAAAAAATGGAGACATTAAAATGTTGAAGTAAAATGGCTATTTATGGTATTGACACACAAGTTCAATAATTTCCCCACACATGAGTAATAATACGTTAGAGAACAAGCTAACAGATAACCCACATTAGCAAATAAGCAAATAATAAAGTGCCTCAAAATTAACCTAACAAGCCATGTACAAACATATTTAGAGAAAATGTTGAAACATCATTGACATATATTAAATAAGAATTAAATAAGTGGAAAAACATGTTATTATTTTCTTGGCGAGGGAGCTCCGTATTGTAAAGATGTCAATCTCCCTAAATTAATTTGTAAATTGAAAGCAATTTCAATATCAATGCCAACAGGATTTCTTTGAGTACAAGAAAAGCTCGTTCTCTGAGTAGTGAGGAAGCATCAGCCCCTCCGGATACACAGATGGGTTATAAAGCTACATGTATCATAGGCACTTGGTATTGGCACAGCAATAATCAGAGAGCAATCAACAGGACAAAGAGTCCATAAATAGATTGGGAATTTAGTGGATGACAAAGAGAATATCCCAAATGAGCGAGTAAGAGAGAATACACTTAAAGCTGTGAGACAGCGATGTGGCCATCAGACGGTAACATACGTGCATGCACAAATAAGTGTATATACAATATAATTCTTCTTTTAAATGCTTGTTTATTTTGAGAGACAGAGAGAGCATCGGTGGGGAGGGGTAGATAGAGAATCTCAAGCAGGCTCCATGCCGTCAGCACTGAGCCCAGTGCAGGGCTTGATCTCACGAACGATGAGATCATGACCTGAGCTGAAATCAAGAGTTGGATGCTTAACCGACTGAGCCACCCAGGTGCTCCTATATAACTGTAGTTCTAAACAGTGTCTGTGTGTACATAGAGAAGGTACATGGATAGATGAGATAGATGAGAGAAAGACAGATATATAGATTAGATATAGATAGGTAGGTAGGTAGGTAGATAGATAGATATTCCTATTTATCTACCTGTGCTTATTTTATTCATTATACAAATTTAAAAATGAGGGTAGAGATTCCAGAATGGAACAGGAAATTCAGTGATGAACTGGAGACAACTTTCAAAGCAAGACAGAAACTCCAGGCACTACACAGATTTACTGATTTGGCCACACATGAATTTATATTTTCTGCATTCAGACACATACTAGAAATGAAATCAAAGAACAAATTTTAAAAAATGTATCTCTTGGCCTAGGCCATCCTGAATTTGAACAAGGGATGCTTTCGTTGGTGCATTTAATTATTTGGTATCATCAAAAGCCAACAGCATAGCACACGACATCAATGGTTGCTCCAGACACATTAAATTGATTATCAGTTCTGTTTATTAGAACTCCGTAAGTGGAACTATAAACATTTTCTCCATATCCAGGCAGGAATTGATTCACTTATCCTTAGGAAGTAAACGAAATCCAAGTTCCCAAAATTCAGCTAAGCATGAACTTTGGGATACAGGAGGAAAAGTAAATCAACACTATGAGAACTCATTCAAATTATAAGAAGGGATTCAAGTTATAGAATGCTTTGAATTCTATAAACTTTGGGGGTTTTTGGTAACAGCTTTATGGAGTCACAATTCACACACCATGCAACACACCCATTTAAAAGCGCACAATTAAATGGTTTCTTGTATGTTCACAAAATTGCGCAACCACACAATAAATTTAAAGAAATTTTCATCAGCTCACAAAAACAGCCTGTATATTTTGCATGCAATTCCTCACCACCCCTCCCTTCCAATCCATGCAACCACTAATGCAGTTATTGTCGCTAAAGACTTGCTTACTGTAGACATTTTCATATAAATGGGAGTCCCACAACATGTGCTTTCATGACTGGCTTCTTCTCATGGCATACTGTTCCCAAAGACTACTCATGTTACAGCAGGTGTCAGTACATCATTTCTTTTCATGGTGGACAGCCCATTCTATGGTTGGACCACATATGTTTTTTTTTACTTCATCCATGCACGGAAATGTGAGTTTTCCAACTTGCCTCTTCGTTTTCAAGACCACTTTGGCTACCATGGTGTGTTACAATTGCGTATGAATTTTAGAATCAACTTTCCCATTTCTGAAATAGGCCATTGGGGTTTTGATGAAATGGTGGTGAATCTGTAGATTGCTTTGGTGAGTATCATTCACCATAACAAGATGAAGTCTTCCAGATTGTGAACACAGGATGCCTTTCCACTTTCAACTCTTTACTTTCTTCCAGCAGTGTTTTCTAATTTTCAGAGTATGAGGTGTACTTTTTTTTTCACCTCTTTTTTTCTTTTTCAAGTTAAGTTGTACTTCTCTCATAGGATTTATTCCTAAGCATTTTATTATTTTCAAAGGAATTATGAATAGAATTGTTTTCTTAATTTCATTTTTGGATTATTCATTGCAAGTATATAGAAATTTGATTCATTTTTCTTATATTAAGCTTGCATCCTTAGAATTTTCTACGTATAAGATCATGACACCTTTGAATAAAAATGGCCTTTTGCCTTTCCTATCTGCATACCTTTTTAAAAAAATTATTGAATTTATCAAAATAAACTGGATTTCCAATTTTTTTCTATCTGCATACCTTCCATTGCATTTCCTTCTCCGGCCAGTCTAGAATGTTCAAAACAATGTTGAACAGAAGTGTTAAGAGCAGAAATCCTGGTCATGCTCCTTATCTTAGGAGAAAGCATCCAACCTTTCACCATTAACTAAGATGCTAATGCTTGGTGTTTTGCAGATTTCCTGCGGGCGTTTTTTTTTTGTTGTTTTGCTGTTGCTTGTTTGTTTGTTTTGTTTTGATTTTCTGTATATGTTGGAAAAGTACTACAACTGATTTAATGATCTGTGTTCGAATTTTGACCTACATACTTCCTTTCATTCTGAAACATGTATAGCCATGTGCCATATGCTACATAGTAAGTGGTCTTAAACTTGTGCTAATGGTAAAGTGAATTCCCAAATACCTCAAGTAGAATTTAATATTTAGCAAACCTAAATTCGATTTTAGTGCTTCCTCCAAAATAAACACACAAAGAAAAACAGACAGAAGATTGATCCCATGATACTCAAATACAAATTTTAAGTAGAATGCAGCAATACAAAAGTATTGGTAATCTTAGAATCGATTGAAAATATATGAAGAAAAGTGTCATTGTAAATGGTGCTGAGAAGCTCCATTCCGGAACTGGTCAGCTTCAGTTTACAAACAGTAATGTTGTCTCACAACTATAAAGCACTTGTCAGTTTACAAAGACCTTCTATAATCATTATCTCCTTGGTATCTTCCAATTTTGCGACAGGTCAAATGTGTATTCCTTTTGAGAGTGAGGAAACTGTGTTTCAGAGACATCTTAGGTTATGTGAATGCACACACTGCCCTAAGGGTGGTGCTTGTACTAAACATTAGGTTTCTCCCTTTGCTTTCCAGAGTTCCTCTCTGCACCTGGCATGATGTGTACAGAATTGTTAGTCACCACCACCTGTAGTTTCCACAGAAGGCAAAAACGGGAAAAGCTGATTTGGTTTAAAAAAAAAACAAAACAAAACATTGGGGCGCCTGGGTGGCTCAGTCGGTTAAGCGTTCAACTTCAGCTCAGGTCATGATCTCGCGGCCCGTGAGTTCGAGCCCCGCATTGGGCTCTATGCTGACTGCTCAGAGCCTGGAGCCTGTTTCAGATTCTGTGTCTCCCTCTCTCTCTGACTCTCCCCCATTCATGCTCTGTCTCTCTCTGTCTCAAAAATAAATAAACATTAAAAAAAATTAAAAAAAAAAAACAAACAAAAAAACAAAAAAAAATGAAGCTCAGGAATTCAAAAGAGAATTCAAATGTCCCATGACATCAGGATGGAAAATAAAAGCTATATTTAAAATATGAGGGGCTCCTGGGTGGCTCAGTCGGTTAAGCACCGACTTCAGCTCAGGTCATGAGCTCATGGTTCATGAGTTTGAGCCCCGGGCCAGGCTCAGCTGAGAGCCTGGAACCTGCTTTGGGATTTGTCTCCCTCTCTCTCTCCGCCCCTCCCCTCACGCTCTGTCTCTCTCTCTCTCAAAAAATAAATAAAAATTAAAAAATAAAATACAAATATGATTATGGGCTGTTGGCACTAATTAATGTTAATTTATTTTTGCCATTCAGATGCTTCACTGAGGTGAGTTCATTGATGTGTGATGCTGATTCAAAACTTTTCTACATACATATTTTAGGTAAAAACGCTCCAGTTTTGAGGATGGGGTTCCAGTTTCTCAACGGTTTGAAATCCAGAGTCCATAATTAAAGCAATTTAAAAACATTTAAAGAGATAGGACATCTCCAGTGTGGGTTACCTAAATTTCAGGATATTGCCCTGTGTATTCTGTTTCAAGATCCATAGATCCTATGAAAGAATTCTAAAATATTAAAAAGAGAACGTTTTTTTTTTGAGAATTTTCCTTGTAAAGATGGGATTTCATGAGTTCCAGTGAGCTCCAAAGCAAAAACAGTCCACGCAGTCAATAAAAAAGGGTTTGAAAATGAATTATTATTATTATTATTATTATTCATTTATGAGGGAGGGATTTTCAGACTTCAGGCCCATATCCACATTTTCCTGCTATGTCGCCATGTGCCCTGGGCACAATTACAATGTATGCCACACTCTGGGAGTCCTGTTCTGTCATTGTAAGTTTGTTTGTTTATTTTCAGAGGGAAGAGTATGAGCAGGGGAGGGACAGAGACAGAAGGAGAGACAGAATCCCAAGCAGGTTCCATGTCATCAGCGTAGAGCCCAACACAAGGCTCGAACTCACAAACTGAGAGCTCGTGACCTGGGCCGAAACCAGGGATTGGATGCTCAACTGACCGAGCCACCCAGGGGCCTCCTGTTCTGTAATTTTAAGAAGCCTCAGTGACAGCCAATGGGGTCATGCTTCCACTGACAGTGAACTCATAATGTGCAGTGTAAATATGGATTGCCACATATTTGAGCAACTCAGCTCACAGCAATGTCTGTTGTACTTGAGAAAGTACATCGGGACAGGTGATGAGTCACACTTGCACTGCAAGTTGGCTTGGCAGTGTGATGTCTGAGCCGGTCAGGGAAAATAAAAGGCAAAGTTGGCGAATATTCTAGTTTATTCTGCGGGTCTTGCCCGTGGTATGCTTACTTCTTGGCATAAAGGCATCCTAAGCGTTAGGTTAAGGGAAGCTTAGAGGATGTTTTGATCAGAATTCTCCAGAAAAACAGAACCAATAATGTGTGTGTATGTGCATAGTATACATATTAACATTAAATCCTGGTGGCACCCATGGGAAATAAGAATACATAAGCGTGTCTGATGGGTTGTTATGAACATTCTGGAAGGAGATATGGCGATACATAGCAAAGGCTTTAGATAAAGGACTATCCTTTGACAATCAGTTCCATTCCTAGAAACACACTGTAAGCAAACAATCTTTGGTGTGTGCAAAAATTTAATTGTGTGTTCTCCCAAGTTCTGTTGATTAACAGTGAAGAGATGGCCAGAAACTAAATGCCCCAAATGGAGAATTGATAAAAATAAAAAGGAGCTGAGTTTCAGTGCAGCTATTTCAAGATGGTACTCCAGGGGTGCCAAGGTGGCTCAGTTGGTTAAGCCTGCAACTCTTGGATCTCAAGGTTCATGGGATCCAGCCCAGAGTCGGGCTCTGGGTACACAGCATGGATCCTGCCTGGGATTCTCTCTCTCCTTCTCTGTTACTCCCCAACTCGCTCTCTCTCGCAAAATAAAGAAACTTTAAAAAATAAAAAAAAAAAATTAAGATGGCATTCTAGGATAGGTTATAACAAAACAAGTTAAAATATTCGACAGATATAAACACAGCTACAGAGATAGATAGATAGATAGATAGATAGATAGATAGATAGATAGATACAGATATATCTCTATAGAAATAACTAAAAGGATATATACTCAATAGGAAATGATGGTATGATTACAGGTAATTTATGCTTCCTTCTTTGCACATTTCTGTATGTATCAAATATTTTAGTAAACAACAACAAAAAAGTAACTTTCCAGTGGAGAATCCCAACAATACCACCCCAGTCAGGCAATCATACTCAACCCCAACAGTGCTGTGATGTTACTAGAACGTGCCCTTGTTAGGATGTGACAAAAATGATCCTTTGTCTCTGTCTTTCTTGTGAAAACCCACAACCCCAGGCTAAACAGGAGAAAAGTATTCCCACGAATCCCGATTGAGTGATACTGTACAAAATACCTGAGCACTCCTCGTTCACACCGTGCAGCTCAAAAACCAACCGAAGTCTGGGGAAACCGTCACAGCCAAGAGAGACCTAAGAAAACATGAGGAGTGAATCGAATGTGGCATCCAGGTGGGGTCCTGGAGTGGCAAAGGGATGTCAGGGGGTATGAAATAGGGAATAAGGACATTGGAGTGCAGTAGGCCTTTGAGTTAGTGTTGTGTGTATAGAGATGATGTCTGCGAAGGGGAGAATTCACCAAGGCGAGTCTGTTTCCTGTTTCCTGCCCTCCTGCGTCAGTCTCTTCATCCACATCTGCCAGTTTCCCCATTGAGAAAGATGCATAATGGGTGGTCTCATCTGAGGTAAAGACTTTTCTCGGAGCCTACTCTAGGCATTGTTGATGAACACTGAGTCTAGACTGTATCAAATCTCACGTGTCTCCTTCACCCATAAACAGCTCCTCTCTCTAAGCCTTCGGGCATTTCTGTGGGGAATGCTTCTCATATCCTGTAATGGTCATTTCTGAGAACATATCCCAGAGGAAGAGACCTGCCCTAACCTTCCTCTGGGCTGGACAGGACTGAGGCTCAGGTGTTTCTCTCACCTGCCCACTGAGTGTAAGTCCCAGCTCCTGGTGATGTCACAGAGCTGGGGTTCAGCTCTTTTGTGACACCAGGGGTTTCCCTGGGATGGGCCAAGATGCTTACCATTATGGTGGGCACTTTCATTCAGCTACAGTGTTGACTATGAACAGTTAACAGAGAGTTTCTAAAGCAATTTCCGGAAAAGCTTTGATCCCAAATGGTGCCAATTTCTACCCCAACCAGCCATAGAGGTAATGGTGTTGTTTTCCCCTTAAACCATATTTTTAAAAAACTGTTAGTATTTTCTGGCCATTTATTTTTTGGTTGGAAGATCTGACAGCTGCATTTTTTTCCCTGACAAGGTTTTTCTGGTTTACCTAACACAGTTGGGTTGGGATAGAGCCAGCAGAGCAGCTGTGGGCTCTTGGTGGCCCGTGTTTAGGGCAGCAGGAATCAATGACAGAGCGAAGGTGGATCATTGGGAAGGGAGAAGCAATCAGCTATCGGGAAATGGAGATAATATTGGGTATGCTTCAGGGGAACAGACTTCAGTCCTCTGTCTACACCTTCACGGTATCTTGGGACCAGTAACTGTGAGTCTCAGCTTTGCCTCCTTGCAACGTGGGGACTGGAGTTCTGAAAAGCCACTTCTGGCTCTGATATTTTACGGCTACAACTGCATGTGACAAAATTCACAAAGATGCCAGAGATTCGCTGTGCCAAGGGGCTAGTTCAATACTTACTAGGTCAAAAAGGCTGTGTAATGGCATTATCAGGCGATCTGGATTATCTACTCATTATCTGTACCTTGAGGGCTGATTATGTGACAGATGAGTGGATTTGAAATTGTGTCAGTAGAGGAAGAGAAGTGTGAAACGTGGGGGGATGAGTTAGGCAATCATGTGCTTTGCTCATTCAGCAAAAACAGATCACAAATCTTCTCTGTTAGGAGTCAGGGTGACATTGAAGGAACCAGAGGGAGACAAGAAGAGAAAGGAAGTGAAAGAAGGGAAGCACCGGGTAGGAAGGTGAGGAGGAGATTTTGTGGTCTGTTCGAAGAGTCACATTTGCTGCCCATGGACTTGACAGCAGGATTCGTGCAGAGGAGGTAGGGCCTCAAGGTCAACCAGTAGGACAGGTCAGATCAGAAGAGACAGAGGATGCCATCCTAAGGAACTGAATGGATGTTTCGCACGTAATGGAGAACTTAAGTGTATGAGCCGTGATAATTAGAATTGTGTTAAGGTTGCCGGCTGAGGGGCATCTGGGCGGCTCAATTGGTCAAGCATCCAACTCTTGGGTTTCGGCTCAGGTCTAGATCTCACCGTTTGTTGGATTAAGCCCCACGTCAGGCTCTACACTGACGGCTCAGAGCCTGCTTGGGATTCTCCGTCTCCCTCTCTCTCCCTGCCCCTACCCCACTCTCTTTCTCTCAAAAATAAATAAATAAATAAATAAATATATAAATCGTTAAAAAATATTAAAAAAATAAAAGGTTTCTGGCTGATACATAGAAGATAAAGAGGAGGTGAGGCTGAAGGGAAACTGAATATTAAAACTGCATCAATAGACCAAAAGTCAACAATGTGAGAAGTTTGTCTTCAGCTTCTAACATGCTGGGCATGTTGGGCTCAAGGAAAATAGCATAGCTTTAAACTGACGAATTACTAAAAATACATGAAGATAGGCAACTTAGCATTCATTTAAGAACTTTTTTCTCCCCCCAGAGAGAGTGAACCAGCAGGAGAGGGGCAGAGGGAGAGACAGGATTCTAGGCAGGCTTAGTGGAGCCTGATGTGGGGTGTGAGCCCATGACTGTGGGAGAATGACCTGGGCCCAAGTCAAGGGTCAGACGCCCAACCCACTGAGCCACCCAGGCACCTCTCATGTAAGAACTTTCAAGGGAGACCAGAACAAATGGAAACAAAGTAATGTAAATAATACTGGGAATGAATGGATTAGAGAAAAGAGTATTTTTACAAAATCATGCTCGATATGGTTTTCTAAGGAACAAACAACAAAATATAATGTCAAATATATAACTATGAAAGGCATTTAAAAAACTTAGAGATATCTAAAAGGAGTGAAAAATTATATATAGTCAAATACAGAGAAAGTAATACTTATGAAAGATATATACTTATATATAGAATAGGAAGAAAATCCTATCCACTGTTTCATATCCAAGTGTTATATATATAAAACATTTGATATGTAACATATTATATATACAACTTGGCATGCATAATATAAGTTATAACATATACAATTTGAAAATGAGAATGAATGGGAGTATTATTTTTGCAAAAACATAATTTATCAAAACTGGCTACAGAAGAGGTAAAAATCTTAGACCAATCACTCCAGCAGACATTGAGAAAGTTGCCAAACGATTATGCCATAAATGTAATGAGTTATTTTAAATTCTGATGAAACACAGGATTCCTGTGTATTTATAATTTTCTAAGAACAGAGAAAGAAATTAGGACAATAAAAGAAACCATATGTCATTACCTAGTAAGGTTCCTTTCAGGAATGCAAGGCAGGTCAACATGATGAAATCCAAATGTATAACTCATTGTATTAGGGGAACACAGGAGAAAGAGTAAGCATTTCTTTTCATAAATTAGATAATTTAGATACATTATTAGATAATTAGATAAATTAGATTGGATAAAAATCAATATCAATATCTAAGAATAAGTGTTACTAAAATAGCAAGAGAAATAAATTTCCTTGCATGATTTAACAAAGAAAAAAGTTATTTCAGGGGCGCCTGGGTGGTCAGGTGGTTAAGTGTCCAACTTTGGCTCAAGTCATGATCTCATGGTTTGTGGGTCTGAGCCCCGCGTCGGGCTCTGTGCCCACAGCATGGAGCCTGGAGCCTGCTTCGGATTCTGTGTCTCCCTCTCTCTCTGCTCCTCCCCTGCTCGTGCCCTGTCTTTCTTTAAAAATAAATAAACATTAAAAAAAATTTTTTTAAGTTACTTTAAAAGTATAGCTATGCTGAAAGTAAAACACTCAATATTTCCCCTTAACCTCCACCAAGGACATGGCAAGATTCCTCACTGAAGTTTTGCTGACCGTTTGCCTGCAGAAAGATCATATTTGATAGGAGGAGGCAAAATTGTTGATATGTGAAGATGCTCTGAGATTTGCCCATAGGAGTCAATTTAAAATAAATAATGTTCAAAATTATAAAAGTTCATTATGAAGCCCAGGGACAAAACAGTAACTGTGTTAAAAAATTGTTACTGTTGACTGCATTAAAACAGAAAGTCAATATGGTTTTTATGTCCAAACCTTAACCAGTTAGGAAACATAATTTTACCATGTTGCTAGCAAAGCAGCTACAAAATGAAAATAGAGGGGCTCCTGGGTGGCTCAGTGGGTTAAGCATGTGACTCTTGATCTCAGCTCAGGACTTGATCTCGGGGTCGTGGTTTCAAGCCTCACATTGGTCTCCATGCTAGGCATGAAGCCTACTTAAAAATAAATAAATAAAAATAACCAAATAAAAACATCATAATAGAGAGGAGCAAAATTAATGAGAAAGTCTCTGGATCTATATGAAGAATGATGGATTTCTTTACTCATACAACTTCAAAGTCCAGGGGCAGGGCTCCTTTTTTTTTTAAATGTTTATTTATTTTTGAGAGACAGCACGCGAGAGTGGTGGTGGTGGGGGGCGGGAGAGAGGGGGACAGAGGCCCCAAAGTGGGCTTTGTGCTAATAGCATTGAGCCCAATGCAGGGCTCAAACTTACAAACCATGAGATCATGACCTGAGCCAAAGTCTGTCACTTAACCGACTGACCCACCCAGGCACCCTGGATTTATTATTTTTTCAATTAATACATTAAACTATTTTTCAAGTTTATTTATTTTGAGAGAGAGCATGCAAGCAGGGGAGGGGCAGAGGGAGAGAGAGAGAGAGAGAGAGAGGGAGAGAGAGAGAATCCCAAACAGACCCCACACTGTCAGCGAGGAGCCTGATGTGGGGCTCGATTGCACAAACCCTGAGATCACAACCTGAGTCGAAATCAAGAGTTACATGTTTAACCAACTGAGCCACTCAGGTGCCCCAAAGGATGGATTTGTTAAACTTACTCAGAGGACATTAAAAAAATGACATGATTTAATAGAAAGCCCTGACTAAATATGGAGACATAGCTCATGCTGGTCTGGAAAGACTTAAATCATAAAGATAAATTCCGGTTGACACAATTTAATGCAAATTCATTCAAAATATCAAAGTTTTAACTTGAAGAAATACTTGAAAGTTCTTTTGAATGAACACATTTTGTAGATTTTTTTCAAGTAAGTTTTGAAACATACAAGAGACTTTTTTTCAGATATTGAAATGTTTTATAAGGTTAAAATAATATGTCGGAAACTCCAGGAAGAGGGCATACTTACTCCATATAGACGCTTGTACAGACATACAGCAGGATATTCTGAACCCACACTAAGAGCAATAGAGATATAAGCAGACAAGAAGGAAACTCAGAATGTATTAAGTGAAGAAAACAGTTAAAACACAGTTTGTACAGTGTTGGCCAATTATGATTAAAAACACATATATACCCAAGAGCGTATTTACAAAGGGGTAACTGAAAGTCTGGAAGGTTATATGTGAAAATGTTAACAATGGTTACATCTGAGAAATGTCAAATAAGCTAAATTTTAATTGCTGACTGTGGCTTCTCAGCAGCATGCAAACTAGAGAGAAGACAGAGTGAAAAGCGAGAAGCAGCCTCTAATTTTGCCAATTTGTTCTTTATTAATGGATTGATGGAACACCATTGACGGGGTGGAAAGGCAGGGAGAGCATGAACTGATGAGACTCTCAAACAAATCCACTGACTATTTTCAAAAGCCTGGGCCCCAGCCCACTAGACGATGTTGGGAAACGCATAAGCTTCAATAAAAGGGATTATTCGATTGTGCCCATACCTTGACATTAGCCCAGGGAGACCCATTGCAGAATGGTGACCTCCAGATACGTAAGGAATAAATTCGTGTTGTTTCAAGCCAAGTAGTTTCATGGTGATTGGATACGGGAGCAAAAGAAAACTAGCAGTTTCCTTCTCTGATGGACTATTTCTGTCCCTCTGTGGGAAAAGTCCCATTTCTGTAAAAGAGCAAAACTCTAGCAGATCAGTCTTGATAAGAACTGGCCATTTCCATACCTCCAGATAAATAGCATCAAGCTTGTCCTGACCAGTGATGCTCTGATGGCCAATTTCTTGGATACAAGCCCAGATTAGGATTCTCTGGGGCCAACAGGGGCCCTTGAAGCACAGATCTCTTTATTAAGAATGAAATATTTTAATACCGAAAGTGGTATGTTAGAAGAGGCAACATACATTCACTTTAACATGTAAGCAAACCTTATGCATTTTTTTTTCTTAATAGTTACAAAACCTCTGAAAATTTCTCTACATACTGTTTCTTTTGCAGATAGTCTTGGCTATAGATTTATGTGTTTCTAAAGCAAGGGAAGGCTTCTCTTTATACTAAAGTCACTTTCCCCCCTTCGTGCTGTAATGCACATATGTATGTGTTGGTAATTTGTATTGTTCAAGAGCAAGAAGAAAAAAATTGACACTTTCCAACTGGTAATTAATTCCTGCACATACACAAAAAAGGTTAGGAAATTGGAAATGATGAGCTGGACAGACTATGGTACACAACAGCAGTTCTCAAACTGTGGTCTCTAGACCTCTCCATTGAGATGTCCTGGAAACTGGTCAAAAAAACTGAAGTGTCCGGTCCCATCCCAGACTTGCTGAGTAGAAACCATAGCAGAAGCAACAACCTTGGCTATTAAGCAGGTAGGTGTAATTGTCTGAAAGACACAGCTCAAACACATCATCCACAGTTTGGGTGGGTTCGTGGCGGGAAAGAGAAAATTAGTACCAGGTCTGCAACTTTCTTCTTAATTTTTTTAATGTTTATTTGTTTTTGAGAAAGAGAGGCAGAGAGAGAAAGGGACAGAGAGGATCTGAAGCAGGCTCTGTGCTGACAGCAGAGAGCTCGACACGAGTCTTGAACCCACAATCCATGAGATCATGACCTGAGCCAAAGTAGGACTCTCAACCGACTGAGCCACCCAGGCGCCCCCAGGTCTAAAATTTTCAAGTCTTACACTCACCCACGTCCCAGAAATGGATGCCGTCCTGGAGTCTCTTCTTTCTTTGTCCTTAAAACAAACAAACAAACAAAAAATACGCTATTTACACATCGTTGATTATTTGCTCCGATTGTTAATGAAAAATAAAGGAGAATTAATTAATAACATCCTCAATTCAATGATCATTTCACAGATTTGAAGTGTCCTCACTTTTTTTTTTAGAAATATCATTTTTATCTGTCTCATGTCTACTAACCAGCTGCTTACAAAGTATTAGAGAGAATATGGGGCTCACAGACACATTATTATATTTTTCAAAGGAAAAATGGTGAGCACCCATGTATACAAAGCAATTTTGGGAATTCATGAGGGTTTCATTTTAAATGTAAATCAACAGATTATGGAAGCAGTCTGGACTTGGTACATTTTTATTCTTAATCTGTTAACTTGTTTCTGACTGTCAGTATTGTTTTTGAATTTGTTTTGTCTCCTGTCTTTTGTAAACACATTACTTCTCTTCCCCTTTGCTTTTCCATGGCCGATCTGTTGGGTGCTTTTTATGCTTTAGCTGTTAATTTGTTTCATGTCAAAATAACCTTACCACATAATTCAGGACCCCACGTGGTTTGGGCTTTGAATTAATAGGATTATTACTAAATTTCCATTTCACTTTAGGGTGTCAGGATGGAAGCAAAGAATGTTTCAAAATCAAACATGTTTTGTGACCATTCCTTTTAAAACCTCGTCTTGAGTATTCTGCATGTGATAGGTAGATAAATTGGCTCCTTAATTGAAGAATACAGGTACATATTTTACCATCAATTACAAATAAAGCCTTGCAATGCACATTTAGGTCAGTATTTGGAAGAAGTAAAAAAAATATCCAGGCTATTCATCATGAATCCTTTATAGCCAAGTCAGTGAGAAAAATTAAAAAAACATTCATAAAGGCAGTGACACCTCCCATTAGTAGACAAATATGTCCTGAAGATACTGAGGTCTTTATACTCTACTCACCATGCCCCTCACTTAAGAAGAAATGCATTTAAGGCATGTATGGATCTTGTTGGTTTTTAAGGCCTTGTTATGGGACCAGTTCTTAGGCCAGTAACATTCTCATTGCCTGGGAGCTTGTAGAAGATGCAGAATTTCAGGACCAAACCCATGCCTAGGGCAGACTCTGCACCTGAACAAGTTTCTGAGGTGACTCATATATCCATTACAATATGACAACTAGCACTCAAGGAAAACCATTGCCTAAAACACTGAAGATCTGGGGATCCCATTTTTAAATGTTATTTATTTATTTTGAGAGAGAGAGAGAGGGAGAGAGAATCCCAAGCAGGCTCCGCACTGTCAGCACAGAATGTGATGCAGGCCTCAAACCCACAAACCACAAGACCACGACCTGAGCTGAAATCAAGAGCCTTCCGCTCAGGTGTACCTGGGGGTCCCGTTATTAAATATCCTACTCGCGATGCTGCTAGTGAAGAAAATGTCCTGCATGTTAAACCCTCATCTGTCTTCGGTGTGAAGATGTGTGGGTAGTGAGTCAGGGATGGGGGAGGAACTTTGGTCACGATGCTGCCACAAGAAAGCAAGGCTTTTGCCCTTCGGAATCCCAGCCAGGTGGCTCTCCCTGTTGGACATGTGGACTCCAGTAAGAGGAATATGGTGCCCTCTTCTACCCTCGGCTCCTTCCTGATCAAAAGACGGGGCACCCCAATTTATTTTTAATCTCTTTTAAGAAATGCAGAAAGACAGAAATCTCTAAAGGCATTCATCCTAATTTCTGTCTCTTAAAAAATCCATAATTCATTATTGCATTAGTTTTATAAATGTCTACTTTTAAAGGAGTAGGAGGAAAATCCTATTCTTCAATGTTTCATATCTAAAGAATATGATCTGCAAGAAAAAAAAATCATTCCTCGGATACTTAAAAGCAGCTCTCCTTATGTTAATTATTGAAGTAAAGCATGCCTTCCTATATAGCCACTGGTGATCATTTCTCTCCGCAAGTTGTGGAAGAAAAAAAAAATCCGCTCTGGTAAACGCCTTAATTTGATGTCTTTGGTTCCCAAAAGGATCAAATTCCAATGCATTGCAAGGAAGGTATTTATTCTCGGTGTTGTGGCATCACATTTATTTATGCATTTGCTGTGCCTCCTACCTGTTTCTCATTCCTGCAAATCAATCAAGGTGTTATCACGGAAGCATTTTCTCTAGAGGCTGTGTTTATATTTGTTACAGGGATTTGACTTGACACAGTTGTGGGGTGGTCTGAGCAGCCTTTCTCAAGCTGTCATCCTTGTGCCTGTTGCTGCAGCTGAAAGTCCACAGAGCAGGTGGTCACGAAGGGGCGGCTGATGTTAACGGGAAGAGATCTGGGCAGGCTGGAACTCACAAGCATGAGTGAAGTTGGACGAAACTTGTGTCCATTATTGTTGCCTCTAACCTTTGGTAAAAGCATCCTGCAGAATCCATGGCCGTTGATCGTGCACCTGCACATGCACCCCGAGCCTGTGTGCTGCAGAAGCCAATAAAGGAGCAGGGAAAGGAAAGTACACACACCTGCTTCACCCCAAGGTGAGTCAGTAAATCAGAGGCAACCTGCAAAATGGCGGCTGCTTCTCTCCTACCCTCCTAATCCCTCAAGGATCTCCTTGGTGGAGATTCACATATCGGGAGGGGATTTCTGGAATAAGTGATTCAGCAAAGCCAAGGGGACACATTCCAAAGGCATATCCACCTTTTCCTCTGCCCGACGTAGCTCATGTAGCATGTAATGACCAAGAGCTTGAGATTGGTGAATCTGAACTGAATTAAACCCAGACTTCCTGGCTGCAAGTCAAGTGACTTTCCACAAAGCAAACAACATGAAATGTCCAAATACGTGTCCTATTCTGTGACCCTGCTTTCCTAACTCAGGTGTCCAGTTTTGATCGTCTGGTATAATGCAGTAAAACTAATGTCTCCTCTGAATCCATAAGCATTCTGAAACAGGGTGATGTTATTGTGTATCCACTGAATGAGATTGAGAAAGAAGTCAAGGAGGTGGCAGGATAAAGCTTCATATGCAAAGGAGTTCAAGACAAAAAGTGGTCAGCTAATCATACTGCTATCCCCAGCGGTTGCCACGTTTGGGTTGTACCATTGCAGTTGTGGAAACTGGCCACCACTGTGTCCTACCTTCCTTGGAAAAACACATGCTACACACCCGGTTTCAAAGAGACAATCTTAGGAACGGTGCTCCCCTGAATCTAATCAACCTTGAGTTTCTGCACACTAACCTACTTCTTCCATCCCATCACTTAATGTTTGCCTTTTAAGCTCATGTTTATCCGTTTCCTCTAAAAAAAAAGAAAAGAAAAGAAAAGAAAAGAAAAGAAAAGAAAAGAAAAGAAAGCTCTTTCTTTTGTTAGTAGCTGGAGGCTGATAATTACTCTATGTATTTAGTAGCAAGTATCATTAGAATTCTGAATTAAAAATAAGATTAATGATTTAATTTCAATCTTGTCAGGATGACCCATTTAAAAAAATACTGATGTGATATAGTGCTATAAAAGATTTAAGCATAATTTATTGATAAAACCATTACAACTGCAATGAGAGAGCTATTTGTCTACATAATGGTTCCTGAAATCACAGATAGTACTTTCCCATTATTTCACTGCAACATTTATAATTCCTTTTTGGAGTTACCATTTTCTTCCTTTCTTTCTTTCTTTCTTTCTTCCTTCCTTCCTTCCTTCCTTCCTTCCTTCCTTCCTTCCTTCCTTTTCTTTCTCTCTCCCTTTCTCTTTCTTTCTTGCTTCCTTCCTTCCTTCCTTCCTTCCTTTTCTTTCTCTCTCCCTTTCTTTTTCTTTCTTCCTTCCTTCCTTCCTTCCTTCCTTCCTTCCTTCCTTCCTTCCTTTTCTTTCTCTCTCTCTCCCTTTCTCTTTCTTTCTTTCTTTCTTTCTTTCTTTCTTTCTTTCTTTCTTTCTTTCTTTCTTTCTTTCTTTCTTCCTAACAACCACATATGGTGCTTCTGTTCTAAGCCTCTTACAAATCCCAGCTCAATTCATCCTCACCACAATCCCATAAGGTAGCACTGTTGTTCTCCTTACATTATGCCTAAGGAAATGGAGGTGTGGAAAGTTTTGGTAACTTCTCCAGTGGAACACAGCAGGTCAGTTTTGCAGCTATGATACAAACATAGATTCTGGTTCCAAAACCTACCTTCTAACCACTGATCTGCGTTGCTTTTCTATTATAGAAAATCCAGGGACAAGTTGTTTCACTTGGGTTGGAGACAGTAGCAGATGCACCTTTGCATTTGGGAAGGCAGCCAGGTAACAAAATTGTTGGCATAAAAACTGCTCAATATTTCTCATGGCCAGATAAAATATTATACATTTTCTCATAACAAGGAATTATGTAACCCTGGATGTCAACAGTTCACTTAAGACCTTCTGCTTCTGGTGAAGCAGCAGTAACAGGGAATCATCTTCTTGACAAAACAAAAAAAAAGTGGAATAATTAGCAAATTACTAATCAATGCATACACACAACCTGTACAGTCATACATACTATGTAAGGGTGGGATATAACCATCCAAAGAATGAGAACACTGCTCAGGGCTCACAGAGGACTATAAGCGGTGCCTGATTCCACCCTCCAGAAGGAAAGAAATCTCATAGTATAGAAAACATTGCATAAAGTCTTCAGGAAGATTCCAGCTCAATAAGGAAGAAATCATTCTTCACATCCTGAGCACTGCTCAGGTCTTGCTACCAAACCTTATTAGCCAGACTAGAAGAGATAAATCTCCTTCCAAATAGCTTAACTAAATCCCAAAAGAAAGCCAATGAGTTTTTATAGGAATGAAAATACCCAAACCCAAAGTGGTAAGATGCACAACATTCTACATTGAAATATTAACATACTTGAAGTATAGCAACAGAAACTATCAAAAAATAAAATATGGAAAGAGAACAAATAAAAATGAAAAAAGCATAAGTGAACTATAATATAACATCAAGTATCCTAATATGTGGGTGATTAGAATGGTCAAAGGAGAAGAAAGAGGCCACAAAAATTTTGAATTTAGAGTTGTCAGAAATTCCCAAAACTTAAAAAAAAAAACACAACAAACCTCTAAGCCTAGAGATCCAAGAATCTCAACAAACTCTAAGTGTAAGAAATATAAGAAAAAATTTGCCAAGGCACAGCATAATCAAATTGCTCAAAACCAGTGATAAAGATAACATCTGAATAAGCATCTAGATTAAAAATACATTTTATATAGATGGGTAAAGATAAGAATAACTTTAGATTTCTTGTCAGTAACAATTTAAAAAAAATGGTGAAGGGCACCTGGGGGCTCAGTAGGTTAAGCGTCAGACTGGCTCAGGTCATGATCTCATGATCTGTGAGTTTGAGCCCCATGTCAGGCTCAGTGCTGAGGTCTTGGAGCCTAGAGCCTGCTTCGGATTCTGTGTCTCCCTCTGTCTCTGACCCTCGCCCACAAGCTCTCTGTCTCTCTCTCTCAAAAATAAATAAACATTTAAAAAATTTAAAAAAAAGAAAGATCGTGAAGAAACACATTTAAGATTAAAAAAAAAAAAGTCACCTAGATTTCTATACCCAACAAAAATATCTTTAAAGTAGATATAGGTGAAGAAAACACATTTTCAGATATATGAAACCTTGAAGAACTCATGGCCAGCACACCTGTACCACAATAAATGTCCAAAGAATTCTTTTAGCCAGAACAAAAACAGTCTTAGATGGGTATTTGGATTAACACAAGAGTGAATAGCAGAAACTCCTTGATAAACCTATTGGATTATATAAATATTTGTAAAATATAATTGATGGTACAGGGTGACTAGGTGGCTCAGTTGGTTAAATGTCCAATTCTTGGTTTTGGCTCATGAAACCAAGAATGTCAGCTTCTGTGCTGACAGCTCAGAGCCTGGAGCCTGCTTCAGATTCTGTCTTTGTTTTTCTCTCTCTCTCTGCTCCTCCCTTGCTCACGTTCGGACTCTTTCTCTCTGGCAAAAATAAATTAACATTAAAAAAAATATAATTGATGGCGTAAACAAAAATGACAGGATGTTTTGTGGAATAACAATAGTATATGTTGGGGGTGGGGGAGTAGAAATATACTACCACATAAAACTGGAGAAAGAGAACAAAAACCAAAAACTGATGAATATTTCTAACAGTCGACTATTCTAAATGCATGTTAGGAAAGTGTTCAAAACTGCATAAAAAGGGTAATAGATCATGGCCAAGGGAGATTCCAAATATATAAGGTTGTATTTTTTAAAAATTTTTTTAATGTTTATTTATTTTTGAGAGAGAGGAGAGAGAGGGAGAGAGAGAGCGTGTCCGAGCACAAGTGGGGGAGGGGCAGAGAGAGAGGGAAACATAGAATCGGAAGCAGGCTCTAGGCCCTGAGCTGTCAGCACAGAGCCCGAAGAAGGGCTCAAACTCACCAACCACGAGATCATGACCTGAGCCGAAGCCACTCAATATACCAGGTTGTCTTAACATACAAACTCAATGTCCTATTGACTAATTACAACAGAAAAAAACCTTGATCATCTCAATATTTGCAGAAAACAATTTGTTGGGGTTCAGTGTGTATTCCTGGCTTTAAAAAACACACTGAAAAACTTAAAAAAAATTATCCATCTGATAAAAGGCATCTACATAAACTCTACAATTAATAGCATTCTTAGTAATGGATTTTTCCACCTAAAATCAGAACAAAACAAATGTGTCTGCTTGCACAACTTCTTTTCACCATTGTACTACAGATTCTGACCAGCACGATGAGGGTGGGTTGGGGGAGGCAGTGGGAATCAAAACTCCAGATTGGAAAAGGAAAATTAAACCTGTATTTAAATATGGAATGACCATCCATGTAGAAAATCCAATGGAATATAACCAAACAACTACCAGAACCATCAAATGTATTTAGCAGGATTGCAAGATCAAAGATCAATATACCAAAATAAATTGCATTTCTATATACCAGCAACGAACATTAAAAAACTGAAATTGAGAAAGCAACATCGATAGCAAGAACATTAAGTGTATGAAATACTTTGGAGGTAACTCTGACGTAGGATGTGTAAGACCAGTACACTGAAAACTACAAACCAGTGTTGAGTGGATTTGAAGACTGAAATAAGTGGAGGGGTATACTTTGTTCATGGGTTGGAGAACTATGTAGGTTTCAGCATGTCAGTTCTCCCCAAATAAATCTACAGATTCAACCCCATTCGATATTTTAGCAGGGTTTTTTGTCAAAATTGATAAACTTATTCTAAAATTCATATGTACAATAGCCAAAGGGGAAAAAATGTTTGAAAAGGAAAAACAAATTTGGAGGTCTCATACTACCTGTATTCAAGATATATTCATGCTATAGTAATCAAGACAGCATAATATCAGTATGAAAACCAACAGACCAGGTGAACAGAATATGGGACTAGAGAAACAGATGCACACATTGATGGTAAACTTCATGTCTACACACACACAGTCATGACATCTGAGGGACATCAGGAGCAGGTATTTGGGACACATACCCTCAGATCATCTTCCAACTTCTGTGCAGACTCAGTGACCAACATTGTTTCTAGATAAGCCTTCATTCCTCCTCATCAGAGATTATCATGTAGCTGTTTCTAGCTGATGACCAATCCAATATCCCATGTTCGATGTTGACCACCCCACATCTTTTTTTTAAAAATTTTTTTTAATGTTTATTTTTGAGAGACAGAGAGAGACAGCATGAGTGGGGGAGGGGCAGAGAGAGCGAGACATAGAACATGAAGCACGCTCCAGGATCTGAGCTGTCAGCACAGAGCCCGACGCGGGGCTCAAAGTCATGAGCTGTGAGATCATGACCTGAGCTGAAGTCGGACGCTTAACCAACTGAGCCACCCGGGCACCCCTTCACCACCCCACATCTTAGTTTACAGGTGAGAAAATCATACATTGGCAACTGGGGAGAAATTTGAGGCTGACTCAGAAGAAGCGCATTGCTCAAGTCAGATCCAGAATTTTCTGTATGGCAGGCCAGAGGAGAGAATAGATGGTGTGGAGTAGTAGGTCCAGAATATGGTCCAGCTGAAAATAAAAGGCTAAATTGTCTATAGTTACACTGGTACCATAGAATACTTGTGTTTAATCTACCTTTAAACCTGTTCACTTATGATATTTATGATCTGATAGCATCTTTAACCAGAGTTAGGAATATTTAATCATGTTTTATCTGAAAACATACATAATTGGAAATGTGTTTTTTAAAATCTTCTTATTGACTTACTATACTGTCTAAACGATTTTCCAGTTCTATAAGACATAAGCTTAAGAAGATTAACTTGTTTTTATAAATGTATTTTTCTTGATTAGACTACATATCACAACTACATTTTAAAATGATGTGTCGAGATCAAATATACTTAGTATCATTTTAAAAAACAAAGATCTATTTATAAAATGAAGAGATGTCAATTCCATATGTACTGACAATTTATTAATGATTTATATCCCCTTGTGATATTTTCAGAATAAAATCCAGTTTCAACCTGAGAAGGCTAGGAAATAGGAAAAAGGATGACTTTTTATAGTCTGGTTTTTTTGAACCATAAAATATAAAGAAAATATTGGGGGGGCTTTGATCATGACATTCCATGAGTCAGGATTTTACTATCCGTATGCATGGCCAATCACTGTCAACAGAAAATTTATTAGAAAGCTTTTATGAGACATTGGTTGGAATTTTCAAAATGATTTACTAATAATTCATTATCAATTATAGCTATGGTAATAAACTGATTGGAGCTTTTAAGAGACCATGTTTTATAGTGAGGAACATACTCTAAATATATCTCTTACACATTTAAAAATTCTTATAAAGTATCTGGAGTAGACATATGGGCTACTTTAAGACAATGTTTGGCTAAAAATGCATTTCTTTATTACAGTTCAGATCAGATTATTACTTGATATAATAATACGTATAAATTGGTAACAGGAGATTATGTGAGACAGCTTGTCCCTCCTCCCGAGATTAATTTAACATTAAATTACCTTTGTTTGAGAGTGAAATACAGTATCAGTATTTGTTTATAAAAGACAATACTAAAGCCTTTTCATCTAAACCCTAATGTTCATTATGTTCAATTACAGAGGAGATAATTTAACAGCTTGTGTCACTAGTAATGGAAAATCAAGATAGCCGTGTTCATTTTTGCAATGCAAATATAGGACATGTGTGTCTGTAGTGTTCTCGTCGGTGGACAAAAAAATGCATTCCAGATATGATCACCGGATTGAAGACTGTTTAGATAGGTTGCCATTTCTGAAAGATTGGAAAAAAGCACCCAAGGTCAATAGCAGTAATGGATTGAAGAGACCTCACCAATATTCGGATTGTTTTCATCAAAAAAGCATATTTTATACTGAGAAGGAAGATGTATAAGAGGAGTGTAGTCACATCGCATATTAAAATATACAGCAAATATGTACAAAACATACAGGAAAGTCTTTATAATGAAGACGATGATGAACTGGCATGAGAAAGGGAAAAAAATGAAATAGAGAATAGAAAGCAGAGAAATAGACCCAAGGACACATAGAAACCTAGCGTAGGATAAAGTGCAATCTTAAATCATTTGGGGATAATGGATGTTTTAATAATGGACACTGTGACAGGTGTAGGCAGCCATTTAAGAGATGATAAAATTCGATCCACTCCTCACGCCGTACTCAGAAACGAATCCACAATGGACCAGAGAAAAGGTAAAAGAACCAGAACTACAAAGTGGTCAGGACCACTACAAACCAGAAAAATTCTTGTATGGCCTGGGTGTAGGGAAATGGCTTTCTAATCATCGCATCTAGACATAATAAAGTCCAAATTGAATAAAAGAACGGATGCATACGTTTGGCTACATTTATTTTTTTAATTATTTTTAAGGACTAGTTTTCCCTCACATATTTTTTTAAGTGTTTATATTTTAAAGAGAGCATGAAGGTGGTGGGGGGGGCGGGGCGAGGAGCAGAGAGAGAGGGAGACACAGAATCCGAAGCAGGCTCCAGGCTCAAGCTGTTAGCACAGAGCCTGAAGCGGGGCTCGAACTCACAGACCGCAAGATCATGCCCCGAGCCCAAGTCGGCCGCTTAACCGACTGAGCCACCCAGGCACCCCAAGACTTGGTTCCTTTAAAAGGTAAATACAATTGAAAAACTTTCAGCCAGACTTTCAAAAAAGAGAGGATTCACATAAATAAAATCAGAAATAAAGGAGTTAAATAACAACAGGTCGTGAGTTTGAGCCCTACATCAGGCTGTCTACTATCATTACAGAGCCTGCTCAGATCCTCTGTCCCCCTCCCTCTCTCTGCCCCCTGCCCACTCTCTCTCTCTCTCAAAAATAAACATTAAAAAAGAAATATTTCTTCAATTAATAAGTATTTTACACCTAATAAACTTGATGTAGAACTTAAATTTACATTTCAGTTGATTTGAAATATGCATACCGTGAAATAAACTTGACTTCCACAATAAGTTACCATTTAATTTCTTAAACCAAGTGTTTGTCCAGGAGCCTCTATCTACATGTTATCATACCTTTAGGATTCAAAGCCATGCGTCCCCTGTGTGCCCTCCAGTTAACCTCCCCGTGTGGGTAACCACCTTCGGAGTGCTGTCACGTTGTGACAAGTGGATGCACTCACTCTGAAGTCCCTCGGGGGACTGAGATTCCAGCAACGGTTGGATTGCTGTGAGTGCACGCTACACTTTGGGGAGCAATTGTGAGCGCATAAGTGTCCCTTACAGGAACCAGGCTACTCAGAACACGACCATGCTCTCTCCCGGATGACCACCGTCACCTAGCAGGAATGTTCGTGTTCTTAACCAGTAATCGTCCCAGGCTGTGCGTCTCAGGCATATGGTGCCTTGGTCTGCTTTGTTTTCCCTTTCACGACCATCACTTGGTCAGATGCGATGTGGAGACACCATGGTTGCACGTGACCCAGACAGCCAGTAAACCTCTAACTGCTTGGCGGACCTGGAGGTTCATGGTCCAAGCACAGGACTGTCAGAGGCTGATACCAAGCGTTTCCAAAAAGAGGGAGAGGAAAGGAGAGGAAAAGGAGAGGACCACACAGGCTGGAATTAGTCACATAGAAAAGTTCCAGAATGGGCAGACATCACCTGCATCCATTTGGAGATGCACAGCGAAGGCAATAGGGTAACGTAATTGTCTCTTGTCTTCAACTCTCTTATAGAACATTATTTTGCAAATACTTGCAATCTCCTCTTCCCGACTCCTGCCGTGGCTCATTCCCTCCTGTGATAAGTATTCGGGGAAGGAGAGAGATTGCCTGTTGTCTAGTTTTACACTTTCTAGCCAAAACCACAGGAGACGCTTTGAGTTTTACATATTTGGGTTTCCGCCCCAAATGCTGGACACAATTTGTGTGTGCAGAAGCGCCACCTTTCAAAAAAAAACAAAAAACAAAAAAAACAAAAAAAGGAAAGAGATTAAAAGGTCAGCTGAAGAACCTGCAAACACCAGGAATTCTGGCTGCCTGCAGGGGTGTCCTCGCTGTTAGATGTCATTTCGAGGAGACCAGAAAACTGGGGCTCGGTGGCCGTGTTTGACAGAGGCTGCTGCGGGTCAATCATCATGTTTGGATTTGTAGAAATATTCTCAGTGTTTCAGGAGACTAGGATGAGGTGAACTGTAGCACTACTGTTGTTTTTCTGCTTGGACTCGGAATTTTCAGCAGCTGGTTTAAGTTTACTCCTTTCTCGTTTTCAAACCTGTTCCCTCTGTCAGGTTTCGTGAGTCGCTGAGACTCATGCTGACTTTAAAATGTATGTGATGTGTATGTAAAATCTTTGTAATTGATGTAATGTGCATGTGAGATGTATTTTTTAATAATTGATATTTGAACATTTACAAGTACGCGGTGTGGTTTTTATCGCTATTATACGGTGAGGAAGGTTAGGGAAGTACAACAACATACTTTCAAATGCCAAATTCTTTCATAGCAAAGTAAAACTTTTCTTTCTTTCAAGGGTCAATGATAAAATCTCACCTTTTAATGAACCTGGTAGATTGAAACATGTGGATCAATAAAATTCATTTTTGATTCAAAATTGAAATACAAGAATCAGTGAATTCGACTGGCATGAAAGGATTAGTATGCTATACTGTGGCTCAGCGAGGAATGGCAAGAAATATATTAAGAAATCAAATCAGAATGATTTATTATCACCCACTGCTTGGGAAAAGTGTGGAAGACAGAAACTTGCTAAAAAAGAATAAGCAGATTGGAAACGACTTCCAAGAAAACTCAACAGCTTTAACCATGGAATAAAGTAGACAGTATAATATGAGAAGTGCAGAATTAGTATTTTTCAAGTGAAACATTCTTGTAATATTTGGGTTCCAATATTTTGACAACTGCCAGTTGCCTATACAACTAGTAAGTAAGTGTTGTCATAATACGGTGCTGGGACGTTATATTTACTTTGCCACAAATGAGAAATACATTTTGGGATTTTCTGAACACACAGCCCAACGTTCACCAACCCTGTAGTTCACCACATGTGATGTGAAAGAACCAATTCACAGAGATGCTACGGAGAGTATTGATCTCGAAGATAGAAACTGTAACCAACACAGCTCTTTGCCTTAAAGTCTGCGGCTCATCAAATGACTAATGTACAAATCAATGCTTCCGCCTTATCACGTCTATTTCATAAGCTTCCCATACCAATTCTTCCTGCCCTCATCCACCTTCCCCCTTCAACCTGGAATCTGGTCTATTTGAATTCCAAAGTGTATTCCTAGTTCCTGCACCCAGGGTGTTCTATAATAAAATCAATAACCCTCGAATGCACATGCACCCATAATAAATATCATACCCAGCACAGCCAAACTGTAGCACCGTGATAGATAACAAGCCCCAGCTTAGTATTCAAGAAGGAAAGGTAACTTCTATCATTGAATCTCTTTCTTTATATAGAACTCGTCGACTACAAAATATGATCAAATAGATGAATCCCTGACCCATTTCTTACACGCTCTTTTATATGGATGCTTGCCTTGCAGCAGGAGGCCAAATTCAGAGGCATCTCCGCATGGTTGTATCTGCTGATGCCCTCAAGAGACTATTCAGGGTTTTTACGAAAATAAATATGGCAGATACACACGTTGGAGAAATGGCCAACATTTACTTTAAGCTGCAACTGTGCTTATTTTGCGAGAGGTGGTTTATGGGAATGATCCTTGTAACTTTTCAGTGTCTCTAGGAATTATTCCTGGCTGACAAGTCTCTGAGACAGACTTTGGAGAACTTACTCTTCCATGACGCCTTTCTGCCTGCCTACATCCACCACCTCGACAAAATAACCTGTACACGGCACATAAGATATTCGCTCAGCGTACGTGAATTCAAGCTCATTATATTTTAAGATGATTTAAATAATTTCTAAGGCCTTTTGGGTTACTTGGTCGTGGCTGGCTATGTTAGAGAAATGGGGGTGGACAAAGAGTTCGGGCTGGGGTGGGGGGTGGAGTTGCTATGTGAACCAGGGAACTGAAATAATATCAAGTCTAGTGTTCCTGAGAGACAGAAGAAGGGATTTTTCTCCCGAGTAGTCCATTTGTCCAGTGGAGCCTGCGGATGGGGAAATAATGTAATGAAGTGATTCTCTTTGCTCACAACAGGAATGGTGGGGGGGGGGGGAATGGGTAACTAGAACCCCACGCAAGTGGAAGCAGATGTCATGAGGATGACAGGCTAGTTGGTGTAAGTGTCACGTGACCCTTCTTGTCCTACTTCTGTGTTTTTTACAGGACAAAAAAAATCCCATTTTCCAGGTAAGCCAACCCATTTTCTAACAGCACACCCTCCCCCTTTGTTATTTCTCCAATGTTCCCATCTCTGTCCAACCCCCTCTTTATCTCCTGCCCCATCAGTGTCCTCTGGAGTCCAGTTTTATTTTTTTTATTTTTTTTTAACATTTATTTATTTTTGAGACAGAGAGAGACAGAGCATGAACAAGGGAGGGGCAGAGAGAGAGGGAGACACAGAATCCGAAGCAGGCTCCAGGCTCTGAGCTGTCAGCACAGAGCCCGACGCGGGGCTCGAACTCACGGACCGTGAGATCATGACCTGAGCCGAAGTCGGCCGCTTAACCGACTGAGCCACCCAGGCGCCCCTGGAGCCCAGTTTTAAAAAGACACGTTAGTGGCGCCTGGGTGGCTCAGTCGGTTGAGCGTCCGACTTCAGCTCAGGTCACGATCTCACGGACCGTGAGTTCGAGCCCCGCGTCGGGCTCTGGGCTGATGGCTCAGAGCCTGGAGCCTGCTTCCAGTTCTGTGTCTCCCTCTATCTCTGCCCCTCCCCCATTCATGGTCTGTCTCTCTCTGTCTCAAAAATAAATAAACGTTAAAAAAAAAAAAAGACACGTTAAATGTCACGTGTTGGATGAAACCTTAATTAACCTGCTCCAGGGAACGCTAGATGTGTCTTTTTAAAAAATTAAACAGATAGTGGATGCTTAAGAAATGTTAGCTCTTGTTACTGTGATTATTAGATGAATTGTGTCAGTTCTTATTTATGAAGGGAGACGTGTTTACTGTGGCTCAGGGGTTTAAGAAGGTCAAGGCTACATGGGGTCCATTCTCTTGGCCTCTCTTTCCTGGATGGTGACAAGATAAGAGTGGTACCCCAGCCACAGTGTGTCCCTTCCAGGCAAGAAGAAGGAAAGAGAAGAGAATAAAAGGGACAAGCCGGCTAATTCCATTTTGTGTCAGATCATCCTTTGTGGAAGCCAAAGCAATGATTTCCACTTAAATTCCATGTCCAGATGTGTGTTATATGACATCATCCAGCTGTCAGGGACAATGGACTGTGGAGTCCTCTCCTGATGGGACACACTGCCACTGAGAACAAAGCATGAGGACCCCTTGGCCATGAAAGACAGGACAATGAACTTTGGGCAGGAAACGTTCGAGACCCCCCGGTCTCCCGTTCCTATGTAGCCATGTTGTATCCCATCCAGCCTAGCCATCCATCGTATTGAAGGGAAGTAAAAGCCCAGTCGAGCTTTATCTCCATCAGCGATGAAACGCATGTTTTCTACAGCAAACAACAGACCATGTTACTCTGGTAGTGACTCGGGAATTATAAACATTTTCTGTTGTACATTTTTTAAAGTGTCTGCTTGTTCTGAACCTGAGCTTTCTTTACATTCAACTTACAGTCCCTGCCTCTCTTCTGTATTTTCCCCCAAGGGTTTGTCAGAAAACCTGGATGTGTTCCCTGAACATTCTAGACTCAAAAACCTCTAGGTCCTCAGGCTCATTTTGAGTTTAAGTACAAAATTTCACTTTTGAGAATACCTGTTCTGCTTGAGTAATTTTTCTGTGGAGAATCTCAAGCCATGAAAACCTATATGTCAATAAATCATTTGCCTGAACCCAGTGGGCACATCCAAAGTGCCTCCTCTTATGACTATGAAGGACTCATCAAAGAGTGTTTTGAGTTGTACATCACTTCAGAATGTTACTGTCTGAACTAATTCCATCTTGGTCAGAATTATGTCCTGAACAGTGGATTTCAACTAGAAAGTCAGGGATTAGTAATTTAATCTACATCTTTTGTATCACCTTGATAAGCCACTTAAATTTCATTTAATGTGAAAAAGAGTAAGACATTCAGATAATTCAAAGCTCAAATGTGAGCTCACATTTCATTCAAATTGTTTGATGCATCTTTCCAGTGTTTCCTTTATGCAAATAAAAAATGAATGGGTAACATTTTAAACCCCTTTTCCAACATAAAAGTTACATTTCAGGGTACCTGGGTGGCTTAGTTGGTTAAGCATCCTACTCTTGATTTCCGCTCAGATCATGGTCTCACAGTTCATGAGTTCATGGGACTGAGCCCCTGCATCAGGCTCTGTGCTGACAGCGTGGAGCCTGCTTCGGATTCTTTCTCTCCTTCTCTCTCTCTCTGCCCCTCCTCCACTCATGGTCTCTCTCTCTCTCTCTCTCTCTCTCTCTCTCTCTCTTAAAAATAAATAAACATTTAAAAAATCAAGGTACCTTTTCATATACATTATTTTGCACTGTAGTTTTTTCATCTAATATAAAGAAATCCTCATATATTTAGCAGAATTCTATTGGATAGTTTTCAAACTCCTTTACCATTTCCTTCCTTGGGAATTTACTCTGTAAATTCACCTAAAATAGTTTCTATGACCTTTAATCAACAAAACAAAACTAGGCCATATTGCCTTTTATTATCTTCAGCAAGTTTTACAAGAGATAAACTTCCAACATGTCCACAAACCCATACACGGCAATCTCTAACATTATCTGATAGTAGTCCCGAAGCTAAAATGTATGGCAAACAAGCAAAATGATGATATTAAGGGGCACCTGGGTGGCTCAGTCAGTTAAGCGTCAGACTTCAGCTCAGGGCATGATCTCATGGTTCATGAGTTTGAGCCCTGCATTGGTCTCTCTGCAGACAGCTCGCAGCCTGGAGCCTGCTTCGGATTCTGTGTCTCCCTCTCTGTCTGCCCCTCTCTCACTCATGCTCTGTCTCTCTCTCTCTCTCAAAAATAGATAAACGTTAAAAAATTTTAAAAAATGATGATATTAAGGCTCTTTGCCTATTAAAGAATCACAACCTAAAATTCGTGTCTGCACCTTTCAGGATGTGAAATCAATGACCTCAAGAATGTCCAAGTGCCTTTGCATGAATTTCTGCCTAGGAAGAGTGACAGAGTAACTGAAGACCAGATTTCTTCTATTGATTCAGTATAAAACTGAAAAACTAAAGGTCGTTAGGGAGTCATAGGTTAAGTATTAATTGTGCTAGAAAATATAAGGAAGTGGGCAGTCATGACTGACATTTATAAAATCATGGCATATGTACACACCTATATTTTCTTGTTCACATAGTTCCAGAATATGAGAACCAGGACACATTCCTGGAGGTCAGAACATGATTGTTTTATGACACACAGAAGCATTCTTCACATGTCAGGAAAGAAGGCTACAGGATTTATTCCTCGAAGGGGCTACAGTAGATGGAGAGTATATAATAGGTACAAAAAGATCCCAATAAAGTCAGAGATGATGAATCCACATAAGAAATAGAAAAGAAATAGCGATGTTTGATTTCTGTTTGTACTTATGGACACGACACCACGCAGGGTGACTGCGTCACTTAACGAAGTCTTTACATAATTGTCAAACATGGAGCATCAGATGTCCTGTGCGGTTCTCTGTCCAAATCGTGGAATCATCCAGTGCTGTGCCTTTGCCTGGCTGCTTGAGGATAGCTTGCTAAATAGGTCAGCTCTGGATGTGGCCAAATAGTATGTTCCAGGTGCCAACGGCTGGACCAAGGTAGGGAGGTGATAATGCAATGAGACTGTAGGAGGGAATGTGGTCCTAGAAGGTACAGATGCCCCAGTCACGCAGTCATCCCCAACAGAAATAGTTTAGTGGGGACAGGATGATGGAATTTGGTGTAGATAGTTTATTGGAGTAATATCCAACAGAAGATGTTTGATAGAAATAGTTTATGGGTGATGGGATGATGAAAGTTGGTGTTGGCACCTCATGTTGGAAAGGAGGAAGGAAGTTGGCATAGTTTATTGGGAATAGGATGAAGGACGTTGATAATGTACTTTATTGGGGATAGGATGATGGATAGCCTAGCCATCCATCCTACTGTAAAGATTTATTCCTTAAAGATCTAACCTGCTGTTTGCTCCAAGAGCTAAAGCTTGGTCTCAATGCTTTGTGTTCTTTGTTTTGTCAATTGGGGTTGTGGATTTACCCTACCATGTGCTTCCTCCAGGAGAATCCTTCTGCTCATTTTCAGGGTGCATCACTCCAAGGAAGAACCACTTTCCAGATGCCAGACACCTTCTGTGCCTACCAACGCTGGTGCATTTTAAGGTAATTGTTTATTGTGTTGGGTCTTAAATCATGTAGCAAGTATAAGATCTAATCCCCAAATCTTTACAACAGCAGTTCTATACAAATTCTCAAAGGAGACATGTTTCCAATCTGGATTTCAGATCAACAGGGTACATATCATTGTTATTTCCTTGTATTAACAGGTGTGTATTTTTTTCTAGTGCAAATCTTGACTAGCAGAAGAGCCTTTTGAGTTCGTGGCTGAAGGAAGAGGTCTCCATTTCAACTCCATCCTTTGCATAAGACCAAGGTCTTGTGTACTCTCTGTCCTGGAAATAGTTACTCCCCTCAGAGAAATTTTGATCCCTCTGGACAGTCTTATTTCTTGTGCTATTACATTTCTACCCCTAGAAATCAATTCTTTCTACTTCATTATAATGAGCTCTGTATTTAAAAGAACGTTTGGTACACTTTATCTGGAAATTCTATGTCTTTTCTGGTAGAAATGTTAGTTTGGCATAGCTAGTCTGCCATATTCTGCAAGCAAAAAATCCTACACATCTTTTTTTTTTTCCATCCACCCTGCCTTTACCTCTCCCACTCCCCTTTTAGACTGGATGATGGACTAGCCTCCCAGTGAACTTCATTAACTAGAGACTTCTATTTCTGTCTACTGGCAATGATTTCCATGAGTTTAATCTCATCTAAGTTTTATTTATATCCTAATTCTCTGCTCCAAACCTTACTCTGCTCTCCTATTGTTCAAAGATGAAAATGTTTGGATTTCTAGGACTCTTCTCGTTTTTACCTCTTTCTTTATACAAGCTCGTGTTGACCATTCCTCTCAGGATTTCTAGGACTCTGGAGCTTTAGTTTTTTAGTTATGCAAACTCATGTTGACCATTCTCCAATGAGCAAAGTCCACTGTCATCCATGCGACTTAAGCAAAGTCTCTCAAAACACTTCCTTGTAGCCCTCAGTGCCTTTGCTCATTTGATTCTTTTATTCCGTGGAGTAACTTCTCTTCCTCCTCCTTCTGGGGTAAATCCTAACCATTCTGCAAGTCCCACCTTGTTTTTGAGGGTTTTTACTAATCAAGTTACCTCTGACCCTAGTAAAACCCTGTAGCATTTATTGTAATTGCTTCAAAGTAACAGGTAAATACACTCAGGCTTTTATTGCTCATTATTTTATGGGCATTCCCTTTGCCTTCCTGGTTGTAGTTGTTAGAAAGATTTTAAAAGACGATCCATTAATCCCAAAGTGGGTAGCATAATATTGATGGTACTTAATAGAGTGATCACATAAGAAATGCTTTAAGAATGGCCTATTTAAAGTAAACATCAACTGGTGTTCACTTGGTTATCTTGTTTCCTGAGAATGGAGAACATGGCACCATTCCCCCAATTAAGTAGGATACTGGGTGACCACTGGGTTCATAGATCTGTTACTCAACATGCAGCACAGAGACGGTAGGCATTCGCCAGAGGCCCAGGTCTTTCTACGTACTTCTCTCCATGTCCCTGTTCTCCTGGGTTGCCTGGTACTCAGCATTGCCTGTAGCTTTGTTCGAACTTGATACATATTCATTGGGCGTGCTTGGTTGGGATCCTTACAGCCCAGACTCCGGACGTACAATGAGAATACATCCTGTGTTGCTCTGTCTGCTCCTACGAACCCCCTCAATGAGAGGAGTCTCTCTCCTTCAACTGGTTTTGGTCACACAACCCACTGTCAATTCAGCAGTGTAAATTATCCAGTTACAGACAAATACATGTTAAAAACTTGACTTTGATTTAAAACCTTTCTTTTTCCCCAACTGGAGTCCGTGGGAGACTGTCCAATTAGAGTATACAGGGGTGATGGTAGTTCTGGTGTTCTGTCTCCCTTTCTCCCCTACCTGAGTGTTTTGTTGTGGTTTTTGTTTTACACTGGGGTCTATAAGGCAGGGGGAGCTGGTAAGGGTCTGAGGACACTGTTGCTTGCAAGGCACTAATCACACTCTGTTTTCTTGCCCTAGAATTAGTTGATTTCAAGGCTAACATTTGTCTCATGGACGTTTTGGTGGTTTCTTTGCTAGTTCCCTTCTCTCATGACAAAGGAAAGTGTGTGTCTCTCTTTAGGACAGAAACACTAAAATCTCTTTGGCTCCTGCTCCTGGAGGTAAGGGGCAGGGGGAGAGGTTGGGTCTTCAGCATTTAAAGTGATCTCAAACCAACATGGAGATGTGGAGCTCACGGTGGTCCTCAGGTGGGTTTCGGCATGGTGTTGTTCTGTTGTTGGAAGAAAGTGAGATAAATTTCCAGACAAGGCCCTGGGCTTTGCACCACAGGGCATTTTAACCTTCTCAGGAGAGAGTCAAGACCTTCCAACGTCAGGGCATGCACATCAAGGAAATTACTACAAAGGAGACCTACCCACAGCAATCTACAGATTCATTGCAATCCCTATTAAAATACTAACAGCATTTTCCCACAGAACTAGAACAAATAATCCTAAAGTTTATATGGAACCATATTATACCTTGAATAGCCAAAGCAATCTCAAGAAAGAAGAACAAAACTGGGGGTAACACAATCCCAGATTTCAGAAAACACTAAAACACTGTAGTGATCTAGCATTATGTTACTGGCACAAAAATAGACACATAGATCACTGGAAGAGAATAGAGAGCCCAGACATAAATCTACACTCATATGATGTGTTAATCTACCACAAAGGAGGCAAGAATGTACAAGGGGGAAAGACATCAACAAATGGTGTTTGGTAAACTGGACAGCAATGTGGAAAAAAATTAAAGTGGACCACTTTCTTGCACCATACACAAAAATAAACTCAAAATGGGGTAAAGACCTAAATGTGAGACCTGAAACCATAAAACTCCTAGAAGAAAACATAGGCAGTAGTTTCTTTGACATGCCATAGAAACATTTTTCTTGATATGTCTCCTGAGGCGAGGGAAACAAAAGCAAAAATAAACAATTGGGACTACACCAAAATAAAAATTTTTGGCAAAGTTGGCAAAGGAAACCATCAACAAAAGAAAAAGAAAAGCTAGATATTTGCAAATGATATAAATCGTTAGGAGTTAATATCCAAAAAATATAAAGAACGTATACAATTCAACATCAAAGAAAACAACAACAACAAAAAAAACCCCACAAAACCCCCAAATAATCTGAATAAAAAATGGGCAGAGGACCTGAATGGACATTTCCAAAGAAGACATCCCGATGGCCAATAAGCACATGAAAAGATGCTCAACATCACTCATCATCAGGGAAATACAAATCAAAACCACAAGGAGATATCACCTCACACCTGTCAGAATGGCTAAAATCAAGAACACAAGAAACAACAGGTGCTGGTGAGGATGTGGAGAAAAAGGAACTCTTGCGCACTCTTGGTGGGAATGCAAACTGGCACAGCCAGTCTGAAAAACTGTACGGAAGTTTCTTGAAAAATTAAAAATAGAATTACCATATGATCCAGCAATTCCAGTTTTGGGTATACACCCAAAGAAAATGAAAACACCAATTTGAAAAGATCTATGCACTCCTATGTTTACAGAGGCGTTATTTACAACAGCCAAGATATGGAAGCATCCCAAGTGTCCACTGATAGATGAATGGATAAAGAAGATGTGGCATATATATACAGTGGAGTATTACTCAGCAATCAAAAAGGGGGGAAATCTTGCCATTTGCAACAACATGGATGCACCTAGAGGGTAGTAAAGCAAGATAAATAAACCAGAGAAAGACAAATACCATATGATTTCACCTATATGCAAAATCTAAACAACACAACACATGAACAAACAAGCAAGCAAAAACAGAAACAGACCTATAAATAGAGAAAGAAGGGGGAGATACAGGCTTCCAGTTTTGGAATGAGTGAGTCAGGGGGATGAAAGGTCCAGCACAGGGAATATAGGCAGCGATACTGTAATGGTGTTGGAAGGTGGCTACATGTGTGGTGAGCACAGCCTAACATAGAGAGAAGTTCAATCACTATGTTGTGCATCTGAAACTAATGTCCTGTTGTGCGTCAACTACAATGAAAAAAAAACTAAGGCTTTATAACGGGAGAAACAAGAGAAAACACTACAGAGGAGACTGAAGGAAGTGTTATGAAAATAATGATGCTGATGAGTATTTCTTACACCTGTTACAGCACATATGATAAAATGCGAAAACACATGTGAGTAAAAATTAGAATTATAGACAACGTAATAGAGTCCATAAAGTTAATAGAAATGAACTCAGCATTTGACATTCCATTAGAAATAAATAGAGTCAATTGATTCATTAGGAGAAGCTAACAGTATTCTGGTACATGAAACTGTAATTTTTATTTTTAGATGGCTTTTAATATGGTGAGGTTAAAAGATGAAGTCGTTAGGGTGCCTGGGGGGCTCAGTCGGTTGAGCGTCCCACTTCAGCTCAGGTCATGATCTCACGGTTCATGAGTTCGAGTCCTGCACGGGGCTCAGTGCTGACAGCTCAGAGCCTGGAGCCTGCTTCGTATTCTGTGTCTCCCTCCTTCTCTCTCTGTGCCTCTTCCCTGCTTGTGCCCTGTCTATCAAAAGTAAATAAATAAACACTAAAAAAAAGGATGAAGTGGTGAACATTTGGCACAGCGTCTTTACAATCTGTGAAATGGCAGGCTGTAGGGACATCTTTGTGCGTATCCTCAATGCAGGCAGATGTGGGAGCATCCAACCTGGATTCAAATGCCACTCGGTGCTGTCTAGATACTCAGAGTATGCAAACTCCTGATGTTTCAAAAATCTAGAATTTCAGGTGGGCTATTTCTCCTGCAACCAGTCCTCATTATGTGAATTCTTCAGATGGGGTTTGTCGATAACTTGGGTAGGAGGTACTGTGGAATTATTTAGTTTGCCCTTCCTTGATATTGAAAGACAGTGGATCTATATACTTTAAGGATGACGAACCACAGAGCAGTATCCACATCTGATATTGCAAGATTTTAAAGAGTAATTCTGGGGGTTCCTGGGTGTCTCAGTCGGTTAAGCATCCCGACTGTTGACTTCAGCTCACGGTTGGTGAGTTTGAGCCCCATGTCAAGCTCTGTGCTGAGAGTGTGGAGCCTGCTTGGGATTCTCTCTCTCTTCTCTCTCTGCCCCTCCCGTTTGCTCTCTATTTCCCTCTCAAAATATAGAAAAATAAACTTAAAAAAATAAAGAGTAATTTTAGGGTTGGGTAAAGGGCCCATAGGCATTAGTTAACTTGGGGAGATCCAGAGAATGAAAAAAAATGTAAACAATAATATTTTTCCAGGAATGTGAATATACATAACTAGCAAAAGTCACTGGTTCTACTCCTTAAAACAGAGCCAAGAAAATAATGCATGATTTCACTTTTATTACAAGAAATTATGAAACCCATGCCATGTCTCAGAATCTCTTTGGCCTTAGGGTTATGAACGTTTATCAGCAGAAATCAAATATATTTGCATCTCAGCAAACACCAAGACACTGAAATATCACCACTGTGGTGGTGGTGAATGCACCGGGGCCCCTAGGAGGTCACCGAGGGAGAGATCTGTTGATTACAAAAAGTTTTGACAGGTGAGGCTGCGATTTCAGTGGGATGTGTGTTGAGCAGACATGGCAACCAGTCTTCCTGAATAGAACGTGCCACAGCCATGTTCTCTACAGTTCCAAACATAATTAAGATTTCATCTCTAGGTTGAACATTCAATGATGCCAACAATGGGTCAAGATTCAGGAAAGAGGAGTGAAGCATGCCCATCTTTTACTTTTTTATATATTTTTTAAAGTTTATTTATTTATTTTGAGGGCGAGAGAGAGTGAGTGGAAGAGGGGCAGAGAGAGAGCAAGAGAGAGAGAATCCCAGGAAGGCTCTGCAGAGCCTGATGTGGAGCTCGAACCCATGAAATGTCAGATGACCTGAACCAAAATGGAGTCTGACACTTAACCAACTGAGCCACCCAGGCGACCCTCTATCCCTTCACTTTAAATATGCGTTTTTTTAAAGTTAATGTACTTATTTTGAGAGAGAGCATAAGTGAGGAGGGGCAGAGAGAGAGAGAGAGGGAGAGAGTCCTGAGCAGGATCCACACTGTCAGTGCAGAGCCTGATGCTGGGCTCGAACTCACCAACCATGAGATCATGACCTGAGCCGAGATCAAGAATCAGAAGCTGAACCGACTGAACCACCCAGGCACCCAACCATCCTCATCTTTTAAAAGGTAGAGCCTAGGGGCGCCTGGGTGGCTCAGTCGGTTAAGCGTCCGACTTCGGCTCAGGTCATGATCTCACGGTTCGTGGGTTCGTGCCCCGCATCAGGTTCTGTGCTGACAGCTCGGAGCCTGGAGCCTGCTTCGGATTCTGTCTCCCTCTCTCTCTCTCTCTCTGCCCCTCCCCTGCTCACGCTGTCTCTATCTCTCAAAAATAAATAAATGTAAAAAAAAAAAAAAAAAAAGGTAGAGCCTAAAATCATGTCTCTTGCTGAAGGCAATTTTCATTCAGTCTCTCAAATGGGTTACCTAAATTCCTGCTCTAAATCTTAACAGACATAAAACTCCCACTTTTATAACAATATTTGATACATTTGTTATAGATCAAAAATTTTAAACAGACCTCTATGCTCACACATGTATATTAATAACTAATATGATGCTAGGAATAGTTAACTTTGATGTATACTAGGTGTCAGATACGAACCCTTTACACACAGTGCTAACTCACTTAATTCTCTAAGGCTCTGTGAAGGAAGTAGGTTTGATCACATATGAGGAAACTGAGGCAGAGAGAGGGGTTCAACTTGCCCAAGACTGAAAATCTGAAAAAGGATGGCCTATGAATCCAGCAATCTCGCCCCTTCTGCTATAACATACCCAGACCCTTAATTTAAGAATAATATTAATGACGACGATGATGGACTCCCTAACTGTAATACACACAGGAGATACATGGAAAGCGAAACGTGATAATACGATATGTATTTTCACTAATGACATAATGAAGCAGTCTGGAGCTTTGGTGGGTGAGCCGTTTTTGTCAGTGACTCAAACATCATGAGCAATGTTGGAATTTTTCTGAAATTGTTAACAACTCTTGGTACGTTTCCAAACAAGTAAATGACAATTTTCCCTCTAATTACTTGGCAGCTGTGTTCCTGGAAAATTCAGAGCCCTATTAAAACTGTGTGGGAAAAAAAATACTCCTTGAGTTTGGCTATAAAATGGAGTTAGGTTCTAGGTTGATAGTTACTGAGAGCTTCCTTTTAACATAAACGAATACCTGGGGTATTTCGAAGTTGTGTGGGAAAGAGTGCAATTTTTGTTTGGCTTGGGTTTTTTCCAGCGGACATTGTTGAACTTTTTATCATTCCTGGCTCCTGCCCACTATGTGACAATAGTGACACTAAATTATTATAACAACTGTCACAACGACTCAGTCCATAACCACCAGTGAAGAGTTAGTTTTATCGAATCTACAGATAGAATTCAGGATCTCCTTGGACTCTGAAATTCGAGGCAAAACGCTGAGCATAAGCGCGCTCTGCTGGGGACCCTGTTGCTCAGTTTCAGCAAAGTCGCAAATCCTAAGGATCATCGATTCTCCCAGAGGTCAAGAACATTGATGTTGGATGCTCCATGACGTTCTACGCTATGTTCTTCCCAGTTCTTTTTCCATTTGGTAACCACACTTTCTGGCTGGCATGGGGCATTTCTTGCATGTTCAAAATGTGCATGATTTGGCCTGCTGCTTCACCATCCTCTTGGCTTTCCATCGTGGATTTTTAATTTGTAGTTCACCGTGTCCTTGCTCATAACTGCATTAAAATAAGCTGGGAGAGGTGGACTCCTCCACGCTAAAGCTCCAGATTCTGCTGTGATTTTCTCTGGTGGTATGTGCGATAAAGGCGTGGTTTTGAGAATCACCACTGAAACGTGGTTGTATCTCAAGTACAAGCATGCTTTCCAGCTGCTAAGTAGCTAACGCTGTCCTTTCAAACGTGCAGTGTCCTCACAGGTAATGCAAATGGTACGGGAACCGAAGAAGCTGGGTACCTGCTGACTCTTCCTGGCCATTTGGTGTGCCAGTCCTCTGAGTCACAGCTAGTGCCACTCCCCCAAAATACATGCAAAGCTACCAGGGCAAGTTCAATGTGGGAACAGGACATCATTGTTGGGTAAATAGCAAATATGTACTGGAAAAGAAGGCTCAGTAGTCCTGCCTTAGGTCGTATAGTCATCTGAATATTTTGTCATAATAGCTGTGTTAACATCATAGTATCCATCTGCAATTATTTGTGTCTGATCAAATGTGAAAATGTTTGTAATAGAGCCTTTTGACAAGAATGAGCTCCAAAAAAAGAGCAAATTTAATTAAGAAATAAATGTCCATTTTTCTTTTTTTTAATTAAATTTTTAAAAAATATTTACTTATTTTTGAGACAGACAGAGTGTGACAGGGCAGGGGCAGAGAGAGAGGAAGACAGAGAACCAGAAGCAGGCTCCCGGCTCTGAGCTGTCAGCACAGAGCCCAACGTGGGGCTCGAACCCATGAACCTTGAGATCATGACCTGAGCCAAAATCAGATGCTTAACTGACTGAGCCACCCAGGTGCCCCAATGTTTATTTATTTATTTGAGAGACAGAGACAGAGGCAGAGAATGAGCAGGGGGAGGGGCAGAGAGAGAGGGAGACACCGAATCCGAAGCAGGCTTCATGTTCCAAACTATCAGCACAGAACCCAATGTGGGCTCAAACTCACTGTAAGATTATGACCTGAGCTGAAACCAGACACTTAACTGACTGAGCCACCCAGGGGTCCCCAATGAGTGTCATTTTAGATGGCAGCCATCCTTAAAAATATGACTCTATGTTAAGAAAATAGAATGTGAATCTCTCTTGGTGTAACTTAAAATGATTCCTTTTCCATCACCAGCAGAAAGTGAATTTGCATGCCATGTTGGGAAGCATGACTTTTCATTTAGATCAAATGACTATTCAAAATTCTTCACTTTTCCCCAAGTTTCTTGTGCCTGTACTAACAGTAACATAAAGACTGTTAGCATGTTGACTCCACTCGTAAGGCTTCATCGAGTGACATCGGTTGTATAGTCACAACTTGAGATGCTTGAAATAGGATATCCATGAAAGTAATTTTAACAGTGGTTCAATTTTTCAACCAATTCAAGGAATAAAAGTAGAGACTTTCCAAGTTCATTGGCCACCTGGTGTATTAGGAATGCTATGCTCCACATGAAAGATGAAATTATTGGTTTGGTGGTCATGATATGAAGACAAACCTTAAGGAAGTGCACGTCTTGGTAAAATGATGTTCTTAGTAAGTGGAGAAAACAATGGGGCAGACAGGTCCGTGGCAGGAACTGTGGTCCACAAATCATTCATAATTTCAACACAAGTGGCTGTTCTATGACAATGTGTGAAAATCTGAGCTGTGATGCTGGACAGTTACAAATGAACGCAGTAGGGCTATAGCATCCACGATCAAAATCTGGCTTCCAGACCCCTGAAGTCCCCAAGAGCGTGAGAAGGGGCTCAAAACAAGAGGTCAGAACAATTTTTAGAACAAAATCATGTTTTCTGCTCCTTCCTCAATGTTGATATGTGTACCTAATGTGCCAAACGTAGCCAGTCAAACTATTGGTGACTTAGAACCAGTCAAAACAACGGCATCAATATCTATTGTTAGTCACTGTGTTATTCATACCGCCCATCCTCAGAGACCCGGGGGAAAAGACAGCTTCACTTAAGAGTGACCTTTATGAGGGGACACCTGGGTGGCTCAGTTGGTTAAGCATTCGACTTTGGCTCAGGTCATGATCTCACAGCTTGTGGGTTCAAGCCCCATATTGGGCTCTGTGCTGCCAGCTCAGAGCTTGGAGTCTGATTGGGATTCTGTGTCTCCCTCTCTCTCTCTCTGCCCCTCCCCTGCTCACACTCTGTCTCTGTCTCTTTCTCAAAAATAAACATTATTTTTTTCCAAAGTGACCTTTATGAAACAATAAAGCTACAGATTTTATTAAATCTCAGCCCCTCAGCAGGTCTTATTAGTAATCTGCATGGTGCAATGGGAGGTGTACATGAAACTCTTCTGCATGTTGAAGCACGACTGCCACCTTGCAAGGAAGCACACGTGCGGTTGCTTGTGTTGCAAACTGAGCTAGCAGCTGTTTTCCTGGAAGAACAGATAAACTGCACCCACCTCGGTAACTAAAACGTGAACAAAGGGAGCCTTTCACTTCAGAGAAAAATCTAATTTTTATTTCCTGAGAGCTTCCTATACCTAACATCATTTCAAATTGGACTGATGGTATTAGCAAATATGGTAATGACAATTAGTTAGAAAGCTGCCGTCAACATCCACAGGGATGTAAGTTTTCAATGTCTTAGGATGAATGCCAAGGAGGATTCCTGGACTGCATGGGAAGAGTACGTTTCATGTTGTAAGAAACTAACCAACTGTCTTCCAGTGTGGCCGCACCATTTCATGTTGTCACCAACAGTGTATGAGAGCCTCTTTTCTCCACACTCTTGCCAGCATTTGCTGTTGGATTTGGGCCATGCTAATGGGCGTGTAGTGGCCGTAAGTTTTCAGTCTTCAAATAGCTGTTCTATGCATCCTGTCCAGGGAGAGTCAGCATACAACGTACTGTCCCCGTTTTACAGATGGAATTGTATCTTCTCAAAACTCATGTGTTGAAACCCAAACTCCCATATACCTATATTTGGAGGGAGGGCCTTTAAAGAGGTAATTAAGGTTGAAAGAGGTCAAAAGGTAGGGCCTTAATCCAATGGGACTGGTGTGCTTAGAAGGAGACACCACAGAGAAAGGGCCACATGAGGACACAGGAAGGCAGCCATCTACAAGCTAAGGAGAGAAGCCTCACTCAGGACGTACCAACCCTGTCAACCTTGATCTTGGACTTACAGCCTCCAGAATCATGAAAAAATAAATCTCTGCTTTTTTAAGCCAACCATTATGTGGTATCTTATTAGGGCAGCCCAACAGACTAATATAACATCTTAACCAGAACCAGAATGCAAGAAATATATTTTTTAAAGGTTATTTATTTATTTTGGAGAGAGAGAGAGGTGGAGGGGCAGAGAGAGAGGGGGAGACAGAATCCTCAGCAGGCCCTGTGCTGTCATTGCAGAGCCTGATATGAGGCTCGAACTCATGGAACGGTGAGATCATGACCTGAGCTGAAACCAAGAGTCGGACACTTAACCAACTGAGCCGCACAGGTGCCCTGCAAGAAATATTTTTTAAAGATGTGTGTGTCTGTGGGTATATGGAAAAAATACTTTTAAATAGGACTAATACATGGCTCCAACAATTTGATAAAACTTATTTTTCAATTAATATTTTTACAATTATAAAATTTATAAAATTTATAAAATTATAAAATTTTTGTGTCTAATTGTCTCTAGTTCTGGATGAATGATGAAATTTTTTAAAACATAGATTTTATTTTTAAGTAATTTCCACACTCATTGTGGGCTCGAACTCACAACCCCTAGATCAAGAGTCCAGAGCTCTACCGACTGAGCCAGCCAGGTGTCCCAGAATGAAGAAATCATACAGTCACCTTACTCAACATCATCCTGACCACTCATTCCCCAAATCTCCCATATCTCATCTTTTTAAATACTCATTTATATAGAATATGGAATACATTTTCTCTGACAGCCCCCTTGCATTCAGCTTTCAAGTAAAGACATTAATCATTGATTAAAATTTAAATCACCACCTTAATGTTTAATAATATTAACAAAGTATTTAATCCCTTATTGGAAATTAAACCCATATTTCTTTTTTTTATGACAGTATGACAGCTTTGGAACCAGCGCCCCAGTAGCAAGTCTAATGGAATTTCTCTACGGGCGTAAGTGTTACTCCATGTCAACCATAATAGATGAGCTCTAGCCAGTGTCTCTGGCAATGGGCAACATACATACTGCTGAGAGGTAAGTTGTGACAACATCCATAAAGGTGTTTGTGGGAGCACCTGTGTGGCTCAGTTGGTTAAGTGACTCTTGATTTTGGCTTAGGTCATCATCTCATGGTTCACGGGATCAAGCCCCACATTGGGCTCTGTGCTGACTGTGTAGACCCTGTTTGGGATTCTCTCTCTCTCTGTCTCTGTCTCTCTCTCTCTCTCTCTCAAAATAAACAAATAAACTTGAAAAAAATAAAGGTGGCTTCTGTGGATGGTAAGTCGGTTACGTGTTGTCTCCCGTATGATGGGGGAAGATATACAGGAACGAAATTTCAGTGTCAACCTTTTGCATGATTCTTGGGGTATGGTGACTTGGAGGAAAGAGACAAGAGTCACCATCAAAGTGTTTTCCTTCCTGGGATTAGCATTTGGGTCCGTGCTAAAGCACATGGCAGGCAGTGTGAGGGCTGCAGGATGCCAGGACCCAGAGTGAGGCGACATTTTGTGCAGATGACCTCAGTGACATTCAGAAACGCATTGAGTGTCTAAGCCTTGATCTCATCAACTTGTTTCAACACATAGTTCTACAGACCCTGACTACTTCCTAGTGTCAGAATAAAATAAAGATGTAGGCATAAAAGTGTTCAGTCAATTATAAAACATTCTACAGTTATAAAGTTGAATTAGTACCGCATCACAATAATTACTGAATGGTGCCTTTTTGAGAACGGAAGTTGAGATATTTTAAATTCTGCCTTATCCTTTACGTATGGGACTCAGTATTATCGTTATACATTTTTCATTCATTCTCATGGTGATAGCATTTTTTTATCCTCAGTAACTGTTAGAATGCAGGCAAGCTTCCAAGCCTCTCCAAATGCACGCGTTTAGGATAACCATAAATCGACAGATATTTACTGAAATAATGAGTTCTAATTATGAATATGAATTGGATTAAAAGGCATGAAGTATTTACCCAGCAATTGACCAGATTAACAAAAAAAACACTGGGGCTCTGTGGATACTTATTCTCGTGATTTATTGCAAATCTGTGCTTTTAGAAGTTTAGACTCTATATTTTGCCCTTGATTTATAAAACCTGCTAATAAATCCAGTTCAGCTTCTCATTGAGAAATCATTATTCTAAGCATCAGCTCTAGCTAAGTATGAGGATTTATAAGCCAGGAAAACACATGTGCAAAACAAACCACAGATCTTAAAATCGTGCCAATAAATCTTATAAAAAACAAAACAACGACCTGTTATTTACAAGTCCTTACCTTACCCTGGGGCGATAAGTAAAGATTTAGAAACCATGGCCGTAAGTATGTACAATTTTGGCCAGCATTAAGAATCAGAATCTAATCTGAATTCAGCACGTTGGAATTTCTGAGTGGTACATATTAGGAGTCACAGCAGGAAAAGACATATTACTATAAAAGAATGCTTAAAGAGATTTCCACTTGCAGGAGTTGGTAGGGGTGATAGATGCTGTTTTGGTACCTTGCCCAAGCCCCCCTCACAGGGCCAATGCACTTGTCTTTCAGCTGTGAAAATTAGGTGCTAATGGTTCACAGCTCATCTCCCTCTAGAGCATTGCCCTTGGTTGACAATGAGTTGCCCTGACTGGAAAGTGACCCCTTACCTCTCCTCCATGGGGACCATGACATCAAAACCCACCATGATGTGAGATCAAGGCTGCATTGTATAGACGCTGCTCCTTTCTCAGTCTTTCCCCCCTCACATTCCTTGTTGGGTTTTGCAAATCAACTGTACCCACATTCTTTGTCTCAGGCTCTGTTTCTACAGAATCAAATGCAAGGCCCTAGCTGTTTCTACAAATGCTTCACACATGGATTGCCATTCCAACTCATTTGGATTACCAACGCCAATTTAAGGTAAGTAGAAGATAAAATCTCCTTTAAATTTGCAACTAATTATTTTATGGTGAAGCTCCTTGGTCGGAGTCTCAACGTCTGAATGCATCGGCAATATCTTCCCATCTTTCCCATTTTGTGCTTGTTTGCACAAAAATTAGAGGTGACTTTATATGTGCAATAATCACCTGAAAAAGGATATTGATATTTCATTTGGTTTCAGTAACTGAAGTCTTGGTAATTGGAGCTCGATGTATTGGCGTCTGTTTTAAGATGGGCAGGGTTGTCTCCGCCTGAAGAAAAGGTTGCAATGAGATACGGGCTTGTTGAGTTCCAAAGCCCCTGGTCCCCATCACAACTTGGAACCATCATTAAGAAATGCATTAAGAGCACAGGACGTTCTGAAATGAACACACTGCACTTTGGGAGTTAGCAAAACATTTTCCATTACGTGCGGATGATGATGAATGTAGCTGTAGATGATGAAGATGATAATGGGGCTTAAAAGATTCAATACGTAAAGAACATTCCATACACGAGCTACTGAAATAGATCCAAGGCTATTAGTGATTCCCTTTGGTGATTAACGTAGATGCGTCCACAGCAAGGATTCCTTATCTCCCTCTTTTGGTTTGGAGGTGAAAATGCACCTGTTCTATGCAGACGTGGTACATACAGCACTTATAGCAGTGACAAGGGATGTTGAATTTATAGGGTAATAATTAATCTTGAAGCTGCAATGCCAAATTCAACATGGCAGATTTCTGGATGTGGCTCATTCGTATCCTCAGAGGTGCCATCATGCACATGTGGGAAAGTGGAAGCCATTGGCAACTTCCAACAGTTGGGAAATGCTACCTGGGAAGGGAACTCTAGACCACACACCCTGGAATCAAATCACCGCTTGTACTCAGCACTTCTCGTCTTGGGACCTCAGGTAACTTGCCTCTGGGGGTATCCGTACTCTGTGCAAATGGGTATAATGATACCTTCTAGCTCATGGCTGTTGTGAAGACTGAGTTGCGAAAGGAACAAATGTAGCCTATTTAGAATGCTACCTGACATAAATCACACTAAATAACTGTGTGCAAATGTTTTGTTTATTAATGTATAATTAAATATTATATTAAATGTAATATCAACAAACTGTATATAAATTAATAAATTTTAATATATAATATTAACATATGATATTATATGTCATAATATGTCAGATCATATATCATTACATATTATATGTCATCTATCGTTATATGATAAATGCATATTATATGATATATATAATGTATAATGTAACATTATATTACATAATGTACACACTAATAGTATTCACTTGTATTCTTACAGATGTGAATGTATTAGTGTTGCTGTATTTTTTTTAATCTTTTTTTACATTTATTTATTTTTGCGACAGAGAGAGACAGAGCATGAACAGGGGAGGGTCAGAGAGAGAGGGAGACACAGAATCTGAAACAGGCTCCAGGCTCCGAGCTGTCAGCACAGAGCATGATGCGGGGCTCGAACTCACGGACTGCAAGATCATGACCTGAGCCGAAGTCGGCCGCCCAACCGACTGAGCCACCCAGGCGCCCCTAGTGTTGCTATATTAATAACCAATATATTTATACATACCAACAATATAAGGTATAATTATGCATTATAATATGTAATTGTGTGTATACAGAGAGAGACAGAGGGAGAAGGAGACATATAGGTGGGGCGTATGTAGAGACACATGCTAGTGTGTCCTATACGTATAATGTTGGCAACAAGTCTCTCACATTCTTCCCTTTCAAGCCATGATGACGTGACCGGGCTTCCTATGAGGTGGCTCCATCACTGGAAGTGCCCCTCCTCACTGGAAGTGTTTTGCCCTCTTCCCACATTTGCTTTCTTCAACATGAAATTTTACACTACTTTTATGCTCTATGACACATTGCACAGTTCAATCACACCACGATCAAGATTGCCCCACTCACCGAAAGGAATACAAAGTCCAGACCAGCAAGTCTGACCTCAGGAAAGAAGGAGACGTTAAGGACGGGGGCATAGGTTTGCTAGATTCAGAGGGAATTGGTACTTCCACCCTGGCAAGTGATGGGTGGTAGCAATAAACACACGGAAGCTAATTGCCATGACTGACTCTCTTTATAGGAGTATGTGAGCATATGCCCACGAGTTTTAACATATGCCCAAGACTCCCAGAGGCCTTATTCCTTAAAAAACAATTCATATTTTCAAATGGGAAGATCTCAACTATTTGTTGCTTGATAGGGTTTGCTGATATATAAAAAGAAGTACATTGAAACAGGGGGAAAGACATGAATGAATGAAGAAAATAAACATATCAGTTATTAATTACATAGTTCACTTGGAAATACTTAGGACACTTGAAACTGATGACCCACCATTTCTCACGAGGAGAATAATGTAATTTTCCTCATGTCCAAAAAATAATATTAGTGGGTTTGATATTGTGGAATGAAACCTTGCCGCTGGGGACAGGGGATTGAAAAGAGGCAGGGTTGGTGTGAAGATCTTTGTTAGGTTTCCTTCATGCTTTCTCTTTGATGGGTTTTAAAACATGTTAGAGAAATATTTTTAAATCCCCTATGTACCTACCCTCGATTTCATTTTTCTTGCTCTCTTCCCAGCAGAGTTCACTCAGCTTGGGTCTGATAGTCTCTTGGATCCTTACGTTTTCTTATCATTCTAATACATATGAATCTATCTAATTTTTTTAATGGTTATTTATTTTTGAGACAGACAGAGAGAGACTGAGCATGAGTGGGGGAGGGGCAGAGAGACAGAATCTGAAGCAGGCTCCAGGTTCTGAGCTGTCAGCACAGAGCCTGATGCGGGGCTCGAACCCACAAACCACAAGATTATGACCTGAACCGAAGTCAGATGCTTAACTGACTGAGCCACCCAGGCACCCCTGCATCTGTCTATCTAGCTATCTAGCTGTATCTATTATCTATCTACCTATCATCTATCTACATTTCTCCATCCATATCCATCCATCCATCCATCCACCGATCATCCAGACTGATCCATCTATCAATCAATCTAGCCAGCTATAATCTACCTATATCTATTATCTATCTACATCTATCCATCCATTACCTATCTATCTATCCATCTTCTATCTATATCTCTCCATCCATCCATCCATCCATCCATCCATCCATCCATCCATCCATCCATAAATCTAGATAGATCTATCATCCATCCATCCCTATATCTATTCTATTATCTATCTACTTATCATCTACATCTCTCTACACATTATCCTTCCATCCATCCATCATCTAGTTCGATTGATCCCTATCAATCAAGCTAGCTATCATCTACCTATATCTATTATCTATCTATCTACATGTCTCCATCCATCCATCCTTATATCTATCTATTTACATAATCTATCATCTATTTATGTATTTACCAATTATCTATCTGCAACTCTCCATCCATCCATCTATCCATCCATCCATCCATCCATCAATCATCTAGGTCGATCTATCAATCTATCATCCATCCATCCCTGTATCTATCTATCTCTCTCCCTCTATCATCCAGCTATATCTATCACCTATCTACCTATCATCTATCTATATCTGTCCATTCATTATCCATCCATCCATCATCTGGATGTATCTGTCTATTCCCAAAGTGGCATATCAATCTATGCTCTTCCTAACACTACAAAGATCCTTTTTTCTTCATGTTTTCCTTAGTAATTTACACAGTCTGACTTCATTCTTTTGCCCAAGGTAAGGGAATTTTATTCATGTTTTAACTTGAATTTCTCTGTCCACGAGTAAAAGACAGTTTTCATGTGTTATTGGCCATTCATACTCTTTTTTCTAGGTGCTATTTGGTTTTTTCCATATTTTGTATGGAGTTTTCCCCCACTTTTTTTTAAGATTTTAAGTAATCTCTCTACCCAACGTGGGGCTTGAACTCCCAACCCCGAGATAAAGAGTCACTCACCCCATTGACTGAGCTGTCCAGGCGCCCCTTCCTGCACTCTTCTGATTTATCAGAATCTGTGTGTGTACTTTTACATATTCTTATATACACAGATACTCATTTACATTTTTATATATAAATGCATTATAATACAACACATTCTTATATTCCTAATATTAATCATAAACATTTGGGGTAAAACATGCTTTAGTCTTCACACATTCATGGCTTTTGTCTTGTTGATGTTATAATAAACAACATATATTTTTCTGTATGTAAGTGCATTATAATACAGTACATTGTTATATCCTTGATACTAATTACAAATGGTGGGGGTAAAATGTGTTCCAAAGAGACTTTCCACATTCTTGACTTTTCTCTTTGTTGATGGTATCTTTTATTTTTAGAAATATTAATCATCTGTATTCTAGGTAATTTACATTGTTTTAAAATAATTGGTTCTTTCCTCGTTTTATAACTGAGCTAGGTGGCCCCTTAGATGCTAACCTGACCCAACAGGTTTCCGACTGCCCGGAGGAACCAAGGGTGGTGCTGAGCCCCCCAGGAGCAGGAGGGGAAGCTATTAGAGGCAGATGTCTTTCCTGGTTGTTTTATGGATTGCTCACTTTCCGGCTTTTGTTGTCTTGATTTTTTTTTTTAATGGATTGCAATTTCAGCCACAATTTCCTTTGAAGACTCATGATCTACCAAGAACTTCATTTCACATTATGTATGAAAGCCACATGTCTCGTCTGAGGTTATAATATTGCTGAAGAAGCTCTAAGCAAAATTCAAGTGTCATGGTGTGTTACACACCGGTGCCCTTTACACTGATGTGCAGGTTTACCTCACTGCGTAAAGGCAAAACAGATGCATTATTCTTCCCAATACCCCAAGTGTTGTAGGCATTATTGCTCTTTAAAATCAATAATCAGATAAGAAGCCGTGAAGGAAGATGATGTAAAAACACACGGGAAAGAATATGCCTTCACCATGCCGCTAAACGGTCCCGGCTTCATCTTTCTTAAACAGAGAGCCTAATAAGGCTTTTCTGATTGCATAACCACAAAACTAGATGACCGTTTGAGACGATAACGACATTAAAAGGCATGTTATGTCATTTTTCAGAACTGAGTGCGTTTGGCTATTATTGGAAACAATTGCCCATAAACACCAACATCATCATCATCACTGCAGAGACACATCAGGGTATGTTTCCAACGTACGTTTAAATCACTTTTATTCGTTATTACCCTGTGACCCAGTTTTTTTAATTGGAAGATATTCCCTCTCAGTACTAAGTTTCTAATTAAATCCCAGACTAAAGTGTGAACCTGCCCCCGTGTTGTTACAGGAAGTGGACACCATTGGAAAATTAACATGTATGTTAATTATGTTCGTCTTTTCAAGCACAGGAACCAGTTGCTGGATTCTAGAAACATTGATTTGACCCAATCTTGTTCTAAAGGCTCTTAAATTGGGGGTATTGTATTCTACAATTCATTCTATGCCTTGTGAAACGAGCTTTTAAAACTCCCTTTGCTAATCTTGAGGATATTATGTTAGAGTGTAATAAGACAATCACAAAATGACCCATCTGTATGATTCCACTTCTATGAAGTCCTCAAGATCATCAGATTCACAGAGACAATAAGTAGAACAGTGGTGGCCAGGGGCTGGTAAGAGGGCATATGAGAGGGCAGTGTTCAATGGGTAAAGAGGTTCTGTTTAGCAACATCTAGAGAGTTCTGGGCATGGATGGTGCGATGATTGCCTGGCCATGTGAATGTACTCAGTGTCCCTGACCTACTCACTTAAAAATAGTTAAGAGGGTACATTTTATGTTGTGTGTGTTTCACCATTAATTTTTAAAACTCTGTTTGTTTTAAAACTAGTAAATGTGTGCTCATGGTACAAAGAGAGCATATGTGAGCAAAGGAAGAAATGATAGGGGTTGAAGTAGTGATTTCCATTGGCCAGCCCGTCATCCTTATGGCTTATACTGCTCTAGGTTGATGTGGGTCACAAGAAAAAACATAGGCATGCCAACATATTTTCTGAGTTCTTTTTTTTAACATTTTAAAAATGTGTATTCGTTTTAGAGGGGGGAGGGGCAGAGAAACAGGGAGGCACAGAAACCAAAGCAGGCTCCAGGCTCCCAGCTGATGCGGGAGCCTGATGCGGGGCCATAACTCACAAACCGTAAGAGCATGACCTTAGCTGAAGTTGGATACTGAACCGACTGAGCCACCCAGGCTCAGGGTTTGTAAAAACCCCTGAGGTTTTAAAAATTTAAATATATTTGACATAGAGTGTTGTGTACATTTAGGGTGAGTAATGTTGTTCTGATATATTTATGTATCGTAATATGATTGTTATTGTAGCTTTAGTTAGCATCTCTAGGACATCCTTAGTTATCATTTCTTTTCAAGATACTTTTTTTGTGTGTGTGAAATGGTTACCATGATGCTATTCCAAGAAACAAAGACCAGGTAATAAGAATCAAGTAGCTTTTGAGCTAAGATATGCGTTGGGAAAAGGTAGGCCTTCTAGAAATGTTGATAGCTGGCTGGAAGGTTAGAATTCTTGAGTTCAATGTCAAACTCCTGTGGAAGGAGGTGGTGGTGGAAAGAAGGTAAACAGCTTAATAACCATAGGATGATCACTGGTCAGTGATAAATCCAGAAAGGCTGGGCCTCCTGACCTCAGGGTTAGAGTTCACATTATTGTCAAGAAGCAAGTCACAAATCTTCTGCCATGATATTTGCTGATTTCCTTTCTCGTGCACATTGTTGGGATGACGTTGGACATCAGTGCCATTCTTTGTCTCAATAACATTAGTTACGTGGTTGAGCAGGACCAGCATTTTCTGGGGTACTTTTTCTTTCTTTGACACTCAATACTTAACTTGGCAATGGTACGGTGTCAGACATAGGATGCTTTCTGCAAAAGCGAGTCGGGGTTACTTTCATTTGGGCTTCCAAAAAATACACGGACATATCTACTCTGGCAAGTTTATTGCTTCAGCAACAGGTGAAACAGTCTACTCAGTAGGGGGCCACCCATGGTAAAAAAAAAAAAAAGTGGTAAAAGTGCAAAGTTCTTTCTGGAAACACTGCCCCTCATCTTTTATCCGTGAAAATCCTTCCGAGGATTAAGTGGTATTGTGCCCTGCGTATTGTTTTTCTCTAAATCCTGTCTTGTTGAGGACGGTGTCGATAAAACAGCATACAGACCTGCTTGGCCATCATTCACGTGCTGGCTGATGCCACAAATCATGTCCCTTTTATGGACATTTCTGTCTTCACTGCCTTAAATCAACTCATTCCGTCAAAACTCCCAATGGGAATATCACTTGAAATGATGGTAGGGAAGTAGGAACTATATAAAAGTCAAACAAGGGATAATGTGTGAAATCATTCTGTAGGCTTTTACCTATAAATGTGAGTGACTGTATTAATACTTTTATTACTATTAACATCTCTGCACTTAGAAGCTAATTTAGACCATTTTTGATACTTTAGATCAGAGCTGGGCCAGATCTGAGCGGCTGCTTATGTTTGTTTGTTGATAGCTGCTGCGTTAAAAATGGCTTTTAGGTTTCCAAATGGTTAAATTTTAAATGGTTGTACAGCATTACTTCCTGGTCTGTAAACTTGAAAACCAAAATATTTACTGTCTGGCCCTTTATGAAGAAATCTGGAGAAGCTTGCTGTACCATTTTGGTTTTATACATAGATATTTATTTCAAAACGGGCCTCAAAGGATTTTATGAGAAAAACCCCAGGGAGGGAATGGATATTGTACCCAGGTCAAAAATCATTTCGAAAGGAGTTTGAGCATTTATACAAGTAAGGCCAATACCATTGGACAATTGCAAAAGAAACCCGCAAGTACGTGAATGTGCCTTTTTCCCCGCCCTAAAGTCTATAAAAATACATTTTGTGCCTTGAAGAATTTCACTTTTGTTCTGCTCCGGTGGTAATTTCCCTCTTAAATAGTTACTCGTAAAGTGGTTTAGTTACACAGGAGTTAGTCTTTGGAAGAAAACAACTAAGTTCCATCCATCCACTAATGCTATTTACACTGTTCTCATTAAGGAATCAGCCTCATAACTTCCCAAAGAGGGTAGTGGGTAATGGCAGTACAGTTTCTAATGACTCAGACGCACTTTCAAAAGTTGTACCGATGTGTTGCTCGGGTGGTGGTTGAGAAATGTCCCTGCATCTCAGGAGATGCGATTGTGAAACAGTCACATGTATCCATTGATTAGCCTCTTGTCTCTCTTGGCACGCCAACCCCCAGAAGTGCGTGCACACACGCATACGCACGATCACGGAAGGATTTAAGCAGCGAGAAGTCCGTGTCAACAAAAAGCACACTTTTTGGCAATTTCCATAGATGGCTTCTAGACCATGCCTGGGGCCAGTCTGGAATGAGGTCTGTATGAGCATAGCCTGCATGAAGGTTCAGAATCCAGGAACTTCTTCTTCATTCACTTTCAAACAATTGGTCTTCTACAGGTTAATAGCATGTTGATCAGAAGCGTTAACTGTTGCCATAGCAACTATGTATGCGGGGCAAACTGTGTCCTTAGCACTGTGTTGTAAATGCAGAGCCGTGATTTTTAAAAGGCTCTCAGGAGCTGTATGATGTAAGTGTGATGTACACAGCAGGGAGAAAGGGTCAGTATAAGACCAAATTCTGCTTGCGTCCCTTCCCTCCGGTGCTCCTAGGAGTTTCTCCATTTGCAAAGGAGAGAACAGGAAAGAAACGACCACGGTGATAAAAACATCACTGAGGTTAAACTCAGTGGAGTGTTGTAAGGACTTTAGGGCGGGGAAAAAGGCACATTCACGTACTTGCGGGGGTCTGCCAACATTCACAGAAGGGGATGTTAGAGAATGCAGTCCTTGGGGGCACCTGGGTGACTCAGCTGTCCGACTCCTGATTTCGGCTCAGGTCACCATCTCACGGTTCATGAGCTCGATCCCTGCATCGAGCTCTGCGGGGACAGTGCGGGGCCTGCCTGGGATTCTCTCTCTCTCCCTCTCTCTCTCTCAATAAATAAACTTTAAACAAATTAAAAGAAATGATAATAAAAGGAAACGCAGTTGTAGCTCAGCTAGGCGGCACGGTCAGAACGCACGGAGGCAGGTTGATGGCTAATTTCCTGTGTCCACCTGAGGGGTCCTGGATGCCCAGGTCGCTGGCTAAATGTTATTTCTGGGTGTATCTGTGAGCATCTCTGTGCATGAGATTAGCATTTGAATTGGTGGTCCCAGTAAAACACAAGGCCCTCCGCCGTGTGGCTGGGACTCCTACAATCTGTCGAGGGTCTGCCTAGGCCAAGGGCAGAGGAAGGTTGAATATGCTGTGTGCCTGACTGATGGTGTCCTTTCCTCCCAGTGAGACTCCTGTCCTTGGTGCCCTTGGTTCTCCCACATCGCCGCCTGCCGAGGACTCACAGCCCTTTCCCTAGAGTCCCACTTGCCATGCCTGTGTTACCTCCCCCTTATTTTGCCCCCTGTCTCAGGAACAGCCAAGCCCCTCCTTCCCACAGACGACGGACTCCCCACCCTGCACGGAAATCTGCCCTTCAAAGCAGGAAACCTGTGTCATCCATCAAAGTCTTCATAAACACTATTTGACAGAGTGGCTCAGCCCTTTTTATCCACAAGCCCCGTGCAGGATGTGTGTTCACACCCGTCGTTCTTGAGCCTTTCTGTGTGTGTTGGGCTCATCCGCCCCTCCACACGGGAAGCCACCACACGGCAGGCTCTGCTGGCTCAGGTTTCTGGCACCCCCGCCTTCTGCGGGGCCTTCCAGGGCTGAACGTTACTCGGTGCCTGTTTGTTGAGTGCATCTGAGTCATGGGGTAAGGGACTAGATCAACGCCCTGGTGATGATTTCGGGGTGCGGAGCCTTTCCCACTTTCAGAGGCTTCGTCAGGGACGACACCCAGTGCGTGGAACACAGGCATTTCACTCCTCCTATGGTTGCTCGAAATGGCCCTTGTGAGTCAGCCTGGCATGCAGATACTGAGACAGGGCCTCCCGACCGTTAATGGCACAGCTCACAAAGGGCAGGGGTTCCTTGGGTGCCCCTGGCCTGCGTTGCAACAGAGTCTACACTCTGTGGCATTGCCCTTCTCTGGCAGAGCTTGGGAAACCCATACCGTGCTGGGGATCAGGATGTCCCGTTGGGGTGGGGCACTGAGGCAACGGGAAGGGAGTTGCTGAATTCGTGGTCCCGTAACAATCAGGGATTGATGGGACTCAGTGCCTCCCTTCCCTGGGTACCGGCTGCAACACAGCAAAAGCAAGCTACGCAGCATCCCACAAATGGGTCAGTCTGTCTCTGTGTGAGCCCTGTGCCTGCCTCTATCTATTTACAGTGTCCCCGACTGGGCTGCTCTCAGCCTTCTATGCTTGTCCACCAGGCGTGCGGCAGACCCACTGGCTCCGTGGATCCCTCCCAGACAGGGATCGGCTTACCCTCGGACTCCTCACAGGTCCTGGCTCAGTGTGGAACCTCGCTAACCATCCACCGGGGATGCAGGCAAAAGGACAGGACTTTGGTTTAGCACTGGGGCATTTCTGCTGCGAGCCTCCTGCTCTTACGCTGTACTTCTCCTTGAAATCAGGACTTGCTCCTGTGTCAGTATTTTCCCACTTATGAAAACTGTTAAAAAGTCAATCACATCGTGTGCTATTCATGGTCATCCAATAATACCTGTTTCATCCGAAAATTGTGACTCCCACAGTCGTCTTCCTCCTCTCTCCTTCTGCCCTTCCCCTGCTCTGAAGAATCCAGTCAGGATTCACAAACCACATTTTTCATGTCTCTTGACATCTTTTTTTTTTTAATTTTTATTTTTCAGAGAGAGAGAGAGAGAGAGAGAGAGAGAGCACCAGCAGGGAAGAGGCAGAGAGAGGGAGACACAGAATCCGAAGGAGGTTCCAGGCTCTGAGCTGTCAGCACAGAGCCCGACGCGGGGCTCAAACTCACGGATCATGAGATCATGACCTGAGCCGAAATCAGATGCTTAACTGACTGGGCCACCTAGGCTGCCCTGTTCCATCTTTTTAATGACATAAACTTCTTTGTTCAGGAGAAACCACACATATGTGTTACGTGCTACAGGCAGCAATGTGTATCAGATTTTATTTGTAGCCCCCGGTCCTGATGCTGGTACAACCCGTCAGATCACTGCCCAGCATGCAACGTGGACATATCCTCGGTTCATCTGCCTACTTTATTTTTGACGCTTCACATCTTCTGTGATGGCTGATTAGGCTTTTCAGAGGACGGAAACGGTGGCCAAAGAGAGGGTAATGCTTGTAACTGAACACAAAGGTTACTCTATTTCCTTTTTGAGCACCCCCAGGCATAGTTGGGGTATAGCAGTTAGTCATTCGCATTTCCCTTACATTCTAGCTTCCAAAGAAATGCCTATTGAAAGCAGAAAGGGTACTGGAGCAGAAACATGAAAACGGAATAGAATAGAATAGAACAGAATAGAATAGAATAGAATAGAATATGTATATATTATATTTTTATTATATATATGTTATATATTATATATTAATTATATTAGTATATTACATATATTATATTATATATATATAATTATATATAATAAATTATATATATATATAAATTATATATATATATAATAAATATATTATAATATATATATATATTATATATATAATTATATATAAATAATTTATTATATATAATTATATATAATTATATATAATTAATATAATATATGTAATATAATATATAATATATGTAATATATATGTAATATAGTTAATTACATACTATATGTAAAACAATGTAATATAACATATATTATATAATTATAATATATTATATTAATATATAATGTTATATTATATTTATTATATTTCATATGTTTCTATATTTACTTTTATATACAATTTTAATTTATATAATTATGTATATTATGTATGTTATATATTGTATGTAAAATTATAATTTATATATTTTGTAAATTATGTATAATATATCTTTATAAAATTTATACATTGTATTAATTATATACTATATTTATATATTTGTTTAGTATATATTATATTTTATATGCTTACTTACATATAAATATATTTGTATATATAAATTTATATAATTTACATACATATATGTAATACATACATATATATACATATATGTATATATTTATATACATATATGTGTATATATTTATATACATATATGTATATATTTATATATACATATATGTATACGTATATACATATATGTATATACGTATATACGTATATACATATATGCATATAAATTATATAATTTATTTTTGTTTTTAAATTTATTTTTATTTTTTAATTTTCAATGTATTATTCATTTTGTGAGAGAGAGAGAGTGAGCAGGGGAGGGGCAGAGAGAGAGAGGGAGACACAGAATCCGAAGCAGGCTCCAGGCTCCGAGCTGCAAGCACACAGCCCGACGTGGGGCTCGAACCCATGAACCGTGGGATCATGACCTGAGCTGAAGTCAGACATTTAACTGACTGAGCCACCCAGGTGCCCCTAAATTTATATAATTTATTTTACATATATTTAATTTATACACACACACACACACACACACACACACACACACACATCTGTCCAAATACCCAGAGATGAGATCCAATGTAAAATAAGCTGAGTTGTGTTTCTTCCTGTGCCTCTCACACCCCATCTTTCCGTGATCTTGGAACTAGTCTCCCCAAGAACAAAAGCAACATTCTTTTTGGTGCCACTTTCTGCTTTGTTTAAATCACCCTCAATCTGATTAACTTCTGACAGATGATGCAGTGTCCGAAAATAGCTACAACAGGGAAGGCACAGTGCTTGTTAAAAATGAACCAACCACGCACCCCTCCTCCTCACCGTGACCTTTCCTTATCTGATCTTTTCCTCGGCACCAGTTGACAAAACAGGCTCTCTCCCCTTAATTACTCTGGGCTTTCTGGAGAAAAAAACCGGCTTGCCACGACTAAACTTCAGTAGCTCCCAGGCTGCTAAGAAAGCAGAGGGTGGTGTGGTCTTGGTGCACTCTGTCCCCAGCTCTTGTGACGTGCAGGCATTTACAGACACTCCAGAGGTGGTTTCCATAAACGCTACCCTAAGTTCAGGTTTTTCTTAAAACGGAAGAGCAGAAAAATGTTTCAAGAAATCTTACTGTAAAAAAAAAAAAATAAGTTCAGGAAAATCAGCTGGTCATCTGACATTTAAGAAATGATCTCGTGGAGATATTGATCGGTTAACTGGTCTCTCGTTGAGAAGCAGTTATCAGTCTAACAGGTTGTTGATTTTTACACCTGTCTTGCTCTTAAAAAAAAAAAAAGCACAAAAATTTGCAAATAACTGTCTTCTATGCTGACACCACAGATGTCAAAGTCTGCCAAAGCCAGGTGATTTGCCTTGGGCAAGGCTCTGTAGGGCAGCCCTCTCCCCCGGCAGTTTCCATGGAAGAATGCAAGTCAACTGGAAGAATGCATATAAAAGGTATTCCATGGTCGCAGACTGCTTCAATCTCAATCCGTGGGGCCTCTGCAAGTGATACTTTGCCTTACCTTTCTCCAAAGTCCACGGAATACATCGTGTGCAGTCCCCATGGAATAGCAGCCTCAAAGGAGTAGAGAAGTCCTTTTGGGGGAGAAGGAGGTAGCAGTCTGGAGTTTTCAAAGAGTAGTAGGATTGCAAGTCTACAGCCGCATTGGGTAGACTCGAGTCACTGATCTCAAGCCCCACAGCACATGCACCCCAATGCCCCGTGGGGTTCTGTGGCTGCCTTCCTAAGATCTGAGGCTGCCGGTTGCCCCCTGAACACCTGCCGGTATCCAGATACCACACTGGTGTGATGCACTGTGCTGGCCTTGGGGATCCTGCCCAGCCGGCGGGACAAGAATCATCTGTTGGGAACGTGAGGTTTGCAGTTCTCTCTACCAAGGCCTCAAAATGCTGATGTGTCCGTGTTGGTGGGGATGCCTTCACCCAGGCTCAAGTACAGGATGCCTGATGGAATAAAAGTGACTTTGGAAGGAAAGAGGGGGTGACAGGGCACAGCGGAGGGTGGGAGCCCTGCGCCATAATCAGAGATGGGAGCGTCGCCCATCTCAGTGAAGCCTCCTGAGAGTTGAGGGATTCAGAGAATCACAGAAGCAAGGTCAGCCAGTGGTATTTGGGGGACGAGACGTTTTCATCCAGCTTCAGAGCAGGGAGACGTGTGGAGGGCACCCACCTCGATGGTCTTCCACAAAATGTCACCAACCGCCATGGCGCCCAGAGGATGAAGGGCTTTGGCATGACTCCCCCGCCCCCCACCGTGTTCTTTCCAAGAGAATGATGGATGACCCCACAGCCCATTATCTCCCAAAGTGAAAGGGATTCCGCATCCAGACGTCAATCAGAGCCCTTGGAGTCCCATTCATTGACCGGGTGAGGCGAATGACCCAAACTCCGGGAGCATTTCCATAACCCCATCAGCACGGAGCAGACAGTCGGTGCATAATCGTTGCTTACTGCATCCCTTCTGATGCCACCCGGTGGTTTATGCAGCGCTTGGGTAAACACCCTAATTGCAGAGCGTCTCTGACTGATGAGCAGACCCAGAAGGGCATTCTCAGGAGCTGAGTGGCCTCGACTTCAAAGTGATTTGTTGTGCTGTCTGGCATCTGAAGGAAGCTGAATAGTTTCATTTTATGGGGGGCGGGGGGAGGGGGCAGGAGAGCACGCAGCTTTGCAGGCCTCCTATTAAGCAGGAGGGTCCCCGGCTTTGTGTCTCTTACCTCCTGGCTCTGCCCCGGCAAAGGAATGCCCCCCGTGGAATGCTTTGAAGGCTCTGCCAGGCTCAGAGCGCCCTGGCTATAATCACTGCACATCAATGAGGTCATTCAGCCCGGCTTGCCCACGGCTCGGGGCCTGCTCTGGGTGCACCCGTGCACCAGGGAGAGCACCTCCAAACTACCAGGCGTCCCGGAGCCCACCTTGGAAAGGACTCTCGGGAAGTCTCATGGGATGGAGAAAGCAGTCATTTCAGAGAGGTAACACTGTTTTCCAACAAGTCCCTTCCGAGGAAAATGAGTTGCGGTGTAGACACATCCTTTGTCTTGGACAGGTTTACCTCCCAAAGCACTGGAGGAGGGGGTAGGCCGTTTCGTGCATAACCAAGGCTACTGAGTAGGAAATTTCCATGCCCAGCCTTTTTCCAAAGCATCTCTGTGTCCCTAGGGGCATGGGGGATGTGGAGCCCAGCAATTCAGACTCAGAGCCATCATTATTCCGGAAATAGCCGATTCTTTCATTCATTCACACGTTCATTCATTCACAGGAACGTGAGGGGTCTCTCTGCGCTGAGGGGAAGTTGACAGTGTCTGGGGACAGTTTTCACTGTCCTGACTCGGAAGCTTGCTCCTGAATTCTGGTGGGTAGAGACCAGGGGTGCTGGGAGACATCCCAGAGCGTCCAGAACGGGCGCCCAGCAAAGTTAGGACCCCACGTGTCACTAGTGTCGAGATGGGGACACCCTGGGGCAGCCTAAGCAGGAACCCACGAGCTCAGCCTTGAGGAATCACGTTAGTAGGTGACATACTACCATGGAAACTCAGTCTCGGGTCTGTTGAGAAGGGTACGGATTGCACAACAGACGGATTCTCCAAATTCCTGTGTGTATACATTTGGCCATGGCAGACGCGACAGGTAGGTTTGTCGAAGCCAAAACGTGGCTAAATACGCATGGTTCGAGAAATCCCATTTTCCACCCACATGCTCTCTGGGCCGCCCCCCACCCCCCCGCCCCAGGCCAGAGCTGGCTGGACCACATGAGGTTCATCTTGCCCGTTTGATCATGTGTGTATGTATGTGTGTGTGTGTTTTCCCTCATTATAACACCATTTCCACAAGGAGACGGCCCCTCACACCAATGCACAGCTTGTCTTTGTGATTCTGTTGGCTCCCCTTGGTCAAACCTCTTCTGTCTTCCTATCATGTGTTTGTGGTTTCTGGGGGCAGAAACATTCCCCATTTGTGTTCTCAGTGGCTTTTCCTGTAATGTTTTTCCGAACCCGTACAAGTTCAGCTGATGCGCTCGGGCATCAAGTATCGTGGTTCTACTAAACCCTCTCCCAAAAGCACTCCTCTCCCTTCGACGTACCATCTCTCAATTTCTCTCTGTGTCTATCTAAGGAACCCCACCGCATCCCGTTCCCCATTTATCTCTCCTAATTAGCACTAGTACGATGGCAGCCTTAAAGCTACTGGACAATCTCAAAATTATGTAGAAAATAGCATTTCCATATTTTCCTCTTTTCTGCCATACCACAGGAGTAAAATGTTTTTCAATTGTTCTATATGCTGTATCACCTCCTTGCTGTTGCCACATATCAAAAAGTAACCTGTGGGTGTGTCCCTCAAGGCCATATTAAGTCTTGCTTACACACATGCATCTGTAGGTTTTGCCTCTCAATGAACACTCTGGGTTAAACTGAGGCTGTCTTATGGTCTCATGAATAAACAGTGATTCCCTAAATCTCTGCTAATATGCTCACCTACAGAACCACCTGTCTGTTTTCATTGTGTCCACCCAGGTGCTACACAGCTTTGGGGTTCAGCCACAAACCCACTGACTATGGAAATCATCTTGAAGTAGAACAGCTCCCATTAATTCCTCCCCTTCTGAGCTCTTAGTATAATCATAGCATTCATATGGCCCTTCATTATCACTGAATGGGAGAGTTGCAAAGGATCTCACAAGTGGTCTGCCTCCATTCGCTCATTTTATGGGCGAAACATACCGAATCTAGAAAACTGGATTACACCAACAAATGTGAATTTCTAGTCTTAGTAGCTGTTGACCCGCATGTTGTTTTCCCCGTCTTGCTAGATGGGAGGGATACGATCCTGTCTGTCTGCATGTAAAACTCCATCTCACTATCCTGGGCACATGATGTGGGTGCTGACCGCTCAGACACAGCACATCTTCTTGTCTATCTATTTTATTCTTTTATGCATGTTTCTACAATACGGGATTCATCTTACAAACCTCATGTCTGGCAACTGTTTTGAGGGACTTGGAAATAAGCAGCAAATTTAGTCATCAAACGTCAAGTTCAAGGTGAGAATGCAATACAATTCTTTTTCAAACTATTGATTGTTTATCCTGGTGGGAAGATTCATTTCTCCTGCTGTGGAAAGTCTTCATTTGCATGGATTCTTAGTTACTTTCCTTAGGCAACCAGCTGGAGGCCACTGTCACCTCTGATATGCTTGTCTAAAGTCATCTACCGTATAACCTCCCAAAATGATTCCCTTTCTTCTAAACCCATCTATTTGTGGGGTGCCTGGGTGGCTCATTCGGTTAAGTGGACGACTTCGGCTCAGGTCATGATCTCATGGTTTGTGGGTTCAAGCCCCATGTCAGGCTCTGTGCTGACAGCTCAGAGCCTAGAGCCTGCTTCTGATTCTGTGTCTCCTCTCTCTGCCCTCCCCCCACAAGTCACACTCTGTCTCTGTCTCTCTCTCTCTCAAAACTGAATAAACATTAAAAAGATTTAACCCATCTATTTGCAACTTTTTCCATTCTCTGACATTCATTGCTTAATTCCATAAACCTTCAGTGATCAACTGTGTCTTTATTTCTACAGAGTTGACACCCTCATGCCTAGGATTCATTCTCTCAAATATCATATGAGTTTTGACTCATTATTTTGTTTCTTGTCAAAAAGAATATAGTGTTCATGACTCAGATATGATCATTCTGCTCTAATAAAATGAGTATGTCATTTTCTGGGTCTTATGGCACTCAGATACTCAGGGCAACTAGAACCACATCTGAGAACTGGTGTGTGGGTAGAAATGTTCATCCTCCCAGAAATTAAAATATATTCTTTGCCTGCCTTAGGGGTCATGGTCCCCATTTCTGTGTGGCTCCAACCCTCGCCACGGTGAATCCCTACCTCACACACTACAGACGTACTCTTTCTTTAGCACCACAGAAGGAAGATATATAAGTTTTGTCTCCCCCCATTCTGTATTGCTCAGTATAAGTGGTATTCTTTCCCACAGACCGTCTACGCAGAACCACGCTTTCAACAGCCACCCTCACTGGGGAGCTAGACCCCCATCTGCACATTTGTTATTCTCTAAATCTACTTCGAGGATATGTACTGTGACATGCCCTTCTGCAGAAGGGAAATCAGTTGAAGCATTAATATTTGTAGCAAAACCTCAGCTGTGAAGGGGTGACCCCCAAGGACGCAAAAATCCCAGCAGCCAAGGTTGGCTCTGACGGGTCCTACAAGCATCCCATGTAATATCCCCAAATGCGTGATGCATAACCTCCTTGTAAACATGTTTCACCTTAGGAATATGCTGCTGCTGCTATTACCGTGAAGCTGGTAAAACGAAACAAGCCTGGATAGATCATTTATAAATACACCAACAAATAGAATTACTATGGAATCTGTCAGAAACCTACGGGAGCCTCTCGTGTCATACTTCACAGAAGCTGGCAGCTTTCGATAGTTTTTACCCTTTTGCCAACCTATGCTCACTTCATGTGACACACACTCCTCAACCATCTTTCATAAATGCTTTCTATCCTTTCAGTGTGGGTGTGGATTTTCTTTTGTGACGCTCCAGAAAATATAATTTCCAGGTAAACCATCAGAGCCATGATGTGAAATGTTGAAGCAAAAAAAGATATGGCATTGACTGCCATCAGTCTTGCTAACTCAGCCCCAAATTTAAAATGCTACCACTCGTCATGCTTTGCAATGTCCTTTCATGAGTCAGCTTCTCATTGCTTTAGCCTAGGCTCTGTATTTTTTTCATTACGTGTAAAGTCAGGTTTGACCGTCTATCACCAGGGAGCCTCTTAGCTTGCGTTCAATACAAGAGAAACAATCCCCCTTGTCAGGATGATGCTTACAGGGACTCCACATGCGGACTGAGTTTGGTAAGCTCGCTAATTATTGCAAACCATACAGAAATGCAGTCGTTCACAATTCTAAAGCACGATATCTAAGATATGCACAAGCTGTACTAGTCAAAGGAACAGTGAATTAATCGTGGTCTTATCTGGTCCTTGTCCTATTAAAAAAAGAGAGAGAGAGAAAAAAGAGACCAAAACCAGCTGTGGGTAGTGACCCAGGTCCTTGTTATGTAGGTCACGCAAGCAAAAAGGTTTTAGTGACAGGGCCAAAGGACATTATTTCAAGAAAATGCACAACTGGGCTCTAAAAACATTGGATACAAATTTTTGCACACAAATTTCCAGTGCAGTGGAATTAGATATACCCCAACTTGATTTTAAACTGCGATGCAGAACAGAGTAAATTCTGTATAAGTAGACTCCTCCCAAAATACATCTACCCTGGGATGAAACTAACCACCACAATGTAGTGAAAGCCCAAAGTTGCAGATCCTTTTGAAAATACACAGAACAAAAGTACATAAATAAGTACATATAATATTTTACACTGAGATCAATTGGTCTTCAAAATTTCCTCTGTATATATTTTTACATTAAGACAGTTTAAGATATTTTGTAGGAAAACATGGTAATTAAGAAATGCGAATTGACTGAAAAACTAATACACAAATATAATAATAAGTGGATTATTCTTGAAAATATGACCACTCATTTTTCTCAAACATTCACAAAGTAATCAAATTTTAGGAATGGGATTTACCTATGATTACTAGATTTGCTATTATTATTTGATATTTACTTGGTGTTAAATAAAAGAACCTAGAGAAGTCATCTATGTTCTTTCTAGAAATAATTATTACACATAGTAAGTCTCCCCAATCCAGATTTATAAAAGGAGGTAAATTAAAAGTTTAAAAGTTTTCTGCCACTACGATCAAAACAAAAACAAAAACAAAAACAAAGGAATGGACCAAAATAGACTTCTTACATAATAGAAAATGTTGAGTTCTGAAAGTAAATTAGAAACGGGACACCTGGGTGGCTCAGTCAGGTTAAGCATCTGACTCTTGATTTTGGCTCAGGTCACGATCTCAAAGTTTGTGAGTTCAAGCCCTGCATCGGGCTCTGCTTGGGATTGTCTCCCTCTCTCTGCAACATCCCCCCACCCCCGCCCTTGTGCATTCTCTCTCTCTCTCTCTCAAAAATAAAAAAAACATTGAGAAAAAATAAACAATAACATAAAAGTAAATTAGAAACAAGAAAATAAGTGGAAGTAATTATGAATGTAGGGCTACATCTTTCTCTATCTTCAACCTTTGAAGAACAAGTCTATTAATTAAAGAGCTAGAATCCAAGTAACTTAACAAAAGTTTAGAAAGATTGATTACTACTATGTATTTATAATTACTTCAGAGCATTTTATAAAATTATTGTTATTTAAAGTAGCTAAGCTTCTTGTAATTCCCTTGGGTAATCTGAAGACAGATTAATTTTTCAATTACAAATATAAACATCTATGTCGGGGAAAACATTTTACTTTACGCATTTCTTCTTTATTTAGGATTGATATTTAGTCTGTTTCTATTTTGAGAATATTATCACTTTTTTTAACATGCCCAATTGAATTAAATCTTACATGATCTAAGATTATGTGTCAACAGAAACAAGAGATGATGTCTTTAAAGTTCCAAGAGCCTCAGCATTTTGCCAAATTGAGCCCCACAAGGAACATACTGTAAGCCCTTAAAAACACCGAGCAAAGCCTCAAAAGAGGTTAAATATGGTAAGACGGAGATTAATGTGTTCAGTCTCACCTTACCACTGAAGGGATAGGTTGGACAGCATGCACCCCCCCAACAGCAGCACCCACAAAACCAAGACTATGAGTAAATGTGAATGAGAGCAGTCTAACTGCGTTACACAAAGAACTTCTCTGTGGTGCCAGAAAATCCCACGCACACAAATGCATCCCTGCTAGATAGCACAGCGGGCCCAGCATAGGTGAGGCAGGCAGTTCCCTGAGATGGGATACTGATACAGCCAAAGGAAGGAAACACAATAGGGAAGTGTCCCCGATACATGCGGACATACATAAAAACTAGAGTTTTGCTGATTCCAGGTGACGGGCATGAGTTCCCCCAGCCTTAGGGACTGAAAAAGGGTGTCCTGAGCCATTCGAAACAGGGACACACTGGGGAAGGCTCTTAATGAGTTGGCTGGTTGTACACGTGTGATTGATGAACGCACAGTGACCCAGGGAAACGTAAGCTTGCTGTGCCCAATGTCATCTCCATCAGAAAAGAACATGAGTTGATCCTGAAACAGGACACCCAGGCAGCCATGTCCCTCATGATGACAAATATTCTATCTTAGCCCACACCCAAGCCATGCTAAGTTCATCCATGTTTGCTTACCATTGAGGCAGGTTAGCGCTCGTCCGTCTGGACTCCTTTCGGGAACTTCTGTAGAGACAGCCTCAGTATGTGTAGCTGCAAACTGGCTGTGGGAACACTGTGTGTGTTACTGAGCAGGTCCTGAAGAGTCGACAACCTGTGGAATGAACAGAACATAGACCAACCTGAGCCCAGATGGATGCCCACACACACGGATCTGGTCTATAGATCTGGTCTATATACTGGGAGTTCCAAAACACCTTCAATGATCTTCCTTCACTTTCTCATGTTTGTCGATGACACAAAACCCGGACTTTTTCTCTGCTGTGCCATTCTGTCTTTGTCCCTAAGGATTATTCCTACTGGCTTCTGATTGATTGCATAAACCGTGATGCCTTCATCATTTTCTCCTACTTGTTTGGAAAAAGAAATTTTTTTAATGTGTATTTATTTTTGACACAGAGACAGAGCATGAGTGGGGGAGGGGCAGAGAGAGAGGAAGGCACAGAATCAGAAGCAGGCTCCGGGCTCTGAGACGTCAGCACAGAGCCTGACGCGGGGCTCGAACCCACGAACCGTGAGATCATGAGCTGAGCCAAAGTCAGACGCTTAACCGACTGAGCCACCCAGGCACCCCATCTCCCACTTTTGACTTCAGGATCTGCTTGTACTTCTGCCAGGACTAGAAGCCTCTTCCAACAGGCTTGCCAGATCTTTCTACTTCTCAGACATAGGGCCAAATTAGTTTTGTTCTAAATTGTCTCAAAGTAACCTGGAGCCTGGAGTCTCATTCTTGTATGCCGCTGCAGTCAGAGGATACTACAGACATGAAGACGATGCTGGGTGTGCAAAGGTCAATGGGATGAGCACAGAGATGTGCAGTCCCAGAATTTGGGGAGGGAAAGAACAGGAGCAAGGAGCTGGGGAGTCCATGACCCCTCCACTGAGCAATCTGCCTGAGGCTAATGATCTCATAGAAACACGAACACCTTTTGCAGAAAATCTGACAAATCTCCATGTGTATTTGATCGGGAATCACAGAGAACCATGACCCGTCTGCCTGCAAAAGTATAGGTCCTCTATTGTTGAACCTCCCAGTTTTTAAGAAAAACAAGACATCAAATTCTAAAATCAACATCTAACCAACTTTAGATGCTCAATAAATCACATTTTAAAAGACAGTGGTCAGCATCAATGAAACATTCTACAATAATAAAAAGGACGGTAGCACAATTATGAAGAATCTTAGTTCATTTAAAAGTGAGGAAAGGAAAACCTCTGTCTTTTTCTTTCTTTGTTATATAGTCAAGAATATAATAAAGTCTACATAAAGTACAGGAAATTATTCTGGTTAGACATAGAATCTCTACTATCTAGAAAGTAAAAAACATCCCTTTATATTGTAGGCAAAGGCAATAAGCAATAAACCAAGGAAATAAAGCCATCAAAATTGAAAACACTTCTAAGACTTTTAACAAATTTTGTAACTTTTTGTCAAACTTAGGCATTATAAGTCAGGTCAAATAAAATTTACTTTCCAAATCTTGTTTTTCATTTGCTCCTTCACATTGTGGAATAAACTGACACTTTACGACAGTTTGGGGGAGGTGCCTGGGTGGCTTGGTCGGTGAAGCGTCTGACTCTTGATTTCGGCTTAGGTCATGGTCTCATGGTTATGAGACTGAGCCCCGGGTTGAGCTCTGCATGCTAACCTGGGGGAGCCTGTTTGGGATTCTCTGCCTCCCTCTCTCTCTGTTCCTCCCCTGGTCACACTCTCTCTCTCTCTCTCTCTCTCAAAATACATCATCATCATCGTCATCATCATCAAGAGTTGAGGGGCTCCACAATGGCACTACTAATTTCATTATAATACTGTTATTAACAATGTGTAATGTGCTCATCATTGCTATCTTTATTTTTTATTTTTCAAGTTTATTTATCTGAAAGAGAGAGAGAGGGAGTGGGAAGGGAAGGCGCAGAGTGAGAGGGAGATAGACTATCGCAAGCAGGCTCTGCACCATCACCACAGAGCCCAATGCGGGGCTTGAACTCGCGAACCGTGAGATCATGACCTAAGCCAAAAACAAGAGCTGGACGCTTAACCAACTGAGCCACCCAGGCACCCCATCATTGCTACCTTTAAATGAATCAATAAACGTGGAAAAAAGAAAAATAAAAGAGTAGCAGTTACATTAGGGAAAAAATGGATGCAACGCACACAAAACCTCTCTCTACTCTTTTTTGTAACTGCATGTGAATTTATGATTATTTCAAAATAAAATGTTTGAGTGAAGAATACAACAAAACCCCATGCAGACCGACTTCATGCTGTGCCCTGGGTGGTCGACGCCCTCTGTCTTACACTGGTGTGTGAGGGGCACCAGGTGGCTCAGTTGGTTAAGCGTCTGACTTCAGCTCAGGTCATGATCTCACTGGATCTGAGTTCAAGCCCCACATCTGGCTCTGTGCTGACAGCTCAGAGCCTGGAGCCTGCTTCGGATTCTGTGTGTGTGTGTGTCTCTCTCTCTCTGCCCTTCTCCCGCTCATGCTCTCTGTCTCTCAAAAATAAATAAACATTAAAAAAAAAAAAACCTGACATGTGAAATGTTGGTTGTGGCTTGAACTTCTGGAATAAGGTTGTGGTTTCTTAGTTTCTCGGTTGGTTTGTGGCTACTGTCAATATATATTTGCTCTGGAACATGACTTGACATCATGAAAGATCTTAAGTTTAAAATTTGGCAAGAAGGAGCACATTTGTAATGTACAGGCATGCATCATTGAAGACGAAAAGTGACCATGGAGCCACGAAAATGAACCCAGGCAGTACAGATGTAAGATAGAAGAAACTCTTACCCAAGACCCCAACATGCATGCCCCAAACGAACCATCAGACAAACTTACGAACCGCACTTTATTTGAATGCTAGATTTTGAGGGTCCCAAAGCAGATGTGGGGAATCTACCGTGCTAAGTATAAACTGTGCTTTCTGTGTTGATCGGGTAATTTTCGCTGAGACACCTTTAATGCATTTCACTGGTGTCTCCAGGACAACTGGCGGGGATCACTCTTTCAGGGGAAAGGTTTTTGAGGTTCTAAGTTTCCTCATGAAGGTGGTGGGGGGAATTGCACAGTTTTGCTGATTTGAATTCTGCTGTGCTGATCTTTCTTTGTAGGATAAAAATAGTTTTATCAGTTCGCTCATCCCTGATTAAGCCCTGGGCAATCAGTTCGTATCAGCCAGTCTCGAAAAAGTGATTTGCATGCAGTGGAAAAACACAGGAGATGGAAGAGGTAGAATATCAGAAGACACCATTTGCGACCCATGTCTACCACTCCTTCCTGGGCCAACGTAAACTGGATAAACCCAACACCTAGTGCTTGCTGAATATTTGCGACACCAGGCTCTGTGTTGTTTACTTTTATGAGCTCACTTAAGTCTCAATTGGACCCTGAGAGGCAAAACTGTGTCCGGGATATTCTCTCACCGAGCAGATGAAGAAATTGAGATTCGGATGGGTTCATGGATTTGCCTAGGCAGAGTATTCTAGGTCGCTGGAATGGGTTCCAAAGTCATGGCCTTAAATACCAAAAGAAGCTGTGTAAAATTGTTGCATGTTTTCGTGTCTTTTTCTCTGTTGAAAGAAAGAAAAGGGAAGGGAGGAAGGGAGGAAGAGGGAAGGGAAGGGAAGGAGAGAGAGAGAGAGAGAGAGAGAGAGAGAGAAAGAAAGAAAGAGAAAGAAAAGGAAAGAAGGAAAGAAAGAGACAAAGAAAGAAAAAGAAAAAAGAAGGTAAGTAAGTTCTGCCTTCTTCCACAGAATTTTGGGGATCGAGGAATATTGATTAAAGCATGGTAAACTTCCCACCACTATACCGATACGGGGTGCTGCTTTTGCTATTATTGTATGCTTACAGGCACTTGTTTCTTTCATTTATGTTGGAAGATGTATCCAGGAAGAGAATCAGCACAGGACCTCTTTTCAGAGCACTCTTCCTGGTTGTTAATTCCACACAGCAAAACTAAATGGGATGCTAGAAAAATGTGCTATGCAAACAGAGGGTATTTGGGGATAAATGGATATTTGTATTAATTAGAGGACCTTGGTGCAGGGCAATGTTTCCAAAAGGATATTTATCAGAATGAAGGTTTCTCAGAATTATCTGAGTTAAAAGGATCTATGGCCAGAGAAGTTGGGAAAACATTGCATATGATAATTATTTCTTGTGGATTCACAGTACACAATGCTGTTCGAAATGTTAACATGAAGGGGCGCCTGGGTGGCTCAGTCGGTTAAGCATCCTACTTTGGCTCAGGTCACTATCTCACGGCTGGTGAGTTCAAGCCCCGTGTTGGGCTCTATGCTGACAGCTCACAGCCTGGAGCCTGTTTCAGATTCTGTGTCTCCCTCTCTCTCTGCTCCTCCCCCGCTCACGCTCTGGCTCTGGCTCTCTCTCAAAAATATACAAAGATAAAAAATTTCCCACAATCTGGTCCTGGAGGCTGGGAGTGTGAGATCCAGGTGGGGCTGAGGCCTCTCTCCTCAGCGTGCAGATGCCACGTTCTCCCTGTGTCCTCACGTGGTCGTCCCTCTGTGCGTGTCTGTGTGTTCATCCCCTCTTCTTATAAGGCCACGGTCAGGTGGGATCAGGGTCCACCGTAATGACCTGATTTTACCTTCATCACCTCTTTAAAGGTCCTACCTCCAACCAAGGTCCTTGGAGTTAGAACTTCAACCTGTGAATTTGGAGGTGGGCAGGGTCACAACCCAGCACATCCATAACAAGTACCCACTAACACTGTAGGAATAGTAATCCAGAGAAGACATCAGAAATGCCGGTCAGAGGACAGTTCACCCTGGAGATAGCGGCCAAGGACATTAACGGGCTGGACCGTTGAAAACGCACTCCCTGCAAAACGCATCCTTCGACCTGGTGTTTAATGTCATTTAAACCAAATATTCCACCAACCGAGTATTCACCGCGATGCCCACACTTTGCTGGCTCACTCATGATCACGAAAGTCGCCAGCGTCCCCCATCTGCCCACCTCGTGAGCCCTTGTGATTATACCCCGGGGGACTGGTAAGTGCAGAGTTCCAGGGAACTATCAAAGGTACAGAGATGTTTGCAGATGTGCTCTGAATCGTGCGCCGCTATTAAAGCAATTATTGGATCCACTGTAAATCCAGCTGGATAAACTCTGAAAGAGAAAATCCTTTTCACTTCCCTTAGCCTATAATGAGTCCACATGTGTTCCTTCCTCCAGCTCATAGTCACCTGACAGAATGATGCTCAGAGCTGGCCAAGCTTGAAATTACGCAACGGAAACATCTCATTCTGAAAATCCACAAGAACTGATTCTCCACGGATGCCTTCTGTGGGAGATAGCAGTCTGCCATTCAGAAATCATGGGTGGAAGTAAAAGGGCGTCAGGAGACTTACCGGGGGGGCCCTTGTAGGTGGGCTGGTGTGGCATGTGCAGAGGTGCGTGGGGGCGTAAAGGGGGAGGGAGGGCGAAGCCCTCTCAGTTACCTGCAGGAGATTTTTGGCAAGAAGACTTTTCTCTTCGCAGGGGCTATGGAAGCAAGTTAAGGGATGTCTCTTTGTTTCTGTGTTCCTAAGAACCCAAACAGAAAGTCAGGAATGGCTCTGGGAGTGCGGCAGGGATGGACAATGAGCTGTGTTTCTGCTCACCTTGGTCCCGCGTAGAGAAGTGCGTCTTGCGAGGAGTGTATTAAGAACCCTGCAGAATACCTGAATCCCCTGCCTCCTTAACTGTCCTCACAAATTACCCTTTCGCGGAGACTGTGGGTTTTAAACCATTTACCCTTTGTTTCCCAAACAAACAGGCTCACTCTCTTAGCGGCTAAGTGGAGAATCAGGAGTGCTTTTCTGTTCTGTTTTTTTAGTGCTTTTTCTGACACGTTGATAGAAGCTGAAATTCACTATTTTTGCATGTTTTTCTTTCTCTTTCTTTTTTAAAAAAATGTTTACTTATTCCTGAGAAAGCGTGAGCGGGAGAGGTGCAGAGAGAAAGCAGGACAGAGGATTCAGAGCAGGCTCCAGGCAGACGGCAGCGGGCCTGATGTAGGGTTCCAACTCACAAACCATAAGATCATGAGCTGAGCTGAAGTCAGTTGGACACCCCTCCTGGTTTTTCTATAATTCGAAACCAGTGGGCAAGCCTCAGAGGCTTCCAGTATGAGGAAAGCAAATTTATTTTGCACAAAATGATCACTTATCATGGAAAATGCCTAGAACCCAGCATTGCATTTTCTGGAGAAACATCAGTCAGATTATGTTGAACAATTCAAAGTGTTGACTTGTAAAGCTTCTCCAATCACTCAATAAATTTCCACCTTTGCACTGTGCCTTTGGATCCACTGAATATGTATATTGTTTGTTTAGTGTATTTGAGGAGATGCATAGGATTCATATGTGGACAAATAGACTTAAAGCAAACAATGTCTTGTTCATCCTTGCAAGAATATAGTCATGCATGTGAAAGACTCCAAGCAGTACAGAATATGTGGAAAATACGCATTGCCGCAAGTATTATAAAAGCAGGGACAGACCAACTTATCAGGTACTCATCATTTGAATGACGTGGAGTGTTTGTATGTCGATTATGCCCCAGTAAAGCTATTAAAAAACCCCACATGTTGGCATAACATAGTCTCAAAAATGTCCTCCATCTGTAATAACTCTTTTGAGGGGTTACTCATATCAGGAATTTCCTAGATATAGCAACAGTAAAGTTTCTACTATAATAGGACATAAATTACAATTTTAGTTTCTACACGATGGTATAATTTTTCATATTGAAGAAGAGAGGCTGAGTCCAGATAAACACTTGGGTGTCTTTTCATTCTGAAGGTGTGGGCAGTAAAAATTTTGCCTTGATAAAGAAGCGATTACAAGCACGTATCTTTTTTTTTCAATATATGAAGTTTATCATCAAATTGGTTTCCATACAACACCCAGTGCTCATCCCAAAAGGTGCCCTCCTCAATACCCATCACCCACCCCCCCCTCCCTCCCACCCCCCATCAACCCTCAGTTTGTTCTCAGTTTTTAAGAGTCTCTTATGCTTTGGCTCTCTCCCACTCTAACCTCCTTTTTTTTTTCCCTTCCCCTCCCCCATGGGTTTCTGTTAAGTGTCTCAGGATCCACACAAGAGTGAAAACATATGGTATCTGTCTTTCTCTGTATGGCTTATTTCACTTAGCATAACACTCTCCAGTTCCATTCATGTTGCTACAAAGGGCCATATTTCATTCTTCCTCATTGCCACGTAGTACTCCATTGTGTATATAAACCACAATTTCTTTATCCATTCATCAGTTGATGGACATTTAGGCTCTTTCCGTAATTTGGCTATTGTTGAGAGTGCTGCTATAAACATTGGGGTACAAGGGCCCCTATGCATCAGTACTCCTGTATCCCTTGGGTAAATTCCTAGCAGGCAAGCACGTATCTTAAAATATTTCGTAACTTGAAGGAAATGTTACAGACTTCTGTAATTTACCCCTGGGCATTTACAAACCCTTTTCATTTTGTGCTATTAAAAGTTTTCTCAGGAATTTTTGTTGAAATTTTAAATTTTTTCATGGGTTCATTAAGTTATCTGCTTTCATTCACAGGTCTCAACTTGCAAATTCGATAGTTAGCCCTTTTATTTATTTTATTTTTTTTTTATTTTTTTTTTTTTAACGTTTATTTATTTTTGAGACAGAGAGAGACAGGGCATGAACAGGGGAGGAGCAGAGAGAGAGGGAGACACAGAATCTGAAACAGGCTCCAGGCTGTGAGCTGTCAGCACAGAGCCCAACGCGGGGCTCGAACTCACGGACCGTGAGATCATGACCTGAGCCGAAGTCAGACGCTTAACCGACCAAGCCACCCAGGCGCCCTAGTTAGCCCTTTGAAAACCCACTTGAGTATTTAAGATTTAACTTGAGAGACTCTATTTCCATGGAAAAGTTGGTGCATTCATGTTATAGCTCGAAAGAGGGGAAAACCGGTATCTGAATCCGAGAGACTGATGAACTCCCCACAAAGGATTTATTTAATATCTCTGTCCCTCCATTGCCATTTGACTGATCATGTAGTGGTTCCTAAGATTCACGATATAGACTTTAGTAATTTACAAACAACTCAGCTGCACTTGAATTTTTTTGAATTCAGTAGAGTTTGTTGGTAAAGGCATCTTTCCCCATTGTTTTTTTGTCAGTATCCTTGGTTATGCTTTCCAGATCCCAAATAATACCATTTGCTAAGAGCCATGTATGACTGCGTTCTTCATCAGACTGACTGACTCTTGAGGCCAAGCGCGGAACTTGTGTATTGACTCTGCTGTGTGTTTTGAGCACAGTGGCTGTTGAATAAATATCTGTTAGATGAATGGACAGGTGAGTTGCTGAGGCTCTGTCTTCAAAAGCAGATTTTCTAAGGCAGCAGATAGAACATCCTTTGCATGTGGCTGGATTTAGACTGTGGTCTTGACATCATTTGATGCGAGTAAAGGAGAGCTTTCACTTACCATTAGAAAGTCAAAGAGGCAGGATGATGGGGATACGGGGGCCTTTCCTGCCCTCAATGAGATCTTTCAAGTATATATGTATAAGTAAAAGATAAGACACTCTTCCCTGAGTCATAAAAAAGACCATATGTTTGTGTGAGTTCTCTGTGCAGAATGCGCTACGAACTACAGAGAGTATGAGCAAATCAACTCAACCAGAAGGTTGTTTTAGTGCAGAAAGATAATGAGTCATTAGACTAACACCCCTGCTCAGGCATCTACTACTGTGTGAACTTGAATAAAACACGTCACCTTCCCGATCCTCAGTCTTCTCACCTGTAAAATGAGAACAACTGTCCAGAGTTTGGAGACGAAGAAAACGCATATGGTGCTTTGTAAGCTGTGGGTTGTACACCTACAATCTGAGTGTATGGGATGTTCAGTCCAGGCACTGGATTTCAACGGACACCTTGACAGCCATGGGCATCAGCTGGGACCAACTGAAATGTTGGCCATCCTTGCACGTTTGAGTTTATGAAACACACTGTGAGACTTGCCAGTGACTTTCTGTGCAGTCACATGGCCTCAGAGTCTCTGGTAACAACAACCATTTAAACTCATTTACCCCTTTCTCAGTTTCCCAGTGTTTGACATTCATTGATCATAATAGAGCACAACATGGTTTCCATGGAGATCAAAAAAACACTTTTTGCTCTCAAACAATTCTCCCACGTTTACATCCCATTAATTGCATCAGGTCCCTCGGAACACACAAAGTGTGGCCTATGGAAAAGAGCAGGATGACTTGGATCCTTCTTGCCACAGTTCCGAATGCAGTTAAGATCTTCTACATGGGTAAGTGACATCTGTTGGTTAAGATGTCAACACTTACACTTACCTTCAACCTTACCAGATGCTAAATAAAATCAGCGAACTGTTGGCTGAAACCTCCTAGCAATCAGCTAGTAGGTTTAAACATTGTTTTTAAGGTTCATTCAAGTATCTCGATACCCAACATGGGGCTCAAACTCACAACCTCAAGATCGACAGTTGCAGGCTCTTCCAAATGAGCCAGTCAGGCATCCCTTAAACAGTTTTAAATAAAGACTTGTTACTGGTAATTCAGATAATTTTAATAATTCTAATTTGAGGGGCTCTTGGGTTGTTCAGTCAGCTAAGCGTGCGACTTTGGCTCAGGTCATGATTTTACGGCTGGTGAGTTTGAGCCTCGCGTCAGGCTCTGTGCTCAGAGCCTGGAGCCTGCTTCGGATTCTGTGTCTCCTTTTCTCTCTCAGACCCACCCCCGCTAGCTCTCTGGCTCTCTCTCTCTCTCAAAAGTAAATAAATGTTAAAAAAACAATAATACTAATTTGAAAATTTTTAATAATTCTAAATAAACATTCCTTGAGTGTTACTATCAGAGATGAGGGGTAGACTTTTATTTCTGCTACTAAAACCAGATCATGGATTAAGGTGATTTTGGTCACACCTCTGTCACTGAGTGGATTTGTGATTTTCAGCAGGTTACATAAATTCCTCAGCTTACATTCCTCATCTTTAAAATGAGGAAATGAGACTAAAGCTGTCTGTGAGCTATACCTACTCGGAGATTTTTTTCTTAATCCTGTATTTTGAACACTTTGGACTCAGAAAGCATTTGTTCAATAAATTAAAGGGATAACAGGCATGTCACTTCATAGTAGAAACTGCGTTTCATGCATCGTGTTTTATCATTTTTTGACAGTTCACTTTAAATTGCATCATTACAGGGGTGCCTGGGTGACTCAGTCAATTGAGTGTCTCACTCTTGATCTCTGCTCGGGTCTTGATCTCAGGGTTGTGAGTTCGAGCCCTGTGTTGGGCTCCATGGAGCCTACTTAAGAAAAATAAAATAAAATAAAATTACAAACTGGCTCATTATATATTGAATGATTGTATTTGTTTGTGAAAATTAACTTTACCTGTCACCTAGTGTAGAAAGTTAGCACTTTAAATCACTAATCGGGAATCCAGAAGTACCCACGTACGTGGGATATATTGCAAACATCCTTTTGAAATCTACAACAGAGATTTCTTATTTATAACATATAAGAAATAATTTTTCTCGGGGCACTTGGCTGGCTCAGTTGGTTGGGTGTCTGACTTTGGCTCAGGTCATGATCTCACAGTTTGTGGGTTCGAGCCCCGTGTCAGGCTCTGTGCTGACAGCCCGGAGCCTGGAGCCTGCTTTGGATTCTGTGTCTCCCTCTCTCTCTGCCCCTCCTCCACTCATGCTCTGTCTCTCTGTCTCAAAAATAAACATTAAAAAAAATAAAAGAAATAATCTTTCTCTGGTGACAGGTGGAACCAAGATATGTGTTTGTATAGTGTAGTAGTCAGAATAATGTCCTGCTGCAAAATGTTCACCTACTAAAATTCCCAGTGCAGGTGACAATGTTATCTTGTATGATGAAGCATAATTAGGGTTGCAGATGGAATTAAGGGTAATCACCTGACCTTAACATAGAGAGAGTGTATCCTGGATTACCCAGGTGGGCTCAGTGGAATCATCCAGTTTCAAAGACACTTAAGAGATCAGAATGGCGAGAGTTGAGGACTCGGTTAGTCCACAATCAAGGAATGTAGGTGGCCACTAGATGCTGGAGAGGACAAGTTGTTGGGCTGCTTTCAGGACCAGAAACTCCGGATATCTATGCAAAGTATGAGGGCACTGCTAAGTGGCTAAATCAGCCTAGGTCAGATGAGAGCGGGAAAAGGCTATATATTTGACCATAATTAATTTCATAATGACAAATGAACATATTTTGTTCATTATCGTCAGCACCGTGGACAAAATTTGCAAGCACTTAATCTGTAAATGAGCACTCTAGAAATAAACGATTTTCACTAATTTAGACTGACCTTCTCCATCAGTTAGTACTAAGTCATTAATAATATATTGTTACTAATTTGCTACAATACTAATCAGCCTTGGGTCAATTATAAACATCACGGACATCACATGGACATTCTACTCGTTATTGGGAATCAAATCCTCATCTTTACTGAATGATGAATAGTGACAACATGACATTAATTAAGTTAAGCTACATTGAGTTGAGAGGGGAGGGGCATACCCCTCATCATTTATTTATAAAGCAATCATCTATTTCATGTGCTTCTCGTTTTAAACTCCTTGAAGGCGGGAGTGTTTTGCTTGCTCTGGTGTCTTTCAAAATGCCTGCTCTGTGCCTTGGTTAGCCATGGAAATATTTGACATGAAATGCTCAAATGCATATGGGGCCCTGTCCGGAAGAGGATGGGAAAACAGATAAAAATAGGTAGTTTCTGAGGGAAGGGGGCAGAGGCAGAGATGGGAATTTTGGAATACATGGTAGAGATTAAGAACGAATAATAACCATGTGTTCTAGATATAACTCAATCCATTCAATGTAAGGACAACGAAACATACAGTTCTGGCCAAGAAGCTTTATAGTCCAGGGACACAGGGGTCCCTGGGAGGTGTTCATCCAATCTGAAAAGCTGACAAGCAGAAATCCTCGTATGCTCAGTGCTCAGGTCAGCAACCCTGTTGCTTTTAAATTTGATTCATAATTAATGCCAGGTCCCCTTCGAAATTACTAAATTTTAAAATATTCCCAATTAACAGTTTTGATTCTCAGAAGAAATAGGTAAGCAACAAAGATGGTCAAAAGACACAGGGCTGAAATCACAATCATTAGATTATATTCCATTTAATGAGAACGTGAGACACTGTGTATTTAATAATGGAGTGTATAAAATAATGAAATGAAACAAAAATGAACATAGAAAAAAAGATACTTGAGAGGAAAGGAGTCAAAAAATATTTGGCATTATTTCAAGAAATTCAGGAGCCATGGTGATTGTGGTTTCTACTCTTCATGTTCTTCTCAATACCTTTCTACACATAACAATTTGTTTTGTCAAAAAAAGAGCTAATAAAAATTTAAAAAAAATTTTTTTTAGCATTTATTTATTTTTGAGAGAGAGAGAGAGAGCGAGTGTGAGCAGGAGAAGGGCAGAGAGAGAGGGAGACACAGAATCCGAAGCAGGCTCCCGGCTCCAAGCTGTCAGCACAGAGCCCAATGTGGGGCTCAAACTCACGAACCGTGAGATCATGACCTGAGCTGAAGTCCAGCACTTAACTGACTGGGCCACCCAGATGCCCCAGAGCTAATAAAACTTTTAAAAACTTATTTTAAAGTGGGGAGCAAAGATTATAATCCATGTCATTTTATGAAGGACTTTATAACACTGTGTCATTTATGCAGCTTTCACAAATTTTCCAGTCTTCCAGCACACATACCACACTCTGAACATCCGCATTTAATTTGACAAGTGCATTTGTCCCTTCCAAATATCTACGGTTTACAACATCACCAACCGGCAACTAATTTGGTTTTCCGGGAAACTTGTAGGACTTACTCTATGTTCACAAAAAAATGATTCCAAGAGAAAGTGGAATTCAGATAATCACGCATATTGAAAATAAACATGTTGCCAGTGCCCGGGACTGACAATTCAATTTAAAAAGGAAATGAGCACTTTGAATAAAAACATATAATTGTGAGTACTTAAGTCATTATGGACTAATTTGGGTTAAAAGAAGGTATCATAAGGTAAAATCCAACATGAATACAAGACACATTATAACAATTCATGTGCAAATATTTCCTCAGCAGCTCTGGTTGTTTCCCAGAGAACATACCAGCAAGGAGCGGAGAATCTGACGTGCGGGAGCACACGTCACCCACAGCAAAAGGACCAATGTAAGACGAACCGAGAACTTTTCATGCATCCTGTGTTCTCTTGAAAAGCTTTATCATCTCAACCGAGCAATCTTCCCAATGGTAATTACCTTTTTTTCCCCCAAATATTTAAGATCCAGATGTGTTTCTTTATGGAATGGCTTGCTCTGAAACCCATCACTGTTAATTCTAATATTCTCTGGAGATGAGGTAAAACTGAGAGAATGGATGTTAAATTTGGTTCTGCCACTTACTGAGTGATATTTAGTGTCTGGGGTTCTTTGTTCCTGTTTCCCTATGAACAAAATGGCAGATGAGTCATAAAGATGATTTTTGTTTACTAATTAAACAGCCATTACGCACTTACTATATATAGTAAGTACCAGGCACGATATCATGCTCAGGAATTACCAAGATGAGTAGGGCTCCTTTGGTTTTTACAGGAAGCTCATGGTTTAATAAAGAAACTAAGTATGTAAATAAGGTCTATATTAAATTTGCGCAGGAGGCACAGTGACTACAAACTAAGACTTGACCACCTCCTTGTGTTGGCACCTGTCGCTTAAATATAAGCTTCTCCAGGACAGCAGTTTCTGTTGTTGTTGTTTTTTTTCTGCTGTATCTACAATAACTAGCACACTACTTCAGGATACAGTTCAAGAAAACTGACCGAATGGACAAATGCCCAGTGCCGTCCTATAGACCTTCCAGCAATCATGAACATGTCCCGCATCACTGGCATCCACTATGGTAACATCAGGCCACATGTGCGGTTACTGAACCCTTAGAATGTGGCAGACACCAGTGAGGAACAACTTTTTAATTTAATTAAAGAAGACATTAAATTTAAATGGCCCCATGCAGCCAGGGGTTGCCATAATGGACAGTGCACGGCTAGGTGTAATTTGGAAACAAACATGAAATGCTTATTTTGTTTTTCACTGGCTAGTCTATGCCACTAGACTCTAAAAACATACTATAATGATACTTCAAAGGCTTTTAACCAGCCTCCTCACTGTTATTTTTCAAATGCTTTCTAGTTATTCACTGTTTTTCTATACGTCCTTCTAATTGGTTGTTGCTTATATGTGGGAACACGTTTACATATTATTTTGTATCCTACATTGAATTCCCAAGTGAGGGAACCAGCATTGCCACTCATATCACAAGCAAAGGTGAATTGCTTACTCCACGAGCAGCTCCTGGGAAGTGGTAATTAAAAGACCGACAACAGATAGCTACCAAATGGGCAAAGGACAGGAACTGACCATTCCTAGCAAAACAAAGCAATACAAATGGCTTTTGAACAAGGGAAGAGAAATAATAAAATTATTAAATAATCAATTACAAGGACACAGAGATCCTATTGTTAATGTGTTGGATGAGGAGAATAAGCAAATATTGGGTACAGCAAAGCCATCACCAAGGGTCCATTACTTCCTTCTGTGTTTCTCCTGGGGAGCACTGACCTTATTATTTTACCTGTACCCAACTTCTCAGCGCAAAATAAATAAGCACCTAAGCACAGACCTCAAGAAGCATATTCTGTTGCAATTATAAGGGCCCGGATGCTGGCTTCTCTGCTGTGGACGCCTCAGCCCTTTTGGAAGCAATTTCTGGTGAAAACGCACCATGTTGAGACCAGCCCCAATTACTCGGTGCTGTTTCTCTCGCTTTGATGAAGAAAGAGAACGAAGCCTTTTGTCTGTGGCAAATCAGGATGTCTCTTAGCAATTTATCACTCTCATGTCAACAGAGTTTCCTTGTTTGTCTCATTTCTGCCAGGGCATGGAGCTCACAGGAGCAGCTCAAATGGGGAGGAAAAAGAGAGCAGACCAGACTGCCAGAAAGAATACAGTTTTGGAAAATGTCACAGTCAAGCAGAGAAGCTGAGTACGGGGAAGAGAAGGGTGGGTAGATGGAGAAAAGAAGAGCCTGCTTGTGCCCATCACGAGTTTTGGCAAAAATAAATAGTGAAAACAAATGACAACAACAAGATAAACTGGCAGGAGGAGCATGACCGTGAAACCCTCAAGAACTCTCGAGGGTTGGCTGTCACTTTCATTTGAAAGAGAAATCACATTTAGGAGGCACAAACCCAAGCCATGGGCAATTGTCTACCGGAGACCTGTGCTATCCGGGGTGGTGACCATTTATCATGTGAGGCAATAAAGCTCTTTATTTTTTAAAGATATTGTTTTTTAAGGTTATTTATTTGGAGAGAGAGAGAGAGAGAGAGAGAGAGAGAGAGAGAGAGAGAGAACACAAGTGGGGCAGAGAGAGAAGGAGAGAATTCCAAGCAGGTTCCATGCTCAGTGCAGAGCCCAGCATGGAGCTTGATCTCAGGAACCACGAGACCATGACCTGAGCCAAAATCAAGAGCCAGACGCTTATCCAGCTGAGCCACCCAGGCAGCCCATGAAGCTCTTTAAATGTGGGAGTCTGAATTGAGACAGGCTGCATGTACAAAACACACACCTGATTTCAAAATATGTAAACTATGTCCACAGAACATTTTTAATATTGGTGGTCTATGTTGAAATAATATTTTAGATATGTTGGGTTACATAAAATGTTATTTTAAATCAACATCACTATCTTGTCTACAGTTTGAGCAACTCTCCTCTCCAATGGGCTTCCGATTTACCCTTGGTCTCCTCAGCTCCTTCTCTTTGTTCTCTTCATAAGGCAAACATTTTCCTGCATTGGCTAGTTTTATACGTCTTTACTGAATCATGGGCTATTTTCCCTCTTTCCACATAAAATCCCTTCTGCTGTTCAACACTCTATCTGCAACACACTTCTACCTGCTACAGAATTATCCCACCATGGAGTGGGGGAAAAAAGGTGTTTTAACATCCTTCCTTCTTTTTTCTCAGTTCTCTGGTGTCTCTCAAGATAAAATGACCCCTCCCCCCAAATTCCTTTGGAAGACATCTGTCCTTAGAACTGGTTGGTCATTGCCCTGTGAGCTGTTGCCAGTTTCCTCCTTTAACACAGTGAGCCTCATTTCAGCCAGATCTTCTTACCATAAATAAAATTATATCTGAAACACAGAAGCTAGCTATTTAACACTTGGGTATAATCGTCATGGGACTATTTTAAGGAGACTAAAAAAAAATTTGTTGTACATCTGGTAAACTCAGAAACGGTGGGAAATAGTGAGGTTTTTTTTTTTTTTTTTTTTTGACATCTCCACATCTCAACCCATCCATTGGGTTGATTGGATCCATCCATTGGATGGATACCTGGCCAGACTTGGCCAATGGGAATGTTTTAATGGCCTGTTGAAATGTAGATCTTCATTTAAATTTTCCATCCAGAAGTTACCTCTCTGAATTAGGAAATTATTGTGCCACTCCGGTTGCTAAACAACCTGTCTGTAAAACACAATTAGGTTGTACACAGAGCAGAGCTCTGTAACGGTATCAGAATAGTCAGTCTAACGCTTTGAAAATTACAGTGAAGGTCATCAACCTTGCCAGGTGTCTTGATCTCCTCAGGTTATGAAAATAAAGTACCGTAGACCCGGTGTCTTAAACTACAGACTGTTGGGGCTCCTGGGTGGCTCAGTCGGTTAAGCGTCCGACTTCAGCTCAGGTCACGATCTCACGGTCCGTGAGTTCAAGCCCTGCATTGGGCTCTGGGCCGATGGCTCAGAGCCTGGAGCCTGCTTCCGACTCTGTGTCTCCTTCTCTCTCTGCCCCTCCCCCGTTCATGCTGTGTTTCTCTCTGTCTCAAACATAAATAAACGTTAAAAAAAAAAAAAATTAAACTACAGACTGTTGTGCCTCACAAATCTGGAGGCTGGATGTCCATGTCAGGGAGCCCAGGGAGGTCTCTCTTCTGGCTTGAAGGCAGCCACCTTGTCACTGTGTCCCCACATGGTAGAGAGAGAGCAAACTCTGGTGTCTCTACTTCTTGTACAAGGACACTAATCCCATCATGGGGCCCCAGACCCATGACCTCATTTAAATCCAATCACTCCCAAATGCCCCACCTCCACTTTATAAACCCGAGTGAAGATTTTGGTTGTTTTGTGTCTCAGCATCCCATTGGTTTTGTACTCAGACAGCAAGGCTATATTTGCTTTTGTCCTTGTTCTTAATCATTCTTGCCGTGTCGGAGATTTAGATAGCAGAAAGCAAGCAAATTCTTCATAGCAGGCTCTCTAAAGGAGCTGGGACAGGGTGCAGGGAGAACTGTGATTTGTAGAGTTTACCGATTTCTGTGGTGTAAGTAATCCTACTGTGGCTGATTTCAAGCTACCCATGTGATGTCACTCAATGGAGAAATGGGAAGGCACCATGTTATGTCACTGGGAAGGCATGCACCCTGTCGAGATTTTGGGGGCCACCTGATGTGCCCTCCTGAATGTCAACCAATGCCCGACATCACTTACTGAAATCAAACAACATGGCACCACTCTGTAAGGGTAACTCCAAAAGACATGGAAATCAAAGAAGCCTGCCTAACTCATATTAACCACGTCAATACAGTTATGACCGTGAGGTTGTACCGTGTGTGCTGGTACATGATTTGGAAACACACACCAAAAAATGCAGCTTACACAGCACAGAATCCTACTAATCGGGTTTAAATCTGGTAGTGAGCACCCACTGGGATTGATTCCTGTGAGATCGACAGGTTTTCTCATGCCAAGAAGTAGTTGGCACTTGCAACCAGATGAATGAATGGATTGTAGACGTACTGACAGTCTTATAGCAGTCTACAAAAAGCACAGCGACAGAGAGGCAAAGGATAGCAAATTCACGCATTCAAGTGAATCCTACTAAGGTTTCACTGAATAGATCAGGGCATTTGTGAAAAACAAACAGGACTAAAATGCTTCCAACTTTATCCCTTAGGGAAAAACTACACTTCAAGAAAAGCAACTGTGTTTGTTATGAAAAAGAAAAAAAAAAAAGTTGTGTTTTCATTACTTTAAATGTGTTTTTAGGTGACTTAAAAAAAAAAAAAACCTTAAGAAAGATGTCAAGGAGTTAGATTATGCCTCTATTTTGTTGAGAATATTAGTGAGAATAGTTGCTTGTATAAATTTCTATTTGGGGATATGAAAACAAACACACATACATCAACAACAAAAACACAGCAAGGTTGACTTCAGGGACAAGCAGGGAAAACGGTGGTTTTAAGAAGTTATCCTTTGGAGTTGGGGCAATGGATTCGGAGGGTTGATTGCACTGCGACTTGAATACAGTAGCTAGACACATGAATTTTTTTTTTAACAGTAGAAATGTTTTCTTTCATTCTCACACATGAATTAGAAGTAGAATTCTTTGAATTCTATACTGAAGATCGGGAACTAAACATTTTACTTTTATGTCCCTCCCATGGGGAACTTTTAAATTAAGTTGGTCTCAGGCTATTATATTTATTTTAATCCCTGGAGTTTATTCTTCCCAACCATAAAGACTACAGCTTACCGGTATACTGTCAGATGATGCTGAATACTCAGAAAACAGACCCATTATCTTACTCAGCAAATGGATTTTCTCACACCTAAGACAAGTGATTAGGTTTGTAAGCTTTTACAACACCTTGTTCAACTTTTCTTAGGAAACCATAGGGATCTCTTTCCCTGTTCATTTTCAAGCTACATAAAACAATGGGAATAAAACATTATAATTTTAGACCTAGGGTCTCTTAAAATTAGGTTTTTAAGACCAAGATCCAAATAGATGTCTGTCTCTCTCTATAGAAGTACTATCTTAGGTCAGGTTTTCTGACCTAAGAAAAGGTGAGAAGGATTATTTTCACATGTGCATGGAAATTTTTGAAGGCAAGCTCTTAAGACAGGAGGATGGGGTTGGAGTGGTAAAAGCAAGGTGATGTGATCTCTGTGCACGTGAACTTTAACCTGACCCCATGGGGAGGTCTGGAGCATGACCCACACCGCACATCACTCAGTACCATTCTCTCAGTGCATCCAAGCTGCTAGAACAGCATCTCGTAGCCTGGGGGAGTCTATAAGCAGCAGACATGTATTTCTCAGCTCTGGAGGCTGGAAGTTCAAGATCAAGGTGCTGGCAGATTCCCAGTCCAGTGAGATGCACTTCCTGGTTCATGGATGGCTGTCTTCTTGCTGTCTCCTCACATGGGAGAAGGGGTAGGAGAGTGTGTGAGGTCTCTTTTATAAGGACAGTAATCCCATTTGTGAAAACTAATCATCTTCTAAAGGCCTCACCTCCCAATACCATTGCATTAGGGATTAGGTTGCAGCATGTGAATTTTTTTTCAGAGGGAGCCATCAGCATTCAGGCTACAGCACGCACACACCCTGAGGCAAAAGAGTCAGTCTTCTGTACTGCAGGTTCAGCCTGTCATTGGATGCAGGCAGTAGGTGTTGGGGGCATCCATTGAGATGATATGCATGAAGGATGTAAATGGCAGAGACTTGGTTATGACCTGTGTTAAGCAAAACCAAAGTATGCACAGGAAACTACCAACAGTACAATCTTAACCACGCACAAAAACATGCTGAACCAAGATGAAGCAGAAATACACCTGACTGTTATTAGCGATTATCTCCGAAAGATGCATGACTGCCATTTTCTGTAATTTTCTGTAGGTTTCCAACATTTTTACAGTGGGTCATGTGTAGCGAATAGGAACCCATACTCAGGATGTGTGCAAAACTTGGCTTTGCAATCCAAATAAGGTTAGGACTTGCCATTCTTTGGAAAATGGGTCTGCACGCTACGACCCATGGACTGAACCCTACCTACTGCTTGTTGTTATAAATAAAGAGTTATTGAGGGGCACCTGGGTGGCTCAGTCAGTTAAGTGTCTGACTTTGGCTCAGGTCATGATCTCGCGATTTGTGAGTTTGAGCCCCGCGTTGGGCTCTGTGCTGACAGTTCAGAGCCTGGAGCCTGCTTCAGATTCTGTGTCTCACTCTCTCTGCCCCTCCCCTGCTTGTGTGCGTGCTCTCTCTCTCAAAGAACAAACATTAAAAAAAATTAAAGTAATTGAATAAGTAAATACAGAGTTATTGGGACAAAGACACACCCATTCATCTAGCCTCTTCTAAGGCTGCTTTCCCACAGCAGGGGAGTTGAGAGAGCTCAATATAGACCACGTGACCACTCTAACTCCTTTACAGTCCTCTGCCTCATCTGTGAAATGGGCTAATAACTCTTACCTCATAGAATGTCTGAGTGGTTAAAAGAGAAAACGTGAGTCAAGACCTAATTTATTAGCTAAAATTAGCTGAGATGTGAATGTGAGGCCTAAAACCATAAATTCCTAGAAGAAAGCATAGCAGGAATGTCTCTGACATGGGTTACAGCAACATATTTCTAGATCTGTCTCCTGAGGCAAGGGAAACAAAACCAAAAATAAACTATTGGGACTACATCAAAATAAAAAAGCTTTGCACAGCAAAGCAAACCATCGAGAAAATGAGAAGGGAACCTAACGAATGGGAGAAGATATTTGTAAATGACATATCCACTAAGGGGTTGATATCCAAAATACGTGAAGAACTTATACAACTGAAAACCAAAACCACAAATAATGTAAGAAATAGGAAGAGGGCTTGAATAGACATTTTTCTAAAGAAGACATATAGATGGCCAACAGACACATGAAAAGATGCTCAACATCACTAATTATTAGGGAAATGCAAATCAATACCCTAAGTAGATATTGCCTTACACCTGTCAGAATGGCTCGAATCAAAAAGGCAAGAAATAAGAAGTTCTGGCGATGATGTACAGAAAAAGGAACCTTGTGCACTGCTGATGGGAATGCTGTTTTCTTTGAGTAAGGACCCAGTATCGAGGTTCTTCAAAAAATTAAAAATAGAACTATCATATGATCCAGTAATTTCACTACTGGGTAATTACTCAAAGAAAACAGAAACACTCGGGACGCCTGGGTGGCTCAGTTGGTTAAGCATACAACTTTGGCTCACGTCATGATCTCATGGTTTGTGGCTGTGAACCTTGTGTTGGGCTCTGTGCCGACAGCTCGGAACCTGGAGCCTGCTTCAGATTCTGTGTCTCCCTCTCTCTCTCCCTCTCCCTCGCTTTCTATGTCTCTCACAAAATAAATAAACATTAAAAAAAACAGAGAAACCCTAATCTGAAAAGATATGTGCACCCTCTGTTTATTGCAGCATTATTTACAATAGCCAAGATATGGAAACAGCCCAGATATGCACTGATGGATGAACATATACAGATGATGTGGTGTGTGTGTATATATATGTATCATGCTAAGTGAAACAAGCCAGAGAAAGAGAAATAGCATACAATTTCACTTGTATATGGAGCCTTAAAAAACAAGGCAAATGAACAAACAAAAGAAACAGACCTGTAAGTACACAGAACAAACTTGTGGTTGCCGAGGGAGCGCATGGGCAAAATGGTTGGAGGGGATTGAGAAAAATAAACTTCCAACTGTAAAGTTAATAAGTTACGGGGATGAAAGGTACAGCCTGAGGAATATAGTCAATGACATTACAATAGTGTTGTGCATTGGCAAATGGCGACCGAGCATGGTGAGGGCTGAGTAATACTGAAGAATATGAAATCACTACGCACTATACCTGAAACTAATAGAACATATGTATCTATATCTGTATCACTAATATAACATTGTGTGTCAACTACAAAAAAAGGAGCTAACTCAACTTTCACTATGTGGTGGCCACCTACATCTGTCTTTATTTACTGTCCGAAGCACGGCTCATCCCAGCAGCCTCTTACTACGAAAACTAAGAAAGAACCAAAGGGAATCACCACAGTCCCCCAAACTATCTGGAAGCCTGTATACCCGGCAACTGATCTGATTGTTGGTGCGATGCCTTTTCAATAGATTCATAGCTTCCATGCACTACATGCAGTATGTATGTGCAAGTATATCCCAGGTTTTCAGAGTGATGTTACAAAGCAAGAAAGATTGCATATACAAGTTCATTAAGTTTCAGTACCAAAGTATCTTTCATATAGGAGTGATTTGCTCAAACCATTTTTATCATTTGTAGACAATGTGGTTTTTAAGATAAACCACACCAAGGGATTGCATGTATTTCTTCTGTGTATTGTAAACAGATATAGCTTTCTAGAAATTTCTGGAAAAATTTTTTTGCTACATTAATATAAAGCAGATCAGCATACATTAGTTGCATTCTTCAAGATGTGCAGCATCATGCTTTTGGATTCTATTACATAATGCCGTACCGGGGAGCAAAGGCAATCTGTAGCAGACATTTTATTTCAGCTGCTTCTACTATAATCACTGTGGTCCTATAGATGTAGGCCAGAAAAAAAAAAAAAAAACAATGTAGTGAATGAAGTGTATTTTCTACGCTTTTATTTCTCACGTAAAAATTTCATCTGGGGAATCCTTAAGAATGAAATGCAGGTAGTTCTAAAACTACACAAAGAGCTGCCTTTCAAGGCTGCCTCTATTTGTGTTATTTTTTGTCCCGAGTAACTCAGCATCTCAGGAATAGTAAATTAATGGCTTAGGCTCTTACCACACAAAGGCGCTATTTAGAGACAGGCTGCCTGCTTACGAACAGTTGATAAGTGTCTCCTATACATAAGGCACCCGCTGAGAAATGTCTAAATAAAATAGTCCCAGAATTAAATGAGTTTAATGTTTTTGTAGAAAAGAATCAATGTTTTAGGCAAATACCTATAATACAGGGGATAGGCAATACTTTCAATGTGTTCAGTGAACGTAATTGGGTATTTCCTATTTGACAGGTCCTTCAGAAAAAACAGCAGAGAACCCCTTCCCTCTTCTCTGGTTGGGATTAGAAATTATCTGCCTTGAAAGAGTTCATGAATTAACCAATCAAAAATTGAAGAGTTTCTCTCTATGGTGATGTGAGGAGAAGCTGGGCTTTAGACCAACCAACCAGATGTGAGTATCATATTGGATGTGGCTTTATTCCCAGGCCTCTGCAGGCGGGTGTGGGGAGGGAATTCAAGACCACAAGCCAGCACTCATGAGCCAGGCTAACTCTGTACAACAGGCTGTCGTCCGCACATTTCAGATATCTTAGAAGATGCATTCCACATCTCAGCCTTCTCCTGGGTGAGTGAAGGGAACAGAAAGCCAGATTAATGGTGAAAATGGTATGGACCTGCCATAGTTACAGGCAGGAGAAACAGCCACCCATGCGATGATCCTGTCCTGGAGTGACGGTCGTGAATGTGTTAGGACAGCGGACAGTCTGTCCTTCACATTTTCCATTCCACACCCACAGTCTTGCTTGGAGCCCTGAATGTAATTGTGTCAATGCCATTTAGACAGAATGCTGTGTGAGGGAGACGCACTGCTTAGATGGAGGTCTTCAACTAAGCTCTGCATCAGGGTTCAGAGTGAAAATAGGTGAAGGTGGTCAAGGTGAGCAAAAGCGTATATAACTCAGGCCGAACGATATCACTCTGGACTAGTAGACACTCAGCCCTAGGCTCCAGCCTTGGTTCCTAAGGCTGTGAAACTGATTTGGAAGAATGATCTTCCTTAAACATCAGGTGGTCGTCCCGACAAGAAACCCTACAGTGTTGTGGTTGGCCAATCTGATGCTCTAAGAATCAGGCAGTACTGTTGTGTTCATTCTTGTAGCCCAGTCACTCCAAGTTGGAGTTCCAAAAATATTGCAACAATGCAAGGAAAATTTCCCTAGTGGTGTAAAATGGGAAGACAGATTGATAGAAGCTTGCAGAAAGTGATACTGTAGTATTCTCACTATAGGGAACAGAAAAGTCTGTTGGGATAAGGCATTTGATTTGGTCTCCAGAAAGAGGGGTGAACTCAACTAGGTGCTCTGGTGGAAGACAATGCCTTGATCTGTAATGTCATGGGGAAGGTCATGCTCAAGGTCAAAGATATCGGACACTTTGCAGCTTCTTCTCCAAAGCCTAAGTATCGTCTGTCTGAAGCTAGAGTATGTGAGAAAATGTAAAGGAATTTGAGGTCACCCAGGTAACCCCATGGCAGAGGATCATGATGGATCCACCAGGGAATGCATCAGAAGACCTTTATGGTCAAACTCTTAACACAGCTTTCTTTGTTGTGTAATAGTGCTTATTCTTTATTTTTTTAAAAAGATATATTTGCAATGAGACAGTCAGCGATAATAAAAGGTATTCCTATGCTCATCTGATGCACTGGAAACAAAGGATCGATGAGAAGTGACCAATTTAAAAGGCCATCCTTATCAAAGACAATATTGGAATTTGGACTCAGATCCATAGACAAAAAGTTTCCATGCCTACCATAAATTTACTGATAAGGTTACATTTGTTTGTAAAGCATATGAAGCTTTTTGCAAGAGAAATAATTTAAGATTCCCTCACTTAATTCACAACAAAAACAACAGGTGGAAACAAATGTAATTGTGTTTACAAGCGTGATGTGTACAAGTGTCCTTAAAATGGACAGCAGGGCACGGAATGCCAGGATGGATACGTAGAAAATTCATCACTCATTTGGTTTCCACTGTGGGGAAAATTAAGCAGATACCTGAACTCTGGCCGTGCTGATTTCATACCCCATCGATGCCAACTCCGTTACCTACCGTTTCTGCTCAAGAACTGCGTGTGCGGGAAAGCTGGTAGGTCGAGCTGTGTTCCACTACTTAGCAAGATCCAATACTCAATTCAGCGAGCTGAAATTAACTGCCTCTCCCCAGCTGGCAACAAAAAAAACCCCAAAAACCAAAACCAAAAACAAGCCTTCCAATGGTAAAGTGAATTAACTTATTTGCACACACTCTGGAGAATCTGACAGTCTCCCTACCAGCCCAGGGTTTCCTTAGCGCAGGAACCACATTCCCTCTCTTCACTTGACTGGTTTTTACTTAAAGGAACAATGTAGCTTGAGGGAAAATGGGGGACAGTTCATCTAAGAGAAGAGAATGAAACCAGCATGGTCTCCAACATGGTCAGAATTACTGAGTCATTTGAGGTCTGGGTATGGAAGAAGAGAACGATACAGTTATTGGCTTTCAATGATTTAAGAACTTTTTAAGGGAAACTATCAAAAGACAGGGTTGTAAGCGCTGTAATCTGTTCACCCACTGGAGCCTGGGTCTTAAAATGAGTAAAGGAGATGACAGGTTGACATTTCATTTTAAGCAATTTGAAAATTGAGGAGGCATAATTAACTGGGTTGATGTTCAATCAATTTTAAGAAACAACGCATGAACATATAATTATCGAGCTTCTTGTATTGTTATAGTATTGCCCCAAATACAAAGGTGAGTGCCATATATATATATATATATATATATATATATATATATATATATATATAATTTGATCTCTAGCCATAATATCTCATGAGGATGGTACACTGATCTACTTTTTAGAGCTAAGCAAACAGAAGAGGGCACATCACCTCTTGACTGAGGTGTGACTCTGACTCTGGCTTGCTTCTCTTAACCACCTGTGTGTCCTAGATTGCATCACGTGGCTTCAAGCTGGAGAGGAAAAGGCACACATGTGTCTGTGTGAGCGTGCATATACTGTGATCACATACAGTGCATGAATACTGAGTATATGAGAGACTCAGTTGGGTGGGCTTTATTGATATTCCTATCATAGCAGGCTCTCCGTGCATGCACAGGGACAGATCGGTATAGCCCTAGTCTACCTGGATTATGATAAGTGGAACATTAGGATTTGGTGGCTTTAATGCACGGGGAAGGAAAACCCAAGCAACACTGAAGCGTTAGCAAACTGACCAGTTTTTTTTTTAAGTTTATTTATTTATTTTGAGAGAGAGAGTGAGAGGGAGAGCAATCAGGGAGGGGTAGAGAGAAAGGGAGAGACAGAATCCTAAGCAGGCTCCACACTATCAGCACAGAGTGCTGATACAAGCTTCAAATGCACAAGCCATAAGATCATGACCTGAGCCCAAATCAAGAGTTGGACACTTAACCAACTGAGCCACCCAGGCGCCCCAACAAACCGAGCACTGTGATTGGAGATGAGATCTGTCTTAAGATATAACCAGAAGTCAGTCTGGGAAAAAAAGAGTCCCTTGAATCTTTTTTCCCCCAAGTTTTTATTTAAATTCCATTTAGTTAACAGAGTATAATATTAGTTCCAGGTGTAGAATTTAGCGATTCAACACTTTCACACAACACTCTGCTCATCGCAACAAGAGAGTCACTTGAATCTTAAGTGTAAAGGAGATTGGGGTTTAGATAAAGATAGTACTGGGAGAAATTATCAAAATCACACACTGTAAGGTCTCCTTGAGATCTTTAAAGGGTATACTTCAGCTGACAAAAAATTCTACCTTTCTGCAAAACTATTCCTGAATGATGGCATGCGGATAGAAAGATTCACTCCGTAAAGTCTAAATCTTAGAACCTATGAAGGAAAAAGTCTTATTTCAGAGAGTGGAGGGGGCTTTGTATTATTGGATAAAAGTCTCACGGAGACCCATATGCAGATTAAAATGAAGAAAAATTCTGGTCTAAATATGTTGAAATATTTCCCATGTGGAAATTCATTGTGGGAATCAAAAGACTTAAAGAAAGTAAGAGAATTTATTTCCCAAAGAGCAAAAACAAAGGTGGGAGCAGGGGAGGAGGGCTTTTGCCTTAGGAAAAAGATTCCATCCTGGGAAAGGTAACTTCATCTTCTGCCATCAACCTGCTATAGCTGATGTAGGATGAAGACCCATGGCTTCAAGATCAAAAACGAATTCCAACCTACTTACTTAAAAAATAGCGGTTTTCAATGGCTAAAATCAAAAACACAAGAAACAGCAAGTGTTGGTGAAAATGTGGAGAAAAAAGGAACTCTTGTGCACTGTCGGTGGGAATGCAAACTAGTGAAGCCACTATGGAGGTCCCTCAAAGAATTAAGAAATACCGTAGGCTCGGGGCACCTGGGCGACTCAGTCCGTTGGGCGTCCGACTCTGGCTCAGGTCATGATCTCACAGTTCGTGAGTTCGAGCCCTGTGTCGGGCTCTGTGCCGACAGCTCAGAGTCTGGAGCCTGCTTCGGATTCTGTGTCTCCCTCTCTCTCTGCCCTTCCCCTGCTTGTACTCTGTCTCTCTCTCAAAAATAAATAAACAGTAAAAAAAATTAGAACAAGCGGCACCTGGCTGGCTCAGTCAGTTGAGTGTCTCACTTCGGCTCAGGTCATGATCTCACAGTCTGTGAGTTCGAGCCCCATGTCAGGCTCTGTGCTTACAGCTCAGAGCCTGGAGCCTGCTTCGGATTCTGTGTCTCCCTTTCTCTCTCTGTCCCTCCCCCACTCACGCTCTGTCTCTGTCTTTCTCTGTGTCTGAAATATACATAAACATTAAAAAGAAATAAAAAAGAAATACCATAGGATCTAATAATTCTGGTATCTGGGTAAATACCCAAAGAATACAAAAACACCAAATTGAAAAGATACACACACACCCTTATGTTTCCACCAGCATTATTTACAACAGCCAAGATGTGCAAGCACCCCAAGTGTCGGCTGGTAGATGAATGGATAAAGAAGATGTGGTCTATATACAATGCAATATTGAGCCATAAGAGGCTGAAATGTTGCCATTTGCAGTGACCTGGATGGCTATAGAGGACATAACACTAAGTGAAATGAGCCAATCACAGAAAGACAAATACCATATGGTTTCACTCACATGTGGAATTGAAGAAATGAAACAAAGAAGAGTCAAATCGAGAAACACTCTTAACTATAGCGAATAAATTGATGGTCACCAGAGAGGAGGTGGGTGGGGGATGGGTGAAACAGGTGATGGGGATGAAAAGGACAGTTATCATGATGAGCACTGAGCAATGTATAGAATTGCTGAATCACTATATTGTACGCCTGAAACTAACATAATGCTTTATGTTAATTATACTGGAGTTAAAATTTTTAAATTTTAAAAACACACGAAAAATAATCTTTTTCATGAAAATGTGAAGATACTGAAATCTGCTTTGGCTGTTTCATTCCAGAAAGAAGGTGACCTCGAATGAACAATGCAAGTGCCCTGAGTGCCACTAGAAAATCCGATACTACAAGAAAATGAATCGCACGTCTATGGCCTGAAGAAGAGATATGATTTAACAAGGATTGTTGAGCCCACTGTGACCAGCATTCGACATTTTTACTGGGAGGAAACTGTAAAGGGAGAGAAGGCTTAAAATCATGGTATGCTGAAGGCAGGGATGCTGGAAATGAGCTTCGGAAAGAAGGCATTTTCTCTTTACCACCGTCGCTCATAATTCAGCCAACGCCATCTTCAGTCCAGAGGAAATTTTAATGTGTCACTTAAATGAATGCCCACTGATCTCAGAGTCAAAATTGGTTGTGAAAATAAATGCATGGTGATAAGTATTTAGGAGGAATATATCATGTCGCCCAAATTTTTGTTAAGTTTCAACTTACAGGAATTTCTGCATTTTTAGTGTGGATTTATGGGCAAGTCTAGACACTTCTGTGTTTCTTTTTTACAAAAATGGAAACAGAGAGCTCTACAAAGTATCCTGACAATTATTTATATTTAACATATTTGCTTTAGTAACGAAGCTACAATATAGATGTTTGGCATATACACAAAAAAAAGAGATTGTATTTACCCGCTTAACAGTTGAGTTTTTGGAGATCTTTCTTTGTGATGTGAACACTATAAGTGAAACCCCAGATTTTGTTTGCCCAACAGTCAAGGTTTGGGCAGATATATGGGCACATTGCTAAATGTATTATTGCTCACATGAGAAAGATAGGCCCACAACTTAACCGCTTGATTACAAAAACCAACAATGTGCCCTCTTTTTCACCTCAACACTTTTTAATATAACATACTCTCTGTGAATGCTACAGATTCTAAAATGTCCTTGAATAAGTGCTCAAGGATGTTTAAGAGGATAGGCATGTATCGTGCCTTGTAGTCCACAAGTTTTTTTTTCCCCTTCTAATTTTTTTTAATGTTTGTTTATTTTTGAGAGACACAGACACAGAGTGTGAGCGGGGGAGGGGCAGAGAGAGAGGGAGACACAGAATCCAAAGCAGGCTCCAGGCTCCGAGCTGTCGGCACAGAGCCTGAGGTGGGGCTCGGACCCACAAACCATCAGATCATGACCTGAGCCGAAGTTGGACGCTTAACCGACTGAGCCACCCAGGCACCCTTCAAGTTTTCAGCAACAAACTGGGTCAGGCACTTGATGTTCATCTATTTATGATTAACTCCTTCTGGCTATCCTACAAGGTAAGTCAAGTCAGCAACCTTCAAAGAAACCTGCCTGATTTCAGGTTGGGCTATAAGAAAATTCCCACTTTGTCTTGTATGAAGGGTTAGAAGGGAGATTACAGAAAGTTGCAACAATTTGGGGCAATTAGAGTCATGCAGGGACCTTGGCATTTCCAATACTGGGCACACCAGTTGCATCACAACCCCAGACTTTCGCCTCTACTACAAAGCTGTCATCATCAAGACAGCACGGTATTGGCACAAAAACAGACACATAGACCAATGGAACAGAATACAGACTCCAGAATTGGACCCACAAAAGTATGGCCAACTAATCTTTCACAAAGCAGGAAAGAACATCCAATGGAAAAAAGACAGTCTCTTTAGCAAATGGTGCTGGGAGAACTGGACAGCCACATGCAGAAGAATGAAACTAGACCACTTTCTTACACCACTCACAAAAATAAACTCAAAATGGATAAAGGACCTGAATGTGAGACAGGAAACCATCAGTAACCTACAGGAGAAAGCAGGAATGCTTTTTAGCTTTTGATTAGAAAATGTTGGAACTTGTTCCAGAGTCGGTGAGTTATTAACCTAAAGTTCATCATTGTGTTATTTAATTAGAATATTCCAGTATGTCCCTTTTCTTTGAAAGAATGGTAAGAACAAGTAATTGTAATGATACCATAATTTCCTTAGCACCTCTTTCCTTATTTGAGTCTCTACATATCTTAGATCAAACGTACGATCTTGGAACAGATGCAGAAACTGACATTAGCAGACTCCTGATAGGATTTGCTCAAAATTACATAAGTAATATTCTTGCCAAAAAACTTAACCTGAATCTAATCAGGAGATGAAAGCAATTAGACAAATCCAAATTGAAGAGCGGTCTATGAAACAAACACCGCGGATGCTTCAAAAATGTCGATTTTTTGGAAACAAACCAAAAAGGCAGAGGAGCAGTTCTAGATTTCTGGAGGGTGAAAAAACACACCAAGGGAAGGCCAAGCATGAGTATTAACGAGAGTCTCATTAGAGAGCTTTCTAGACTTCACATTTGTAATTGCAGTATATATGTACTCTCATTATAAAGAATACAGATAGGAAACGTGACAACTGCACAATTTTAATTTGGGAGGGTACATGAGATGTTACTTTATCTCCCTTAAATATCTTAGATGTGATCTATGTATTACGGTTATTAGGGAGAACATCTTTGTTCTTAGGACACTCTCACTAAAGAATTTATCAGTAAAATGTAGTTACTCTCAACAGACTCAGAAAGATGTGCATATATATATATATATATATATATATATATATACACATATATGCACACATATATATTATGCATATAATATACATACATATACATATATGCACACACTTATATATTATACAATGTATATGCATTTTATATATATTTATATATGTGCATTATATATACCTATGTATTTATGTATGTGTATATATATGTTTGAGATGGTGCACAAGCAGAAATAGTAGAGAGATAATCTGAGAAAATGATAAATATTAATAGTGACTCTCAATGAAGGGTATGTAAGTATTCATTGCATTATCATTACCACATTGATGTAGTTTTGACATTTCCAAAGTAAAAGCATGGGAGGGAATGAAAAGCTCTGACGCTCATGGAGAAAAAGCATAAAAGTTACTGAGTGCTCTCTGTGGCTGCCCTTCTCTGTCCAGCTAAACTGTATTTCTTACACCATATGGCCTATATATTTTTATATACTTGCAAATGTTTTCAGAGGTAGCAACTCCTTATTTTTCTGTCTTCAGCAAATCCTTCCTTCCTTCCTTCCTTCCTTCCTTCCTTCCTTCCTTCCTTCCTTCTTTCCTTCCTTCCTTCCTTCCTTCCTCCCTCCCTCCCTCCCTCCCTCCCTCCCTTCCTTCCTTCCTTCCTTCCTTCCTTCCTTCCTTCCTCCTAGGCTCTGGGGAATAGGGAAATTCACTCAGAGCCAACTACTGTGAATATGGTTGATAATCAAAATGGCAGGGGCGCCTGGGTGGCGCAGTCGGTTAAGCGTCCGACTTCAGCCAGGTCACGATCTCGCGGTCTGTGAGTTCGAGCCCCGTGTCAGGCTCTGGGCTGATGGCTCGGAGCCTGGAGCCTGTTTCCGATTCTGTGTCTCCCTCTCTCTCTGCCCCTCCCCCGTTCATGCTCTGTCTCTCTCTGTCCCAAAAATAAATAAAAAACGTTGAAAAAAAAAATTAAAAAAAAAAACAAAAAAAACAAAATGGCAGCATGACAGAGCAGAGACATAATAGGAATACAGCTGCGAACTCTGACCTTAGAGGCTCATCATGTGACATTAAGCAAGCACCTCTGCGCCTCAGGTTCCCTCTAGGCCTGTTAGTGAGTTAATACAATGCATGTAAAAATGTGTTAAGTAGGTAAAGTTCAAGATTAATAATGGGCTCATAAGTGTAATGCAGATGATAAGTATAACCAATTTTAGCAACTGGGACGTATTGTTAAAATCGAGAGATTTTTAAAGCAATACAACTAATTTTGGGGTGGGGTGATCTGTTGTCTTTTTAAAACAACTTATACCAAAGGAATTTCAAAAATGGTAGACAGCGACATTGGCATATAGCACTTGGATCCACAGGTTGGTCCGTTACTTTAAAAGACTTGTGTTAAGTGATCCATCATGCATTTGTGTAGAGTTACATTTGGATGTGCATACGCACTTATGTTTGCAAGTGATAAAAGCTTCAAGTGATTTTCTAGAAGTTGCTAAGAAGTGGGATATTCACAAAATGGAGCGGAGTGAAATTATATAACAGCAACTAGGGATTCACACTACATGTGGCATAAAAATGCAATTCTCAGTGGATAGATTTAGGCAGACGATGGGATTTTCAACAGAACATTTGTCCGTGGCAACTATTTGGGGGAACTGACAGACTATACGGTGAAGGACTCTGCAGGAAAAGTGGTGATAGGGTGATAATACAATTTTCATATTCACTAGTGGCTTTTCTAAGGATAGTTTTTCCCATAACCATCAAGAATATTTCTTTTCCCAGGGCGCCTGGGTGGCTCATTCGGTTAAGTGGACGACTTCGGCTCAGGTCATGATCTCATTCTTCGTGAGTTCGAGCCCCATGTCAGGCTCTGTGCTGACGGCTCAGAGCCTGCAACCTGCTTCGGATTCTGTGTCTCTCTCTCTGCCCCTCCCCTTCTGGTGCTCTCTATCAAAAATAAATAAACATTAAAGAAAAACTGTTTTTAAATTAAAAAAAAAAAGAATACCTCTATTTTGAAGTCACGGAAACCTTATGAATTAACTCTTATTTTCGTTTTTCTTTTTTTTGTCTTTTTTTTTTCTGAGAGAGAGAGGCTCATATTTTCTGGATAGGAATAAAAGTGAGAAACTTAGCCACTTTCTTTCCAACTTCTGGTTGATGTTGCAGTTCTCAAAACCATTGTCTGTTTTATTAGGTTTCCCCTTCTGTCCTATTTTACACCCTCCACTTTCTGACTCCTGCCCATAACACTCTCCAAGTTCAGTTCTCAGGCTCAGATTCTATTTTAACCACCCACGTCCAGAGAACTCCCTTCCTACCATGGCTGTGATGTTGCCTTCATTTAGTGAGAGCCATGTTCAAGGGGGATGTCCGTCAGTGGATGAATGAATAAATAATATGCTGTATCCATACAATGGACTAATTTTTGGTCATAAAAAGGAAGGAAGTACTAATACATCCTTCAACATGGATGAACTTTAAAAATGAAAATATATTTTTTAATTCTAGTATAATTAACATACAGTGTTGTATTAGTTTTAGGTGTATACTATGATTCAACAATTCTACACATTACTCTATGCTGATCATGATGAGTGTCCTCTCATGCCTACCACCTATTTCACTCATTCCCCACCCACCTCCACTCTGGTGACCACCAGTTTGTTCTCTAGAGTTGAGTATTTTTTTGTCTTTCTTTATGTTGTTTCTTAAATTCCACATATGAGTGAAGTCCTATGGTAATTGTCTTTCTCTGTCTGATTTCACTTAGCATTGTACCCTTCAGATCCATCCATGTTGTTGCAAATGACCACATCCCATTCTTTTTATGGCTGTGTAATATTCCATTGTACATATATACACCACATCTTCTTTATCCATTCATCTATCGATGGACACTGGGGCTCCTTCCATAATTTGGCGGTTGTAAATAATGCTTCAAGAAACGTGGAGTGCATATTATCTTTTAAATTCATGTTTTTTGTATTATTTTGGTAGATACCCGTAGTAGAATTATTGGAATATATGGCAATTCTATTTTTAATTTTTTGAGAAACTTCCATAGTGTTTTCCAGTGCTGCACCAGTTTACATTCCCCCCACGTGGGTTCCGTTTTCTCAATATCCTCTACAACATTTGTTGTTGAAAACGTTATTTTAAGTGAAAGAAGTCAAGTAACGACAGTACCATATGATTCCATCTATGTGAAATGTCTAGACCCGGCAAACCCACATAGACACAGAAAGTAGATTAGTATTTGCCTACGGTGAGGCAGTGCTGGTGGCAGGGGCAGGTGGTTGAGGGAGACAGTATGCTTTAGGAGGTGATAACCATGTTGGAAAATTGGTGGTGATGGTGGGTTATATAAGGCTGCATATGTTTTAAAAACCATTTCATCATACACTTTGAATGGGAGGATTGTATGATTTGTGAATGTTATTACAATAAAACTGATACCGAAAACAAAATTGTGGAAAGCAGGCTTTGATACAAGAGACGTAGAAACTGGTGATGTTCCTCAGTCTCGGATTATTTATTTGCACAGCCAACAGCTTGGTGCGCTAACACCTGCCAGACATGCACCTGCAAGGCTTACGAACAGTGTTTACGGCGTGACATAAATGCCCACGGCTCTGCAGGGTCTCGGGGTAATCCACGCTGTAACTCCTATCGCAAGGAGAGCCAAACATTCCAGTTTACTGTCTTGAATGACTTTACACAAGAAGCGGGAACATTACTGCCCTGGGAAAGCCATGTTCCTCCGATGCTGCGCGTCTTCCTGGATTCCTCACAGGCTGTGAAAGGAATTCATCTGCATATGCTCAAAATATAAGAGTAAATGCAGTATTTTGTGAATGCGCTGACATTTTTTAGTTTAAACTTATGACAGTGGCTTCGTAAAATCAGTCAATGGAAAGTGATTTTTTTTTTTTTTGGACAAACGTGGAAATTAGAATAAGTTTGAATAATGGGTGATGGGTGCAACCTTATTTCAACATTAGTTTTCACAAATTTGAATCTAATGCTTTCAGGACACATGAAATACCTTAATAACAGAAGAGTCCCTGGGAACAAGTTGGAGGGACACTGTTCTAATGTGCTCACTGATCATTTAAGTTTAGAGGAACTCAGTCCCAGTTTCCTTGTCTTTGAATCTTCTTCTTCTGTGCTGACATGATTTTAGAATTCCAGTTCTCAATATATTGATTGTATGACCAAAGGGTGCATTCCTGAGAGACAAAAATGTATTTACGCACATTATTATATCTATGTGTTTATGTGTACATATGTGTGTATATAAATTACACATAAAGGTACATATATTTAATTTCATCTCTAAAGAATCCACCCCTTGACCACAAAATTTATGATACCAGACAATCATAAAACATAATTTTTTGCTATCGGTAATTATGCCTTCTTCATTTTAGCTATAGAGTTTTGCTTTAGAAAACTGAATTTAGTCACATGCATCCTGTACAACATTTATGTGTAATGGTTCTTTTTGCTCAGAGTTTTTCAAGATCTCTGACTCTTGCCTTTTCCATGCAGATAGATACGTTGAAGTAAAGCATGCCACTGCTGATTCAAACCCAGTGCATTATAGGTTTCCTCACATCAGCGTATTCTTTTCCCTTCTGCCATCTTTGATCTGGAAGGTAATGCGTGACTCCTAAATGGTCTTGTGTTTTCAGTCATGCCTGATACCCCCCATATGCTCCAGAGCCACACAGAGGAATTCTTGTCAACTACCTATTCCCCTGAAGCACTTGTTAGCTGGACGACCTTCTTCAGCATCTCATTCTTTACCTCGATGGACTTCCTCAATCTTGTCCTAGTTATATTTTTCGCTCTCTGAGCCCCATTGGTCCACTCACAATATGTTAACTTTTCTTGAACTTTCCCCCCAGTTTCATGCTATGTTTCTTGATGGTGGTATTGTTTCCACATGATAGGGGTTGCAAACCTCACCTAAATGTATGACGTAACTTTCTCCTGGTTCAGGAAGACTTTTCCATCATTCCACAGTGTCCCACAATAGACAACTTCAGCCCCATATGGGCAGCGCACCCATGAGACATTTGCTATGTGTTTTATACTCAGTTGTGTAGTTTTTAAAGGGTATTTAAAAGGTTTATTCATTTTTGAGAGACAGAGAGTGTGTGAACATGAGCGGGGGGCGGGGGGGGGGCAGAGAGAGAGAGAGTGGGGGCAGAGGATCCAAAGCAGGGTCTGTGCTGACAGCAGGGAGTCCAACGTGGGTCCAGAACTCAGAGACTGAGATCATGAACTGAACCAACGATGGACGCTCAACCAACTGAGCCACTCCAGGTGCCGCTTAGCTATGTTTTCAAGGGACCTCCTAGAAAGGCAAATTTATATCCTGTTATACGTGAAAGATCCATATGAAGATCTAAGCATGGTTTGCTTATAGTATTCACACCCCTTTTAATCCCACACAGACTATGCACTCGGTCCACGCCTGTCAACATGACCGTGGTAATCACACAGCTATCCCAGAGCTGAGGAAGTGAAAACGCTTATGTCCTTTGGTGTTGTTGCAATGGGAGAACAAGGCAAGTTTAGGCATGAGTCTAGTGTCACGTTTCAGGGAGGTATCACCCCTCTGAAATTCCTCAGGTTACACAAGGTCGTCAAGTGTCAAAATGCTGGATCTCCAGGGCAATTTTTCCCCAGTGCTGTGCTGAGATGTGACACCACTTCCATTCAACGTCACCAGGGACTTCCAGGAGACAAGGTATTCCTTTTCTATGCCTCCATAACAAATTAATACGAAGGCAAGGCCTTAACATGACACCCATTTATTAGCTTGTGGTTTCTGTGGATGAGAATAAAATAAACTTGTAGACATGGCTCCGTTCTCTTCTGGAAGCTCCCGAAGAGAATTCCTTTGCAGATGCATTCCTGTGACTCAAAGAAGAATACGGTTGTAGGACAAAGGTCCGTACGTCCTTGAAAGGTTGTCAGCTTCTGGGGTCTGTCCCTCCTAGTCCTCGGCCTTTGGGCCCCCTGATGCCAGCCAGGATGTGTTGAGCCCTCCTCCTGCATTCAACCTACCTCATCCTTCCCCTGTCTACCTCTCCCACACATCTCCAGGAGTCCTTCTTCTCCCACAATAGACAACTTCAGCCCCATATGGGGCTCAATAAAACTGAGTCCTTTTAAGGGCTCATATGATTATGTTGTGCTCACCTGCATAGTCCAAGAGATTCTATTCTAAGCTCAGCTGATGAGACCTTAACTCCATCTGTAAGGTGCCTTTGCAGCAGAACCTAGATTCATGTTTCACTGAATAAACAGGGGCAGGACTCTTGAAGAGACATGTTCTGAAGGTTGCAGAGATGGCTATCAGGAAACCATGTGGGGACTCACTAAACCCAGAATCAAACCATCAACGGACTGGTACCAGAAGCCAGAATCGAGGAGATGAGGTAAGTCAATAATAAGAGGTAAGTTGTGTGATCCTCAGATAACAGGAAGAAGTGCAGGTCCATGGTCCTCTCTTGTGAGCTAGACGCAAAAATAAAGAAAGTGGCTACATTCCCCACTGTTGAACTGCGTTCCACCCACATGAAACCTCAAGTCATGTTATATGTGCTTACATCTTCCGGTAATTTCCTTTGCTCTTGTCTCTCCCTGGTCTGTTCCTCCCCCTGGGATATTCCTGGGATCTCCACGTCACTCATTAAGATCAAGTAGACATCTCCCTTTTCAAAGACAGGACACCTTTGCCCATGTTCCCGTGCAGATTTTCCTTGTCCTCTGCAACGTCACCCTATTGGGAGCTGTATGCTTCTTTTCCACGTAGCAGGCATCTCCCCTTTGTACTTGCCTATGTCCCCTACCTAAGTGGAACTCTATCCCCGTGATTTCCACACAGCCTCCTGAAAGGTTCCTGAGACGTTGTAGGCACTAATTCAATACTGGTAGAATGAAATGTTTTTATTATAAATTAAGTAGCAGGTGGGTAATAAATTGTGCTGTTGAACGTTGGTTGTGAAGAATGCATATTATGTTACACCTTGAGTAGTTTCATAGAGAACCAAAATCTTAACACGTTTCTTTAGGGAAGCATGATTTGGTGGGTAACAATAGCAGAAAAACACAATTACATTTAAATATTTATGGTATATTAGTGTGCTAAGCCCAAGCAAGCAGAAGAGGAATACCTAAAAAGGCCCCAAGTCCACCCCAGGGGGGGAATAACAATCAACACTTGGTCTGCAGAGTTGCAGCTAATTTGTGTAAGTAATACAATGACTTACACTGACAATGCTGAGAACAGGCATGTTGCCACTGGAGTCTTATACCTTGAAGGGATTTATAACACATTCCACCATGAAGGCTGTGTGGGTAAATCAGGTTCTGAAAACTCTCTCTGTAGTTACCCTAGGTTGTTTAAGTCAGGTCCTTGACAAAAGTAGTATTTTACCCAGAAGAGGTGCTTACCAGCCACACAAAAACATTTTAAGTACCTTTGCACCTGCTCTGTGTGTTGGCTTTTGGTCACCTTTCTATCTGTTTATAGATGGGTTTCTTCCTGGAGGAAATGTCAATGATTTCAGTAGCAAAGAAGGAGAATCTTGCTTCCCTCAAGAGTCTGCTAATTAGTTAAAGGGCTCCATAAACTGTGGGTACCAGGTATTATTAATATTGAATGATAATGATTATATAGGTATGTGCTTATTTTCTATGGATGCTGTGACAAATTACCACCACACTTAGGGGCTTAACACAAATCCCAGTTTGCATCTCACAGATATGAAGACAACATTTCAGCAAGGCTGAAATCAAGGTGTCAGCTCAAATGGCCTCTTATCTGGAGGTACTGGAAGGAAATTAATTTACAAGCTCAACCAGGCTGTTGGCAAAATACATGTCCTTGTGTAGAAGAGACCTCCTCTTTTCCTTGCTAGCTGTTGGCTATAAGTTGTTCCCTGACTCAGGAGGCCCCCTACATTCCTTGCTTCATAAGCCACTTCCTCCACCCCCAAAGCCAGTCCCAGCTGACTTGGCCCTTCTCACATTTCTCTGAACACAACTAGGAGCAATTTTTACTAGATGGAGCCCACTCACAGGACCCAGGAAAATCTCTGCATCTCAAGGTCCGTAGGCTTAATCTCATCTACAAAATCCCTTCTGCCATTGTATTAGAGGGAGGTGCCATAACAAAGTAAGACAAACTGGGGGGCTTAAACAAGAGAAATTTATTTGCTCCCCATTCTGGAGGCTGGAAGTCTGAGATGCAGGCGTGGGCAGGGCTGGCATCTCCTGAGGCCTCTCTCCTTGGTGTGTAGCATCCGTCTTCTCCCTGTGTCTTTACACACTGTCCCTCTGTGCAAGTCTGTGTCCTCATCTCCTCTTCTTACCAGGACATCAGTCCTATGGGATCAGGGCCCACCCTAATGACTTCAGTTTACCTGAATCCCCTCTTTAAAGACCCTATCTCCAAATACAGCCATGTTCTGAGATATTAGCAGTTAGGACTTCAACATATGAATGGAGGGAGAGCAATTTGGCCTATAACAGTTGAGTAAAGTAATATATCTAAAGGTTCGATGAGTTAAGACACGCACACTGGCAGGGGTGGGGGCATTATTGAGCCTACCAGAGTTGAACTCTTGAAAACTAGCAAATAATTAGGTTTATAGCAAGAGGTAAAACCCAAGAATTCCTCACACTGTTATAAAGCAATGGTAAAAGTTTTCAAGGGCACCCTCACGATAATCTTGTGTCTAGAACTACCCAATGGAAGGACACTCCCATATTCATGTGGGGTAATGTGCAAATTTAGATATGGCTTTACAACGTAATCATCACTGACCTCATATATCTTCACATACATAAAAATCACTATGGACTTTTAGTATTAAATAATAATTATTATTACTTGAAAATAATCTAAATTTCACCTAATTATTCAGGTTAATATGCTCTGGTAAAGAGATTCATGTTTCCAATACAGCATCACTAGCTACTTGTGACAATTTTAGCGAAAATTGGGATTAACTACAATTATAAAACATTGATGAAAGAAACCAAGGACAACACAAATGGAAAAATAGTCCATGCTCATGGATTAGTAGAACCAATATTGTTAAAATGTCCCTACTAACCCAAGGCAATCAGCAGATTCAATGTAATCCATGTCAAAATACCAATGGCACTTTTCATAGAACTAGAACAAATAATCCTAAAATTTATATGGAATTACAAAAGACCTCAAAGAGCCAAAGCAATCTTGAGAAAAAAGAACAAAAATGGAGGTATCACAATCCCAGATTTCAACATATACTACAAAACTGCAGTAAACAAAACAGTATGGCACTGGCACAAAAACAGACATGTAAATCAGGGGAACAGAAATAGAGAGCCCCAAAATAAGCCCATGATTATATGGTCAACTAGTCTCCGACAAATGAGGCAAGAATATCTGATGGAGAAAAGACAGTCTCTTCAACAAATGGTGTTGGGTAAAATGGACAGCAACGTGCAAAAGAATGAAACTGAACCACTTTCTTACATTGTACTATAGTGTACAGGTATTCTATACAGAGAATAAACTCAAAATGGACTAAAGACCTAAGTGTGAGACCTGAAACCATAAAAATCCTAGAAAAAAACATAAGTAGTAATCTCTTTGACATTGGCCTCAACAACATTATGCTAGATATGTCTCCTGAGGCAAGGAAAACCAAAGCAAAAATAAACTATTGGGACTACATGAAAATAAACAGTTTCTGAATGGCAAAGGAAAGAATCCACAAATCTAATAGGCTATCTACCGGATGGGAGAAGATATTTGCAAATGACATATCTGATAAAGGGTTAGTATCCAAGATACATAAAGAACTTATACAACTGAACAACAAAAAACCCCGCAAATTATCCATTTAAAAATGAGCAGAGGACCTGAATAGATGTTTCTCCAAAGATATCCAGATAGCCAACAGACACATGAACAGATGCTCAACATCACTCATCATCAAGGAAATGAAAATTAAAACCACAAGGAAATATATCACCTTCCACCTGTCAGAATGACCAACATCAAAAGACAAGAAATAACCATACCGGTGAGGATATAGAGAAAAGGGAACATGTGTGCACGGTTGGTGAAAATGTAAATTGGTATACCCACTGTAGAAAAGAATGTGAAGGTTCCTCAAAAAATTAAAAATAGAAATACCACACGATCTAGTAATCCCACTGAGTATTTACACAGAGAAGACAAAAACACTAATATATGCACCACTATGTTTATTGAAGCGCTATTTACAATAACCAAGATATGGAGTAGCGTCATGTCCACTGATAGATCAATGGATAAAGAAGTGGTGTATGTATACACACAATGGAATATTAGCCATAATAAAGAATGAAATCTTGCCATTTGCAACAACATGAATGCACGGAGGGGGTATCGCGCTAAATGAAATAAGTCTGAGGAAAGCAAATACCATATGATTTTGCGTAAATGTAGAATCTAAAAAAGTGAATGAAACAAAGCAAAAAAAAAAAAAAAAGCAGAAACAGATCCATAAAGAGAGGAGACACTGATGGTTGCCACAGGGGTAGGGGATGGGAAGATGGGTAAAACGGGTGAAGGTGAGAGCGAGGCATGGGCTTCCAGTTATGGAATAAATAAGCCATAGAGATAAGAGGCACATCACAGGGAATACAGTCTATGCTTTTATAACAGTGTTGTATGGTGAGAGATGGTAACTACAGGAGTGGGGGGATGTTGTATACCCAAAAGTAATCTAACATTGTGTTTCTACTATACTTCAGTAATAATAATAATAATAATAATAATAATAAAAACCCTTAAAATTCAGTACGTCCAACACGCTGGCCACCTTCCAAGAGCTCCATACATACTTGTGGCTAGGGACTTTGATAGTGCGCAGCACAGAAAGTTGTGTTCGACAGCACTAGTCTAGACAGTAATATTATGATTTTTTCATGATGTGATTCCCTCAAGACAATGTAAGCTGATTAAGGGTATTAGAATCTGGATGTTGATTTCTCATTTTGGAGATATGCATGATGATCCATTTATATAAAGGAGTCATTATGTATTCAATATAGGACAAAAGAAATGAAGACCACCATTTATACCGGGGAAGTCAACCAGAAAGGAAATATAATTGCCAGAATATATATCTGTCTGCCTCATGCACGTGGTCGGATGTCCAGACATTTCCAGAAATGCAACGCCAGCTTTCGTTGTTAGTAATGGATTACACCCCATAGACTCCAAAAGTCTTCATTTCCAGTTGATTGTTTTCAGAACCGGTATTTCTTTAAAACAAAGTTCAAGTAAGTGTTGGAAGCTGAAAATTACCTACTGATATAGATGTGGTCACTGCTTTTGAGGAAGAGAAAAAGCGTCACTCAGAGTTCATTAGTAAGCCTTGGGGTTTTACGTATTTATTAGCTGGCAGAGATGAAAACCTCCATAAAAGTCCTTTATTTTCATTTATTTATGGACATCTCTAAAGGGTTAAATACATTTTTTTTGAATTCATATACCCAACAGAGGTTTTAGAACAATTTTTAAAGTTGGACAACTCTTTGAAACAAAGGATGTTTTTGGGTGAGTCCCAGCGATAATTTAGGGTGATAAGGATTTGCCGTGAACATGTAGAAATTAGCATTACTGGAACAGAAGGAGAGGATTAGTGTTGGTACTGCTCTGTGTCAAGGTGGCAGGTCCTGGCCTGATAAATATCTGAGTCCCTGGATGTTCGCTTAATGCATTGCTGGTATTTATAAAGCACGGGTACTCTTCAAACGTGCAGGCACATTTCAGGTGTGCAGCAGACATACAGATAGACCTGTGGCTCTTTCTCTGGATGCACTTTCCCAACGTGGACAGAACCATGTGGTGTCTAAGGATCTTCTGCTCCATCTGAATGGCAAGTCCCGTTTCATTGATATCCTGGCATGTCTTCATTTATTAGACAACTACAAGGACTGGAGTGTCTTGAGTTCTCTGAAGTTCTCCCAAGCCCTGAAATGTGTCCAATGCCAGAGGATCCCTGAGTCTACTTGCTCAAGCCCCAGGAAACTGCTCCTTTGTTCTTAGGGGTGTGAAAGAGAGCTTCAGAATTAGAATTTCAGAACCTGAAATTGTAACACATCACTTCTCTGTTATTTGGTGGTCAGCAAATCATTTATTCTGAGCATGTGGTAAAAACGATAAACACAAATGCCTGTCAAAGTGTTTGGATGTCTGAAGGCCATGTATATAGGGGAGTCTGGGTGGCTCAGTCAGTTAAGAGACCAACTCTTGATTTCGGCTCAGGTCATGATCTCACAGTTCGGGAGTTGGAGCCCTGCATCAGGCTCCTCACTGGGAATGCAGAGCCCGCGTGGGATTCTCTTTCTCTCCTTCTCCCTGCCCCTCATGCTCGCTCGCTCGCTCGCTCTCAAAATAAATAAAGCTTTAAAAATAAAAATAAAATAAAGACAATGTATATAAAGCACCAAAGTTATGTGCTCAGAACATACGATCATGTGAAGTAGGCATCAGCAGACATCATGCTTAGTATAGATGATAATCTAGAGTAGGGGTTGACTGAAATCCCTGTAAAACATGTTTAGGCTTTACAGGCCATTCGATCCTCCATGACCATGACTGCTCCAGTCCTGCTGCTACAGCATCAAAGCAGCCATGGGGAACCTGTAAGCAAGCAGGTACGGCTGTATTTGCCATCCCTGTAGCCCAAATCGAAGTCTTGTGATTATCATCTTGGATCGAGACTAAATCCCAGAGTGTTGTACACGTGGCACCAAAAAAGCCATTCCCTGGTAAGTGTAATTATGATGATTTTTATTACTCTCTTTCTGAATGATGACAGTAATATTAACAACCGTGATAATGCTCATTACGCTCTTGATACTTGCCAGATGTTTAATCTTCCTGATTATGGGGTACATTAGGTATTTCCATTCTACAAGTGCAAAGATGGGGATGTAGAGAATTTCCACCTGCCCTCCAAGTAGAGAGAGGCAGCCTGGGGCAGTGTTGGGTTGTTGAGTCACGCGCCCAAATGCTGAAGCCAGGACACAACCCTGCAGGTGAGTCAACACTGGCTAGTACCACAGTGCGCGACTTTGGGGCAGATAGAAGGTCACTGTGTCACCTTGCCATCAAATGTATCTCTCCCTCCTTCCCTTACTGGTATATGAGCTTGGAGAAGAACCTGACTATCCTTTGTCCCTATTTCTTTATCTGGAAAGTGGGAGTGAGATAGTATGTACATCCCCAGGCAGATAGGAACCACTTAAGTTACAAAAATCATTGCACATGGTCAGTGCTTATAAATATCAGCTATTACAGGCGGTTGGAAACGTGTGTGCAGCTTGGTGACAAGCATGTATAGGAGACATAGATTTGGGTGTCAGCATAGAGAGATACTACTTAAAGCTACTAGCCTGGGTGATAACTCATCAGGCAAACGTACAAGTAGATTTTCCATTTGTATACAAAAAAATCATAGGGTTGGTGAAAAGTATAAATCTGAGGCCTAAACTATATTTATCAGCATCACAGAATCAAGCTTTTTTCCAACTGAACGTACTCCATGGGAATGACAATGTTCTTTTCTCTCCAGAGCTACCTCACGTGATGTCTGTGAACCATAGTCCTCTGCCCAAGTATATTCATTTCTGGAAGTTGTCAAAAATCACCACAAATTCAAGGTGTGGACAGGGTTGTTTCCTCTGAGTTCTATGAGGAATAAAATGTTTCATGCATCCCACCCAGCTCCTGGTGGTTGCTTCTGCTCTTTGAAGCTCTTTGTCTATAGATGTGTCACTCCAGTCTCTGTTTCTGTCCTCACATGATATTTTCTGTATTCAAGTTTCCCTCTAATTTCTCTTTTGGAGACGCCAGTCACTGGACTAAGGATTCACCCCAACCCAGTATGATTTCACCTTAATTACATCGGCAAAGACCCTGCATCCAAGAAAGGACATACTCACGGTGCCAGAAGTTAGGACTTGAATATCTGGAGGACACAATCAACTTTCTATACCTAGTCATCACCAACTGAGATAATGTTTTGAGAAAACACAGATAATGTAAACATGTACCCTAAGTGCAAAAGCTCAGACCCCACTTTATCATAGGTCAACATCATCACACCATGGGAATGGAAGGTCTAGTTCTTGGCTGTTGATCAAGGAATGTGGTGAGAATTAAAACATGGAGGTAGACCCTCCCCACAATGGAAGGCCAGGTGCCTCGCTGAGAGGAGGTAACAGGCCTGGAGCAGAGTAGGCTTCATTGGTGTCAACAGGCTGCAAGGATCGCAGCTTCTGGAAGACAGAAGAAGTGTGGGCTTGAGCCCTGCAATGGCCCCCCTTCACAAACCCAAGAGGACAGCCCGTGTATGCAAAGCATCCTGGGAATAAGCAGTGCCATATGGCAATGGGCCATGTCCAAGAATGAGGCTCAGTTGTCATGAAATGGGAGATCCCTGTCTTGATGGGGCTGCATGATCAAAGATGCAGACAGGACTTGAGCAAAGACTGTGGTCTCCAGGCTTGGTGCATAAGTAGGGTGGGGTCTTCAGCCAAAAACCAGTTACCAGAACAGGGAATACGTTCAGAAAGGGTGACAAGACTTAGAGAGTTGAGTCCTTTAAATCCTTCTGTCTAGAGTAGAAAACGTGGAAGGAGGCAATGGGTGGGGAGGGTGGGGAAGCTCCGGTCTGCATGTGCAAAGTCAAGGGCAGCCAAAGGCAGGGTTGGGGTGTTGGAAAGATAGGGGACACACACGGCTTGCTAAGTCTTTAGCTGATCATGAGAAGTCCCCGGAGAAGGCTTCTTTGGGGGTTTCCTGACATCCTGTGAAGGAGTCGGAACACCATGACCCCTCCCTTGTCTTGGACCCTTAAACTCCAAGATCCTGATGTCACCCTGCAGATCAGTATGGAGGGTAAGGGCGCAGAATACATTCTTGAAAGCGAGGCTCTCAAAATAAACTGAAATGGAAACTCATGTTTTAAACATCGGTAGCGCTGGAACCACTGCAATCCTTTGATATAGATGTTTTGCTGTAGGCTGAATTAATTAATTAATTTGCATCAGGCCTCTGAACCCAAAGTGCTTCTTTCTAAACTAATATGCATTTCCACACACAAGTCTGTGACACAGAAGGCGAAGTAGGACAGCAAGAACTCTGGCGGTTTGGCAATCGCTACCAAATCTTCTGATGTGTCGTTATTTTTAACGCATCATTGAGACACGTTTTAGGAAATTTATGTATCATGGGGAGGGGCCTAAAATTCAATATTGACTATCCCTTTAAACTATTTACATTGTATTGTCGATGTGTCTGGTTTATGCCGGCGCCGAAATCTCTTCCCAACTTTGTTGTAGGAGAAGTTTGGGAGGTAGTAACTATCACGGATGAGAAGGCAGACTTTTATTCCCAATTGTATTCTTTCTACTAATAATTATGCCTGACATTATAATAAATGCTCACGATGTGAACATAAATGTGCCACCACCCTTAACACCCTCAAGAGGCTTAAAGACTGTGATGAAAAAAACACACTTACGTATTGACAGAACAGCATGGTGTAGACCAGGGATCTACAAACTTTAAAGCCCACAGGCCATATTCTGCCTGCTACCTATTTTGTGTATGGCCTGTGAATAATTCTAAACATATTTTTAACAGCTGGGAGCACCTGGGTGGCTCAGTCAGTTAAGCGTCCAACTTCAGCTGAGGTCACGATCTCATGGTTCATGAGCTTGAGCCCTGCATCAGGCTCTGCACTATCAGCGTGCAGCCTGCTTCAGATCCTCTGTCTCCTTCTCTCTCTGTCCCTCCCCAACTTGTGATCTCTCTCTCTCAAAAAAAAAATATATATATACATATATATATATATTTCATTTTTTAAATAATTATTTATTTTTGGGAGACAGAGCACAAGCGGGGGAGGGGCAAAGAGAGAGGGAGACGCAGAATCCAAAGCAGGTTCCAGGCTCTGAGCTGTCAGCACGGAGCCTGACATGGGGCTTGAACTCACGAACCGTGAGATCATGACCTGAGCCGAAGTTGGACACTTAACTGGCTGAGCCACCCAGGTGCCCCCGGAAAATACATTTTTAATAGTTGCAAAAAACCAAAAGAATAGTATCTTGTGACATGTAGCAACCATATGAAAGTGTACTCTTACAATTCCACCACTATAATCATCGGTATTCACCCATATCAGTTGAAAACTTATGTACACAGAAAAACCGGAACATGGATGTTTATCGTTGCCTTATTTCTATAACTGCCAAAACTAGGAAGCAACCAGGATGCCGTTCTGTAGGGGAATGGATGAAGCAACTAGTACATCCAGACAATTACATATCATTCAGTGCTTAAAAAAAAAGAGAGAGGTTTCAAGCCATAGAAAGGTATGAGGTATTCTTAAATGCCTATTATTAAGTGAAAGAAGCCAATCTCAGAAAGGTACATCTTGTATGAGTCCAACTCTGTGTCATTCTGGAAGAGGCAAAACTGTGGAGACAGTAAAAAGATCAGTGGTTGCAGGGGTTGGAGGGAAAAGAGATGACTCAGCAGAACACAGAGGATTTTCAAGGCAGTGAAAATACTCTGTATAATACTGTAATGGTAGGTCCACATCATTATACAGTCGTATGAAACACAGGACATCCAACCCCATGAGTGAATCCTGATGTACAATATGGACTTTGGGTGATTTGATGGCAATGTACGTGTTATCTGTTGTAACAAATGTACCCTCTGGAGAAGGATTTTTTTTTAATGTTTGTTTATTTTTCAGAGGGTGAGAGAGTGCACACAACAGTGGTGGGAGGCAGAGAGAGAGGACAGAAGACATGAAGCAGGCTCTGAGCTGTCAGCATAGAGACCGACACGGGGCTCAAACTCATAAACCATGAGATCATGACCTGAGCCTCCCAGGTGCCACTGGGGGAGATATTTTTGAGGGCAGGGAATTGATAATTAAGGAAACTGTGCATGTGTGGGGGCAGGGGATATATTGGGAAACTCCTGTACCTTTTGTCCAATTTTTCTGTTAACCCAAAATGTAGCCTATTAAAAACTATATGAAACCCAAATATCAGTGTCGATGGAAAAACTTTAACGGGAATATAATAATAGTGATTCATCTATATATCGTCTGTGGCTGCTGTGGGGACTATAGTTGTAGAGTTGAGTGTTTCAGACAGAGGCCACATGGCCTGCAAAGTGGAGAACGTGTACCAACTGGGTCTTTCTGGAAAAAGTGTGATGACCCCTGCTCTATCATTATGAATTCAGTGTTATCACGATAGAAGGAAGAAGTAACCAGTTCTGCTTCCCTGAAATACTGAGAGAGATGTTCGGGCTGGATTTTAAAGAATGAGGTGGAATTAAGGGTTTGAGGACCTTTCTCTTGTTTCCTATGTTTGTTTTGCATTTCATGGCATTTACTTAAATTGGCAGGCATCCCTGTGGGTGTCAGAACCTGCAATCACAGAAAATCGATGTAAGATAATCACTTCTTACATTGATAACGGTAAGAGAATGTCACCTGCATGGCTGAGTTTTTGACATTCTTAAATGTTTTTGCTTTCATTGACAAGTATAGTTAGAATTTTCATGGCGCTCTATAGTAGTGTGTGTGTGTGTGTGTGTGTGTGTGTGTGTGTATGAAGTATTTTGCGGAGACACAGACACACTCTGAAGACATTGCCTAATGTCAAATTGCTCATAAAAGGATGTCCACTTTGCCACTTTTCCTACTTTGCTTTTATTCAACATAGCATGGGAAGTCCTGGCCACAACAATCAGGCCAAAAAAATAAACGAGTGGAAGAAATAAAAGGCATTCAAATTGTTAAGGAAGAAATTAATCTGTCAATATTTGTAGATGAAATGATAGATACATGGCAAATCCTAAAGACTCAACAAAAAACTATTACAGGTAATAACTGAATTCAGTACAGTTGCAGGATACAAAATTAATACACACAGATAGGTTGTGTTTCTATACTAATAATGAAGAAGCAGAAAGAGAAATTAAGAAACAAATGCATTTACAATTGCAACAAAAAGAATAAAATGGCTAGGAATAAACTTAACCAAGGAGATGAAAGGAACAGATGGAATACTCCATGCTCATGGGTTGAAAGAATTAATGCTGCTAAAATGTTCATACTACCCAAAGCAAACTACAGATTCAATGCAATCCCTATCAAAATACCGAGAGCATTTTTCAGAGAACTAGAACGAATAATGCTAAGTTATGTATGGAACCACAAAAGACCCTAGACAGCCAAAGCCATCTTGAGAAAGAACGGACCTTGAAATCCCAGATTTCAAGACACATCATGAAGCTGCAGTAATTAAAACAGTATGGTTCTGGAACAAAAATAGGCAATCGACCAATGGAGCAGAACAAAGAGCCCAGAAATAAACCCAAGATAACATGGTTGAATTAAAGTACAGCAAAGGAGGCAAAAATATCCAGTGAGGGAGACACTCTCTTCAACACACAGTTTTGGGAAAACTGGACAGCGACATGCCAGAAGAAAGACCCTGGACCACTCTCTTACCCCATACACAAAAATAAACTCAAAATGGATGAAAGACCTAAATGTGAGACCTGAAGCCATAAAAATCCTACAGGAGAACATATGTAGTAACCTCTTTGACATCGCCATAGCAACATTTTTGTAGATACATTTCCTGAGGCGAGGGAAACAAAAGCAAAAACAAACTACTGGGACTGCATCAAATAAAAACCTTCTGCACAGCAAAGGAAGCCATCAATAAAACAAAAAGGTAACTTTTTGCCTTTTTGTTCCATTTTGCCTTTTTGCTCCAACACACAGAATGGAACACACTGAATAGAACAAGATATTTGCAAATGACATATCCAATAAGGGGTTAATATCCAAACGATATAAAGAACTTATACAACTCAATATCAAAATCCCACGAATAATCCAATTAAAAATGGGCTGAGAACGGAAAGAAACATGTTTCCAAAGAAGATACACAAGCGGCCGACAGATACAGGAGAAGATGCTTAACATCTCTCATCGTCGGGGAAATGCAAATCAAAACCACAAGGAAATATATCACCTTACAGCTGTCAGAATAGCCAAGACATGGAAACAATACAGTGTCCATGAATAGAGGAATGGATAAAGAAGATATGGTGTGTGTATATGCGTGTTTGTATGTCTATGAAAATTATATATATATATATATATATATATATATATACACACACACATATATATACATACATATATAATATATATAAATTACTCAATGTTATATATATTACTCAACCATAAAAAAGAATGAGATCTTAGGTTTTGCAATCACATGGATGGACCTAGAAGGTATTATGCTAAGTGAAATAAATCAGGGAAACACAAATGCTTATATGTGCAACATATGTGCTTATATGTGCAACATAAGCTTATATGTGCTTATATGTGCAACAAATAAACACACACACACACACACACACACACACACACACACACACACACAAAACACAAACAGACCCATAAATACACAAAACAAACTGGTGGTTGCCAGAGAGGAAGGAGGTTGGGGGATGGGCAAAGTGGGTGAAGGACAGCGGGAGACACAGGCTTCCAGTGATGGATGAAGCCAGGGGATGAAAGGTCTAACACAGGGAATATGGTCCAAGGAGTTTCAATCACATTGTGTGGGGGCAAACAGTAGCCACATTTGCAGTGAGCTGTGCAGAACACACAGAGTTGTCAATCCCTATGTTCTACACCTGAAACTCATAATATTGTGTGTCACATTTACTTCAATAAAAAAAAGATCAGTTCTTGTTTTTTGTGATATTGTGCTTCAATGGATGTCCAAACAACAATAGCTGAGGGGAAAAGGAGAGATAGACAGATAAAATGGACTTTCACTCCCATAACCCTCACAAAAACCTACAACCTATTGCCCTGTTTTTCTGCCAAAAGGTAGAGCTTTGGTTTCTGGGGCTAGAGTAAGAAATGTAGGGGTGCCTGGGTGGCTAAGTCAGTTAAGCATCTGACTTTGGTTCAGGTCATGATCTCGGGGCTCGTGAGTTTGAGCCCCGCGTTGGGCTCTGTGCTGACAGCTCGGAGCCTGGAGCCTGCTTCAGATTCCGTCTCTCCCTCTCTGTCTGTCCCTCCCCCGCTCAGTCTTTTTCTCAAAAATAAACATCAAAAAATTTTTAAAAAAATGTAAATTCAAGAAAGAAAGTAATGTAAAACCCAAGAAACAAATACCACTGTCAAGGTGTTCTGGCAAATGGCACATCAAAGTCAAAATTTCAAGAGTTACACTGCACCCCAATCATCCTCCTTGGCCTCCTTCAAACATAATACGATGGACCTGTTGGTGTGTCTATGTCGACCCTCATGCCTAAGTACAAGGACTTGTCCGTGTGATAGAGATGTGCGTTAGGGAAGTTTCTCCCAGGAGACGGAGAAAGAACTGGGCAAGCTCCACTTGCCAAATGGTAATGAAACTATTTAAAGAAGCATAAAAGCCATGGCTACGTTCCCCCCTTTTTCTGTAGTACCAGTAGTTAAAAGGCGTCCAACCAAGATGTCACAGAGGTCAGGATCTACTTAACCACAAAGCATGATCCACAGTTACACCCACATTTCAGAGAAACACTGGGCTTCTACCTGGTCTAATGTAGAAAGGATATATTGAACCACAAATAATGGATTAACGGATTCTCTACGGTGCTCTGCAACATGAATAATGGAGGTTTGATTACGCGGTGGGAGTTACTTATGGGTGCCAGCTAATCAGGGCCTGAGGATTGGGTCCTCCCTGCCTTTTCCCTGTGAGTGCTCAGAGGTGGCCAAATTCCTTTCTGGATGACAAATGGGCCATGCCAAGGAGCATAAAATATACAGCTTTGAAATGTGCCATGCTGTGCTGGCTCTTTCAGAGCAAAGCTGTGGGGAGCAAGGATGAGCTGTCCATGTGTCCTTGTCTTTGGGTGTGATGCTTACAAGGCTCTATGTAAAGGGACTGGCAGGTGTGATGAAGGGGGAGGCTTTTTTTCTGGGATTCTGGCAAAAAAAAATGACTACTCTGATATTCATAAACCATAGCAACTGGCAACTAAGAAAAATGATTTAGTAATGGAAGTCAACTTGGCAAGGGTCAACAAAATGGAGCACAGCATGATGGATGCAACTTATAGAGGCAGGGCTGATGCTGGTTCACCAAAAACATGGGTACCCTTACCTCTAGAATGAAGATCTGTCCCAAGCGGAGGCATGTTTTAGAAAGCAACATTGGCAGGTACTTAACTGCCATAGATTGGGAAGGAACAGAAAGGAACATCGCAGAAGCAAATGCTTTGTGCTAAAGAAAGAAAGAAAATAAAGAATTTTGGTCCCTCCCAAATCCCCCTGTTCCATTATAAAGACATGATGAACTTTATATGTTAGTTAAGTGATTTTTTCCTCAAGTGGGATGTTGGTATTGTCTAAACATTATAAAAACTCTCTTTTATCTCCCTTCCTGAATAGGCAAAAGTCAAGATTTGATTTCAGTGAATGTATTCCTTTTAATGACAAAGGGAACAAAGGGAAATGGACTTTCGGTGACAGGGAGGGAAGCAGAAATACGTGGAGAGGAGTGATTCCCACGGAGTATGTTTTCTTTCCCTCCGTCTATGTTGTTGCATCCATTCTCTTCCCCAGATGCCTTCTGTGTTTCTGTCCGTGCTGTGCTCCTGAAGCTGTCTTAGGAGCACACACTCATTTATTTATTCAGCAGGCACACAAACGGTTTACCCTGAGTTCGAGGGTAAAGCAATTAGATTTCTAATCAGATAAAGATGGACTCGGGAAACAGGCTAGATAATTTCTTGTTAAGAGCAAGCACCCTTTGAAAAAGACCATAACACGTCTCCAATTTCATATGCCAAACGGATCTCTGAATGGGTCTAACTCATTTAGCTATTTTCCCAAAGTGACAGGTAATGCTCCAAATAATTCAATTTATTGGGGGGGGGGGGGGCGGAGAAAAGACTCTTGAATCATCTGAATAAGTGTGTCAAGCATATTCCTTGGAATCTGTTGCTGTGTTCAATTCCAAAGTGTATTCTCATTTTCTTGGAAGGAGACTTGGAGATTTAAGTTATTCATCCAGTCAATTTTAGACTTGTTCACTTCCAGCATTGAAATCAATGTTTCATCCCTTTATACAACTTGGACTTACTTCCCCCTCCAAGCACCAAATATTTTACAACACGACTTCCGCAACGAAATAATGATACTTATGAATCCCCTTCTCTAAAAGGTATTGGAATTTTGCCTCCTCGTCAATTGAAGATTTGTGGGTTATGTTCATTAGAGAGGAGTTATTCTAAATAGGACCCAGGCAGTGAATCAGTTGCTATTAAACTGGAGTAAATTCTACCATGCTGAGTTGTTACAGTGCAGATTTTTATACCAAAAAATAAACAGTGCTAGAGGTACTCTGTCCACTGCTGATGCAGTTATCTCTTAATCAGTGCATAGAGGCACCTGTTATATTTTCAATACGATATTCAAAGATAAAATATTTTCATTAATAACACCTTGGAATATTGTAGTCTTGAGAGCCAGAGGGGGAATGAGAATACTATGAAAGTATCCATTTCTGAAGGCACACGCGGGTAGGAGGCAACACTTCATTCCTACAGTGAACATTCCGAGTGCTTTCTTTGGAATTTATGTTTTATTTGCTGGTGAGGAAATGCCTCTTTAACTATATTTAAATTGGGGCTGCATGAATATTTTAAGTGATGGTTTCCATCAAAGGAACATTTTCCTTATGGAATGAGCAACAGAAAAATATTCCACTTGACTTTCACTGTAGGGTTGCAAAGCTATAAACCCGATCTTTTGAAACATCAGATTTCACCACCTTAGTTATTAAAATAAATAGATTGGTAATAAGTAGTCTAATTCTGGTCCTTTGTACTATGACATTAAAAAATATTAGGAAAAATTTTTAAAAAACAGTGAAGTAGAAAAAAAGGAATATTAGATGGACACACATCCTCTAGATATATAAAGGCTGAAATGAACTTGGTTATGACCATGGTAGCTAACTGCTTCTTAGAACCTTCCCCACAAGGAACCCTTAGAGCCACCATGTAAGTGAACTGTGACAATTATACCTGATCTACAAATAAGCAAACTGACATCCCCAAAAGTTAAATCCAAACATGTGTCAGGCAGGGAGATTGATCACTTACCCAGGTGTGTCTACTGAATGTGAGCTCCTAACCACACATTCGAGTTCACAGCATTCTCCCTTTCTCAGGGACGGAGACTACTCACAGATCCACATGACAGCATTTGCCACTTGCAAAATAATTGTTGCAAACATTTAATAAGCACCTCCTGTGTACAAAAACAGAGTACTGGGGTGCCGGGGTGGCTCAGTTGGTTAAGTGTCTGACTTCAGCTCAGGACATGATCTCACCATTCATGAGGTCGAGCCCCACATGGGGCTCTGTACTGACAGCTCAGAGCCTGGAGCCTGCTTTGGATTCTGTGTCTCCCTTTCTCTCTCTGCCCCTCCCCTCTGGTGCTCTGTCTCTCTCTCTCTCTCTCAAAAATAAACAAACATTAAAAACGTTTTCAAAAGCAGAGTACTACAACAAGTTATACAGAGACGGGCAAAACGCAGCCCCTCTGAAAAACTTAGGAAGCTTGGGAGAGAGAAATTATAGGACATAATCTTAGTTAATAGGAAGAAAATATATAATTTAACCAAGATACTACATTCTCTGAGGACTACCTTTAATTATTTTGTTTGTGTATTTTAAATGAGAACACAATAATTCTGTCACTATAATATCAATTAAATTTTTATACATCTATTTCATTGAATATAAAGTTTAATTTTAAAGGGCTCATTGAATTTACAGTTGACAAATCCTTCTTATCCCAACTTATAATTCCCGGCTCTTGTACTAAGATCTGATTTTTTTTTTCTTGTTTACAAATCAAAGGGATTAAAGCCATTACAAAAAAAGTATCTAGAATTGGCCACTGTCTCTCTTGGGCATTTCTCTGAAATTTAGCATGGCTGCTGATCAAGTCTACTAATGGATATTTTAGTGTCTAAAAGAACACTGCACCAAGAGTCAGGAGACAGGGAAAAATATTTCAAATATTAAAAGTATTACTTGACCACAAGGTTTATCAATCTCCACAAGGAAATTATAATCCCTTCCCACTTACCTGACAGGTGGCACACAATCATAGGGTTGTGAAAGTCATTTGCTAATTACAGACAAATGGGCACATACAACGAACCATCACACGGAGAACATAGCTTTTAATTCATAATCCCCTCACATCTAACATACAACCTGGAATAAAATGAGGGGTCCATAATGTTTTCTGAATCAGTGAGTACATTTCACCATCCCTACTTCTCCAAGAAGTTCACTTCTGATTACTTGGGATTTTCTCCAGTGCTAAAGCACTCTGTCTACACCAGCCTGAATCTTAATATAATGTATTTACTCAATCACTTAAGTCCTGTTCATTGCTTGTTTGTCTGTCTCAACATGCACATCAATTTTACTGAGAACTTTTTTAAAAAAAATTTAATGTTTATTTTTGAGAGAGAGAGAGAGAGAGAGAGAGAGAGAGAGAGAGAGAATGAGTGGGGGAGGGGCAGAGAGACAGACACAGACTCCAAAGCAGGCTCCAGGCTCTGAGCTGTCAGCACAGAGCCCGACGCAGGGCTTGAACTGAACTGTGAGATCATGACCTGAGCTGAAGTCAGAGGCTTAACTGAGTCACCCAGGCATCCCTACTGATAACTCTTTGAAGACAGAAATTAGTACCATGACATTCACATCAATGGAGAGGACATAGGAAAACAGTTTGCAAATGGTAGAAGGCTCTATAAATGAGGATGATGATGATGGTGGCAGAATATTGACCTGGCCAAGCAGCCATCCTGCCTTCAAAATCAAAGCTGAGCTCACACATTGACTGACCTCCACATTTCATTCTTTGCTACAAATTGGGTTGAATATCAAAGTCCACTTCTTTGCATGGTACAGGAAGTCCCTGCGGTCAATTCCATTATCCTGAATTTCTGGACCAACGATGGCTGTTTCCTCTGATTACTATGCTGTCCTGGTTGGGGCTTACATGTGACACAGAAAAGGTAAACTAACAATTTCCACATACACCTCAGTGGATGAAAGGAGGTCCCAGGGCTATAGTTCAAACACATCTCCTTGTTTTGGTAGATTCTGTAGTGTGAAATACTTGTAAATAATACTTTCATTTCAACCATTCGTCATCAGTCACGAACTGAGTGAGGTACAGTTGGGTGGTCTGGCAGGGATTGTACCAAAATATGTATATTGTAATTTGAATGGACCTCTTGCCTCTGATAGGTCACTAAACCTTGTAGCTCGCTATTTAAACATTCATCAGTATACAGAGGTTCGATAATGATACAGCAACCAAGCCTGTACTCCACTGCTGATTTTTTTTTTTTTTAGCATAGAATTAAAGTAAGAAATCTTCAGGGTAGATATCCACTGAAGAATGTAATAATAGGGCAAAAATAGATTAATTGGAATGTTTTTAGAAGCACCGGTAGATTAAAAATCATCAATGGAATAATTTTACAAAAATAATTTGCAGTGTTTCTTTTTTTCCCTATGCCACTAACTTGTAGACAAGAGTTGGCATGTGTAGTGATAGATGACCAGTACTCTCTTCAAATAAAATACATTATTTGTGTTCTATTTTTAGGACTGGTATTCCTATTTATGGTATGTGATAATCATGATTTCTCTCTCACTGAAGCCTTGTTTCATTTATCCACTCCGCGCACTCCCCGCTCCGGCCCCCATCCCTATTTCCTCCAGCCCAAATTTTCCCTCTTCCTTTGCTTTCCTTCCCACATTGTTGCATGTGAGATACATAGCACTCCAGGGTTAAAATACTATACAGTGGAAATGCCCATCCCAGGAGTAATGCAGCTTCTAGGACACACAGAGATGCCCCATACTGGTACCCAGGATTTCTCCACTGGAAAACAAACCTCTTCTGTTTTCTAAAGGAAGGGAGTGGTTTTCTGGAAAACCCCATGGATAAGGCAATGCCTGAAGGCTTTTGGTGAAAAAACTAAAAGCAGAAACATTAGAAACTACCAAATCTATGTATTTGCAATATGCTGTGGGATCCACCAAGAAATAACACCATGGTCTCCATTTCACAGCAGACCCTTTCCCACTGGCCAGGCACTGGGATTCACAGTTTGGCCAGGCAAACTGTTGATATTCCTAACACCTTAGTCATTTTATCTTATTTTTTTATGTTTATTTATTGTTGAAAGTCCGAGCATGAGTGGAGGAGGGGCAGAGAGAGAGAGGGCAATACAGAATTTGAAGCAGGCTCCAGGCTCTGAGCTGTCAGCACAGAGCCCGATGCAGAGCTCAAACCCACAAACCTGATATCATGAGACCTGAGTCGAAGTCGGATGCTCAACCGACTGAGCCACCCAGGTGCCCCACACCTGAGTCATTTTAAAAACCAAATTTATAAACTTTAAAAAATATGTGAGATTTGGTCTTATTTTGGCGAAATCTTGACTGTTATCTAGTACCTATGTTGATCTGATAAAGCAATAATGACATTTCTCAGGATATGCCGATGGGTCACGTGAAAGGAACGTGACTGAGGAAAAACGTGTGTTGTCTAATAGCAAAGACACAGTTGACCTGATGACATTGCCTCCCTCCCTCCAGGTCTTTGATGAAAAACTGTGATCATATGAATTTGTCTTAGTATGAGCCTTCCAAAAACAATTAAGTGTCTTTTTGTCACCATTAAGTTTCTGGTTCCATGTAAGAAAATGACTCTATAGTATAAGTTAATTATTGACTCTTTCAGATAAGAGAGCCAGAGATTAAAGGTGTTAATAAACATAACCCAGAAAAAATTGCCTGTTTGCAATACAGGTATTCACAGAGCAAATAATGCTGGCCCTTAAAATAAGATAAATGGTCTCACTGTGGGTACCATTCTCTACAATCTGACACTCTGCAAATACAATTCTGGATTGAGATTTCTCTCATTATGACTTTTTTTTTTTTAATTTTTTTTTCAACGTTTTTTATTTATTTTTGGGACAGAGAGAGACAGAGCATGAACGGGGGAGGGGCAGAGAGAGAGAGGGAGACACAGAATCGGAAACAGGCCCCAGGCTCCGAGCCATCAGCCCAGAGCCTGACGCGGGGCTCGAACTCACGGACCGCGAGATCGTGACCTGGCTGAAGTCGGACGCTTAACTGACTGCGCCACCCAGGCGCCCCTCTCATTATGACTTTTAAAACTACTCTGACTTTGTCAGTCAGGTTGAGATAACCAGAAGCAAAATTCATTCCTTAAAATACCCTGTGTGTGTACATTTACAGGAGAGCATAATGCTATTTGAAGTGCTTCATATTTCACCTTATGAGAAACACTGCAAACTTCCAGCCAAACATCAGAGTCATTACCTGCATTGATACAATGTAGTTTATCTCATAAAAATACAGAAATATTTTGCTATCTTTGTCTAGGATCATAATCTGATGGCAAAGTATCCTGAATCCAGACAGCAGAAATACAACAGCTAGAGGTAAGTGATCTAATGTAGTCAACAGATACAACATTGCCTTCCATTTACTCTTGGATTATCTAGACTACAGTAGGGTAGAGCCTTCATCAAGAAAAAAGTGCTCATGTAACTGATGAAGTCTATGGCTAGTATTTGAGCTATTATTTCCTCTACCATAGATTTCCAAGGAGACTGTATGTGCACCAAAATTTGGAAAACCCTGACTAGAATGACAAGAGCAGATGAGTTCCTAAATTTCTTTTTTACTACATTTGTGGCATTCCTAAAGATATCACCCACTCAGAATGGATGGCTTATTTTATTAAACTATTCCCTACATGACAAAAGTGGAGTCATGAATCTGATGTAGTATAGTACATCATTTTTCACTCCCAAATCACATTTTGAAAAAGGCCATTAGTGGTTTAAATACCCACACATACCGAAAGGGCATGTGCTGAGAGTCAACCACAGTATCTATAGACGCCATTCATGGAGAATTTCATAGATTCAGATTCGTGCTATTCAAAATAACAGAGGAAAGCATCTTGAAACCCAGGCGATGGGGTCATGACAATGATAGCTACGGGTAGGAGGGCAGGTTGCTGAGAAATTAACTAGTCATTGTTGGAAATTACTTTCATATACGCTTGACAGACAGGGTCATTTTAATTTATTTATTCATTCAACAATTGCTGGGAATCAGTATTGTGCCAGAGAGAGTCCTAGGCTTTGGCATAAGGGCCCTGGTTTTAAGGATCTTGCACCCTACCAGGAAAGGCAGATCAATGAATGAACGATGAAGGTGTGGTCAAGGATGCGAGGAAGAAGCGTCTACTATGATGTGGCCGGGACGCAAACTCAGATGCTTGAATGGATGTTTGTGTGACCCCATGTCCTCTGAAGAAGCAATCAAGACAAAAGTAACTACAGGAAGGTTTTATGAGGCAAAATGTCTCTGTAGGGTGAAAAAATGGGGATGGGGCTATTTGCCTCTTCTGCCCATGTCATGTAATGGGACTCATACAACATGTAGCACTTTGTGACTGCTTTTTCACTTAGCATAATGTTTGAGGCTTTATCCATGATATAGCACGCATCACTACGTCTTTCCTTTTCATTGCCAGCTAATACTCCACTGTGTAGATGTGCCACACATCATTTATCCATTAATCCCTTGATGGTCTTTCTCTCCATGTTACCAGTGCACCTCAATATACAATCTAATGTTTGTAAAAGAAAAATCTGTTCCATCATACTTCTGTGTCTGAATTCCCATGGTCTGCCTCACTCCGGTGCAATGCTGGGGTTTGTCCTCCAAATCCATGACAGGTAGCTGTGCAGATTCACCTACACTTTGTCTTACCTCACACCTCTCAGTGACAGCCACAGGATGAGACCCAACGCCACCACTCACATACGACTTCGTAATAGCATAATATACTTCCAGTCTTCAGACCTAGCTTCCCAGTTCCATTACACCGAAGTAGACCTCCCTATTTGTTTCATAGAACTTGATGCCCCAGAATCTCTGGCAGACATATGTCTCTTGCAGGTAACACATCACCTTCTGCTTTTCTTTTATCAAAGTCTTAAACTCCTTAAAAATCCAGCTCAAGAGGGGCGCCTGGGTGGCTCAGTCGGTTGAGCGTCCAACTTCAGCTCAGGTCATGATCTTGCTGGTTTGTGGGTTCGAGCCCCACATCAGGCTGTGGGCTGACAGCTCAGAGCCCGGAGCCTGCTTGGGATTCTGTGTCTCCCTCTCTCTCTCACCCCTCCCATGCTCGTGCTCTGTCTCTCAATAATAAATATTTTTAAAAAATCCAGCTCAAGAATCCCACTTCTGTGTGGCCAATTAAGATCCTACTGAACCAACAAATGTCCATGTACCAAGAATAAACTCCAAACAGTATATATCAATCAACTACCTGAAGTTAGAGGAGAAGATCTAGAAACAGGCACATACTGGAGAAGAGCTGAGCTTGTAAGAAGGGAAACACAGACGGGTTTTCCATCCTGTAGAAATTTTAGCCCAAGAGCTGAAGGCAGTTACCACCTTCAGCTAAACTTCTCATAAAATGCCCACAGTTGTTCTGGTCAGGAGAAACAATAAAATGTTGAGGTTGGAGGGTATAAGCTCAAGTTTTACTTTCGGGTTAAAGCCTCCCTTCAAAATTCTGCTTGTTTCACTCAAACACAGTCATTTGCCCTTGTGTCACAGCCCAGGACTTCACGGCTCTGGCACACAGCACTTTCTGGTCTGCTGTTACACATCCCTGTCCGTGTGTCTCTGCTCTTTCTATGAGGTTGTAAAGCAGTTTAAAGAGAAAAAGATACCCCACTTCGCTGTCTTTTGCTATTAGCACATAGCCTCCTACATCCCCTAGGCTCCCAATAAATGTGCATGCATATTCATAAGGGGCTTTATCCTACTCTAGACCTGGACAATTGTTACTATTAATTTCTATTAATAGAAATTCTATTCTAGAAATTCTATTCTAGAAATTTCTAACAATTTCTATTGTTACTTAGAATTTCACTGAAGAATACACAGTTCATTTCAAAGTCCGTAACAGGGGCACCTGGGTGGTTTAGTCAACTGAGTGTCTGACTCTTGATTTCGGCTCAGCTCATGATCTCAGAGTTTGTGTCATTGCTTGGGATTCTCTCTCTCCCTCTCTCTCTGCCCCTTCCCCGCTCATGCTCGCTCTGTCAAAATAAAAAAAAATAATAAATAAATAATAAAAATGCCATAACAATTTCCACCACACTTTTAGGGTTGGAGGTAAGTTACAACATTTGTTAAAGCCATACTACTTTTTTTTAACGAAAAAATTAACAATCTCAGTATTTGGGACCAAAAGTCAATTTTGTTGCATGGGAAACTGTGAAGCATTATAAACATACAAGCCAGTTTCCTCTGAACTCCGAGTGGTTCCAGAAACTCTGGGAAGAGTACAGAGAGGACAAATGGCAACTTCTCCTCTAAGTTACAAGTAAACTTAGTCATGTCGATAAAATTCAGATGCTTTCAACTTCTCTGTGATCTGAGAACCAAGTTGTAGGTTTCTTAGCTATTCCTGACTTGCTGAGATCATTGCCAATTGAATGGTCCTCTGTGGTCACAGAAAACCAAATGACCCCACAAAAAGAGGGCGTCCTATGCATACTGTCCCAGGCAGAACTAAGAATCATAATTTATCATTTTATTCCAAACACAAAGTGCAGGAGGGTATTTATAAAGGCCCACATTCTATAAGGATCTCTAAGTTTAGCTACTCATGCTTTGGACTGATTTATCTTTTTCCTGTAAATAGTACACACCAGTGTATATTTCTGTAGTCATTCACAATAACCGTCTGTACTAGGACATTTTCCCTGGGGCTTTACTTTTTCTTGTATGTTTCTTAGTGATCTAACATTTACAACACCATTGACATCTTTGAGTTGAATATTAAAAAACCCTGAGATGCTTTGTTCCTTCTCATGTTACTTTTCATTGTGAATTATATTTTTGAGGTTTGATCTATGAAAAGACACGAGATCTCTTTTGCAATTTTATACTCTGACAAGTTATTTCCCAAATGACCTGTATATAGTTGAACCACCTTGCCAATATTTCTTTGTCAGATAGCAAATAACAACTCTCTTTATACATTATTTACATTATTAATGGAAGCCTGTTGATATTGTTGATTATATCTTAGGGACATTTTAGTACATTGACAATTTTTTAACGAAAAAGGAAAGAAGAAACCCACTGGCCATAATTAAAAACAACAAAAGTGTGCCTTTCAATAAAAAGCTGAAAGCATAGTATTTTCTGAGTTGTCATTCACATTCTTATATGGCTTCCATATTGTGATGAGTCTCAGAAGGGAGTAAATACTCATATAATACCATCTTTTTATTTTAGGGATGGCCACTCCTTTAGGCTCACGGACTTTCTTGGGCTTTGATTATCTGTGCCATAAATGAGGATCTCTGCCTTGTTTTAGAGCATTTGTTCACCGTCAGACTCCTGTCCTTCCACAGAAGATCCAGGGTCCAATTCAGCGGATCGGTACCAAGTGGCGGCTCCGTTGCATTTGTGCCTGGGGTCCTGTCTGCTTTCTCCTTACACTGCAATGTGGACTCCAGTCTCCAGGTCTGCAATGGACTGAATGTGCATCCCCTAAATCATATAGTGAAGACTAATTCTCAATAGAATGGTATTTATTAGGAGGTGGGACCTGTAGAATGTGATCAAGTTATGAGAGTGGAGCCCCCACTAATGGGATTAGGGACCTAATAAAAGAGACCCTAGAGGACTCCCTCATCCCTTCTGCCATTTGAGGACACACTGACAAGACAGTCTCCTGTGAACCAAAAGTGGGTCCTCACCAGATACTGAATATACCATGCCTTGATCTTGGGACTTCCAGCTCCAGAACTAAGATCATTTTTTTTGTAAACCATCCAATCTATGGTATTCTGAGAGAACTGCTTGAACAAAGACGAAATCTGACACCATTCCCAATATTCTTCCACACCTGGCTATGGCCAGACACCAAGTCATGCCTGTAAGCTCTGAAGATCCTTCCTGCCATTCTCACTCAGCCAGAACGGATTTGTGGGTGTCAACACCAGTTTGCTCACTTGGATTGTGTATATTCCTTAATTACTCCAATTTGCTGATTGCCAGAAACTAACCTTGACCGCATTGCTTCCTAATGTAACACACACACACACACACACACACACACACACACACACACACACACACACCATCTTGAGGAAATAGCACCAGTACCCTCTTGTTTTCTCTCCAGACATATGCCAGACCTCCCATGAACATTTCCAGATGTAGCACCTTCCATCCACAGCCACGGGCCCCGACTTGTATTCTTGACTTACTCGTTCTGCCTCTGGCAGGAGGAAACTCTTTCAAGCAGCACATACTTCATAGAACAATGTTGGTCACTGGCCCACACTTAATCATAAGTCCCTGATGATAATAAAACTTTTCATCATTGAAGACTCACATACCTGTTGTGTACTACATGTTTTCCATACATTACCTTACTTATTTGTAACATCCATAATGTGGGTATTTCCATCTCGTTTCCTCTCCCTTTACAGCTGGCTGTAGGGAGTTTTACAACACAAATGGCCTTCCCAAGCAACATAGCTAAAGAATAGAGTTGGTATTTTTTTTAAGATTTGTAAGTAGCCTCTACACCAAATGTGGGGCTTGAACTTAGAACCCTGAGATCAATAGGTGAACGCTTTACTGATGGACTGAGCCAGCCAGATGCCCCTGGATTTGGTATCTGACATGTGTATTCTACAATAGTTTTCCACCTGCCTTTCCAGAGAAGTGTCCCTCAAGCCATGAGCCTCCAATACTTGGATCAACAAACTAAGCTATTTTTGCCAACAAGGATATTTACGTTATTTCTGGGAAAAAGAACTGTATGCCCCTTGTGGGCACAGCTTTTTGCCACCCAGTGTATATATCTAAATATTTCAGAAACGATCCCACATGGATTATGAAAATTTTGAGTTCACTCTCTTCATTTCTATTTAAAATACTCTATTTCTACCGGTCATTTTTTTTTAACTTACCACTGCAAATTTTGGGTATGTATTTTAATAAAATATTATAGATCAACTCACTCAAGCTTCAGATAGGGTGTCATTTCCAGAAAATGAGATTTCCCCCATCTTCACTAACCCAAATAGAACTTCCTTTTGAATTCTACCAATCCTTCCTTAATTTACCATCTTTAGTTAATAACTTCACTGTTTTAGAAGAGTGGATAATTTTTATTTTTTGCAGTGAGGTCATTCTGATAAAACTTTCAATTATACTAGGTCAACGTAAACTATCACCTCTTCAAAGTAATTCTATAGAAATGTACACTGTGTTCATGTTTTTAACTATTCCTTAAAAGTTATATGCCTTGGGGCACCTGGGTGGCTCAGTTGGTTAAGCGTCCGACTTCGGCTCAGGTCACGATCTCAAGGTTCGTGGGTTTGAGCCCCCACATCCAGCTGTCTGCTGTCAGCGCAGAACCCACTTCAGATCCTCTGTCTCCTTCTCTCTGCCCCTCCCCTGCTCACGTGCTTCCAAAGAATAAATAAAAATTAAAGTAACATGTGTCTTAAGAAGTCAGACATAGATAATGCTTTTTATTAACTTCACTTAAATTTATCTAAAAAATGCACTTCTCTATAAACGGTCTCTTTGAAGACGGAAAAATACAGAGGTACTATCCTGAATAGGATTTGGGAATCAAATTGCATTGACAATGCTAAACGTGCCCCTTTGAAATGATGTTTCTTGAAGTTGAGAATTTCAAAACTATCTCAAATTTTAGGGCGGAGAGAGGTTTTTGGGAAAACTGGGAGGAAAAACAGTGAAAATATTTTAAGACATTTTTTAAATATTACTTGATGTTTTTACCTTGTACTAAGAGAGTAAACATTTTCAATCTTACTATTCAAGAGTTTTGAGATGATATATCTTGCAAATACGCATCCCTTTGTACACCAATGACACAACATAGTTGTTAAATAGCATTAAAGGAAGGGTACAATGAAACACACAGCCAAAAAAAAATGGCTTGTACAGATTTTTGTGGCTCAAGTTCTGAGACAGGCATTGCCCACGAGGAGTTTTACTAAGAAATGGAAGTATTCTAGGGCACCTGGGTAGCTCAGTCAGTTAAGTGTCCAGATTCGGCTCAGGTCATGATCTCCCAGTTCATGAGTTTGAGCCCCGTGTTGGGCTCTGTGCTGACAGCTCAGAGCCTGGAGCCTGCTTTGGACTCTGTGTCTCCCTCTCTCTCCTCCCCTTCCCTGTTCGCACTCTGTCTCTCTCTCTCAAAAATAAACATTAAAAAAAAAATTTTTTTTTTAATGGAAGTGTTCTGCTTCTCTGAATTGTACCACGTCTGCCCCTTCTGCTGAGTATCGTTGCTTTATTGCATAACATCCAAGGCAGATGGTGGAGAAGGTGTGATATCCGGGGAAGAACACGCAGGTTAAGGTCACGATACTGGGTCTTCTCCTCCATATCCATGTAAGTGACACAGACCAGCTCTCTGGAAACTTGGAATTATTTCCTCTCTTGTAAAGCATATGGGAATAATACATGTATACCGGCCTCAGAGATTTGTACAACAGAAGTTGTGTGGAAAAAGAAATGTGTAAACCGTACTCTATCTTACGTAGCCCAGACCCTGCATGAATACTGGAATGAGCAGGAAGAAACAGTGAGTCCCAGAGAATAAAAATATTTAGAGGGAGGGTAAGCTTATGACCGAAAAACTATGTTTCTTGAACAAGAACAAAGTTCAGGTCCAACTTCACTCTTTGAGGAATTAAGTCAGAGTCACACAATTTTCCCAGAAACCATTCCATATGTCTCCATGGTGCTGCCGTGGGTGAAGTGACATGAAAGCAGCTAACCACCCAGCGCGTTCAGGGTGCAGCTGCAGTAACTGGCTGTTCACCTCCTGGCATTATGGGAGATGCTCACATGGGACCCTGCCAGGACCCAAAAGGAGACATCGTAACTAACACCATATGAAGGATCTATTCAGAGAGCAAAAACAGACTTGTTGTACAGTGTGTATATAAATGAGTCTATACGCACGTCTCAGATTATGTCCAGGATTCCTGAGGACTCAGGAGGACGTGGTTAGCATTATGGAGCAAAAAGCTGCGTTGTAAGAAACCAGGAGTTGTAGGCTGTTCTCCTTAATATAACATGGAGGTGGTGATGAGGCAGGGATGGCACCCTAGGGCTAGGGTTCTGTCACAAATGCGTGCCTTGAGATGTTTTGTCAGAAAGTAAGTCTGGAGCATCTGGGTGGCTCAGTCGGTTAAGTGTCCGACTTCGGCTCAGGTCATAACCTCAGGGTTTGTGAGTTCGAGCCCCGCATTGGGCTCCGTGCTGACAGCTTGGAGCCTAGAGCCTGCTTTAGATTCTGTGTCTCCCCCTCTCTCTGCCCCTTCCCCTGCTCATGTGCTCTCTCTCTCTCTCTCTCTCAAAAATAAATAAACATCAGAAAAGAAAAAAACAAAGTAATTTTGTTTTCAAAAGGGCACGACAGAATGTAAAACTCCGTTCCTATCAACCACATGTTTATAAATAAACTATCAACGACAAACTTACCAAAATATTAAAATTCATTGCAATCTACTTTCTGCCTGGCTGGAATACCTTCTAACGTGAGGAATTATCTTCCTTGTCCGAAAACAGATATTTTTTGGTTGTTGTCCCAACGTGTTTCCCATTTGGAAAGTCCAATAACAGAACGTCATTCTTTATCTATTATTTCATGACAAAGTATCCCAAAATGTAGCAGCTTAAATCAACTCACACGTGTTGTCTCCCCGTTTCTGTGGTCTGGAGTCTTGGCACAGCCTAGCTAGGTCTTCTGACCATAATCATCTGAAGGCTCGAGCGGGGACAGACATGCTTCCCAGTGAAAGTGGTCACTGGCAGGATTCACTTCTTCACACTTTGTTGGACGGAGGGCCTCAGTTCCTTTGTGAGTAGTGGCTAGAGGTTTCCCCTGATGCCTTCTTTCATGGACTTCCCAAACACGTCAACCTGGATTATCAAAGTTCTCAAGTCAAGAAGGCCATAGAGGTAGTGTACCACCAACAGGGATCACATACTTTTATGACCTAATCCCAGAACTGACATCTCATTACTTTGCAGTATTTTTTGCATTAGAAACAAGCCACTAGGGGGGGTGCCTGGGTGGCTCAGTCAGTTAAGCATCTGACTTCGGCTCGGGTCATGATCTCACGGTTCGTGGGTTGGAGCCCCACGTCGGGCTCTGTGCTGACAGCTCAGAGCCTGGAGCCTCCTTCGGATTCTGTGTCTCCTTCTCTCTCTGCCCTCCCTCTACTCACACTCTCTCTCTCTCTCTCAAAAATAAACACTAAAAAAAAAAAAAAAAACAAACCACTAGTCATTAGGTCCCCTGCACACACACAAGAGGAAGGAGTCACACAAAGCCACAAATAGGAGGTGAGGATCCTTGGGAGCGATTTACAAACAGCACCACCTCCTAGACCTCACAAGACCGATTTACAAACAGCCTCACAAGACTGACTGGGGCGTTCCAGGAAACAATCAATGCAGAATGCTTAGTACAATGCTGGATAGATAGTCAATCAATTATCACTGTAATGCTGGCCCCATATCCTTTGCCTTTATTTTATTTTTTGAAACAGTTCTGTCTCAGTATTTCAGGCTATGTTGTAAGCAAAGTTATAAAGAAAATTTATTGAGGAATTATTTCCAATGCTTGATTTGCCCTCCCAAATGATAGAATACTCACCATGACCATCAGATTTGCATATACCTATCTATAAAGTTTTGGCCTTAATAGGATAATAGAAATGAAATAAAAAAAAGTTTTTTTTCTGTCTGTTTAGTTCACAAGAATGATGAATACACATTAAATGTGTCTACTTAGAGATAAATGCCAATGATGGAAGATTGACAAAGATAGCTATCATATAGCTGTTTCCTGCAGGTATTTAACTGGAGTCATTATTAGGTTTTTAATAAAAGACATTGTGATTATTTAAAAAAATGGTCACAGTAGAGAACATTGAAAATGTTTAATGAGGCAAACAAAAGTCTACAACATAAAGAAAAACACTGTTCACATTTTTAACAGCTTTATTGAGCTATAATTCACATACCATACAATTCACCCATGTAGTGTACCTTTGCCAGTTTTTAGTGTATTCACAGAGTTAGCCATAATCATCGTGATCAATTTTAGACAATTTACGTTTTAACACACAATGCGTAGACTTCGTATCAATGCATCATCATACAGTTTTCTAACCTGAATTTGTACTTAATATGTTGTAAACATTTCCCAAATCCATAAATATTCTTCAGGTTCATGCTTTATAACAGGTACACAGTTACTGAAGAAAAAAAAATTCTTTTTCTTCTCTTGATGGTTTGCTTTCTGCCAGGCACTTTGTTCAGTGATGGATTATGTCCTTTAGCATTCCTGATAACTTTATGAAATGCTTGCTATTATTTACAGAGAACAGAGGGTCAGAGAGAGGGTTAAGGTTCCTGGTCACAGTAGTCGATACAGGAACAAAGTGAGTGGTATTCTCACTCAAGTAGTCTAACTCCACTTCCTCAACATGGAATGCTATCCTTTGGTTGGCCAAGCCCTTGCTGTTGAAAATTTCACTGGTTTCCAATGTTGAGACATTGGAACTATTATTTGTCTAATGGTGCATAAAAACGGATCCAAATTTTGGCAACTTAAAATAAGCAATAATGGAGCTTATACATTCTGTGGGCTAGAAATCTAGAAGCATCTTAACTAGGTCCCCTGGCTTCGGAATTCTTACAAGGTTACAATTAAACGTCAGTTGGGGCTGGGGTCTTATCTGAAGATTTGACAGTGGAAGTACCCACGTCCAAGCAGGCATTAGGTCCTCACTGGCTGTTGGCCAGAGATGGCATTTCTTTGCAGGTGATCTTCTCCACAGGACAGCTCCAAAGATCGCAGAGGGCTTCCTCAGAGCAAGCAAAGGAGAGATGAAGCCCACGATGGAATTCTCATCTCAGAAGGGACATCCCATTATTTTACTGTATTCTATTTATTAGACAAAGTTGCTTGATTCAGCCAACCGTGAAGGGAGGGGACAACATGGAGGTCTGCATATCGTGAGGCACGGATCATTTGAGACCATCTTAGATGCTGCCTACCACACAGCTAAAGCAGATTGGTAAATAAACAGCTATGTGCACTTGTGATTATTTAAAAATGAAAGCAGCCGGGGCGCCTGGGTGGCTCAGTCGGTTAAGCGTCCGACTTCAGCTCAGGTCATGATCTCACAGTCTGTGAGTTCGAGCCCCGCATCAGGCTCTGTGCTGACAGCTCAGAGCCTGGAGCCTGTTTCGGATTCTGTGTCTCCCTCTCTCTGTGACCCTCCCCCGTTCATGCTCTGTCTCTCTCTGTCTCAAAAATAAATAAACGTTAAAAAAAAAATTAAAGAAAAAATAAAAATGAAAGCAGCCATATAGTACATGTGTAGGACAAATACATATTGACAAAATGACTTAGAGGGCATATAGGTTGCCCATGAATATCCATTTAAGGCTCCTTGTTAAGATCACCCATATTTTTATTTCAGTATCTACGTCTTATCCACAGAGCTCATACATCCCGATGGACCATGAATGCCATCCTGCTCCTGCCGATGGACCACGAATGCCATTCTGCCCCTGCTGCTGCTGCTGTGGTGTGGCTCAGGTTGAACTAATCAGCACATGGTGGGCATGTGACACAAATGGTCCAATCAGAGCTAATTCTGGGATGCTAGCTGATCGTGCATAGGCAGGAGAACATCCTCTCTCCTATCACACAGTGGTGTTTGGTGTGATTGCTGAAATGCTTTACCCATTTTGGCACCATAAGGGGGAGCTGCCTGAATATGAAGCCAACCCCCACAGACAGCCAAAGCCAAAGATATCACAACAAAAATGGAACAGGGGCTTCTGGTTAAGCCAGCCCTGAAAACTGCCCTCCACCTAAATGCAAGTTATAAACACCAATACATATTATTCTTTTGAAAGCACGTGTGAATAATTTCTAAATTTATTTTGCCATCCACAATAGGCTATTCAAAGAATGATGTCCAAAGAAGTGGTATGCCACAATTCACACATCTTAAATGTCGGGTGTGCTGAGACAGTTTAAAGGTAGGAGAGGGGCGCCTGGGTGGCTCAGTCGGTTAAGCACCCGACTTTGGGTCAGGTCATGATCGCACAGTCTGAGAGTTCGAGCACTGCATGGGGCTCCGTGCTGACAGCTCAGAGCCAGGACCCTGCTTTGGATTCTGTGTCTCCCTCTCTCTCTCTGCCCTTCCCCCACTCGTGCTGTGTCTCTCTCTGTCTCAAAAATAAATAAACATTAAAAAAATTTAAAGGTAGGAGAACATGAGAACTGTACCCTGGTCTCAGAAGCTGGTTAGCGTTAATATGTAGTTTTGAAATACTAGTTCAGCCCCAACCAATTATTTCCTGGGACTCAGACTCTGTGCCCCTCAAGGCTTAGGGCTGCTAAAAGGAAAAATTCAGGGTGTTGGAGAAAATTAGCTACTCCCTGAAGTTCTCAGTAAGGGTTATAAGCCAGAGAGAAGGGAGAAGTTTATCCATTATGCCTTTGAAATAGAATTTAAAATATCCTGAAAAAGCCAATGTTCTATCTACTCCCAAGCTACAATGAATGTGAGAATCATCCTTATCTTCATTCTTCCTCATGCATTCTTCAGCCACGGTCAAAACATACCCAGAATCTGACCAGTTCTCACCCCCTTCTCCACCCAAACCTGGTCCTAGCCTCCAACGTATCTTCTGTAGGTTTACTGCAGTCAACTCCCTAACATGCATCCCTATATGGACCTGTCACCCTACAGTCCTATTTTCCTTTTTAAAAATTTTAAAAATATTTTTGAGACTGTCACCCTACAGTCTATTTTCCTTTCTAAAAATTTTTTTAATGTTGATTTTTTTTTGAGAGAGAGGGGGACAGAGTGTGCACAGGGGAGGGGCAGAGAAAGAGAGACAGGGAAACAGAATCTGAAGCAGGCTCCAGGCTCTGAGCTGTCCACACAGAGCCCGATGCGGGGCTCAAACTCACACACAACAAGATCATGACTAGAGCCAAAGTCGGACGCTTAACCAGCTGAGCCACCCAGGGGCCCCAGTGCCATCTACTTTCAACTGAGCAACCAGGTTAATTCTTTTAAAATGTAGATCGTGGGGCACCTGGGGGGCTCGGTCAGTTAAGCATCCGACTCTTGATTTTGGCCCATGTCAGACTCCATTCTAAGCAGAGAGCCTGCCTGGGATTCTCTCTCTGCCCCTCTCCTGGCTCTTTCTCTCTAAAATATATATATATATATATATATATATATATATATATATATATATATATATAATATAATTTTTATATATTTATATATATATAAAATTTTATATATAAAATATATATTTTATATATATATAAATATATATATTATATTATATATATTTATATATATAAATTTTATATATATTTATATATTTTATATATATATTTATATATATATATAAATAAATAAAATAAAATGTAGATACAGATTGTCACTTCTCAAGTTCCTTGGTTTCCCATTGCACTCAAAGTAAATTTAAATTTCTTATAATGGCCTAGAAAGCCCTACTTCTCATGGGATCCTGACACATTTGTGTTCTAATCTCTAGCTGCTCATTTTGTGCATTCTGTTTCAGCCACTATATCCCCCATGCTGTTCTGTCAACACATTAACTATATGCTCCCACCATGTATTTGTGCTTGGAGTCTTTGTGTCTACTAGGCCATTTTCCAAATATCTGCAGAATTCCCCCATGAGATGTGCCTGATAAATTGTACCCTCCCAGGTTTGTTTAAAGAGTTATTTGGGACAAATGTCTTACAGTGACACCCATAAATCTTTATAATTATGGGTAAATGCTAACATTGTATGGTGCTGAAGGTTCCTCCTGAAGACTGGAACAGATAGTATTTTTTATTTATTTATTTTGAGAGAGAGAGAGAGAGAGAGAGAAAGAGAGAGAGAGAGAAAGAGAGAGAGCATGAGAGGGGGAGGGACAGAGAGAATCCCAAACTGGCTCCATGCTGTCAGTACAGAGATTGATCTTATAAGCAAGATCATGACCTGAGCCAAAATCAAGAGCCCAACGCTCAACCAGCTGAGCCATCCTCTTGCCCCAGGAACAGCTACCATTAATCTATATTCATTTATGGTTGCACAATATTTTACAAAATTCTCATTTGAATTATGAAGAAATATTTCAGGCACACAAATTATATATAGATTAATTTTGGATCAAAGCCCTACCAGTACCATCAAGTGAGTTGGCAAGTTTTCGTTCCTGTCATATTTTTGAAAGAGTTCACAAAAGGTAAGAGTATTCTCTTTACTGAAATTTACTGAGATTCAACCAGTAAAACTATCTGGGCATGGTACTTTTTTTGAAGGGATAGAGCATGTTGTTGACTGCTAATTCAATACAATGCATTCCTGGTCCCTGTTATCAAGGTAATCAAGCACTTTTATTTCTAAAACATCACAGTAAGAAAGAAAGAGATTAACTAGAGTTGAAAGAAGTCATATTCTACACGTCACGGAACAACATCACATTTTCAAAGTGTAGGATGTGCTTCAGTTAACGCTGGGGCACATATATTAGAGTTCCAAAGTCGCTGCTAACAGTTTAACCTTGGGGATAGATTTTGAATAGCCTTTATCTCACTTATCTGGATGAGAGTTTCTTCAGGCAAAAAATGGGTATTCGGACAAAACCACACTTCCTGGTTTAGGCCTGTTCTCCAACACTATTTTAAAGAGAATCCTTTTACATTCTTGAAAGCATCCTTATTCGTATGATTTGCTATATGGGTACCTTAGAACTGCATACTTTCTGGGGTCTTTTCCTATGCACATATGGGAAAGTACTTTTCCTTCTGACTCCATGTTTCCAATCAGAAATGTCACATTCTGCAAATCATTAATGATTAACAAATACCATTGATTCCTTGCTTAAAAAGTCCCAGGCAGTAGGTTGCAAAGTGATTGAAATTTTGTGCATAAAATCTCTATATGAATTAGCTGAGACACGATTTTATAATTTTGTAATTTAATCTTTGCACAAAAATCTCATTAAGTAAATAGGACACTTATTTCTTGTGCACCATTTTATAGAAGATGAAAGGTGAAAAATATTAGATAGACTATCTGGCATTAGATGACAAAAGTGATAATGTCCTCCTGATTCTAAAAACACTCGACTTGTTCCTAAATCAAACAGACCATGAGAAAAATGACTGTGTTTGGAAAACCATGTTGCATTTCCTTAAATGTAAAGAATATAGTACCAAATTACCACTTTTGAACATTTTCCTGAAACCTAAGTAAAAAAAAATGTCTTCTGATCTTTGTGAATTTAATAGACATCGTCATACAGCTTACCAAGGTTTTCTACCTAATTTTCTATTTCCATGCATGCTCTCTCATTCCTTGGCTTTTCTTTAATGAAGCTAGAGAAAAACAACTCATTTAATGGGCATATCATTAAAATAGGCATCTGTTGTTCTTGGATGTCAGCGGTGGCCATCCTGGGGTCAGGAAGTCATAGGTAACAAGGAAACAGATTAGTTTGCCTTTGAAATTCAGCATGGTCTATGACACAGTGATAGCTACCTTTGTTGTATATTGTGTGGGTCATCACCAAAGTGGAGGCATTTTGTTATATTAAAATCACAGGGATCCCATTCCCTGGCCCCTATCAGGAAGACTCAAGTTTATAAAAGAGAGAAGAGAAATTGATGCTAAGTGTAGAAGTTGGTGCTTTGTTAGCCTGTGCTGGAGACACTACTTTTTGCTCTAATGAAAACTTGTATTTTCTCTATTGTCCTGTGCCTCAAACACTATTGGTACACCATCATGAGGATGGTCATGTTGCTCTTAGTTCACACTGTATGACAGAACTGTTCTCCTGTGGGGGGTGCCTGGGTGGCTCAGTCAGTTGAACGTCTGACTTTGGTTCAGGTCATGATCTCATGGTTTGTGAGTTCAAGCCCCACATCAGCCTCGCGGCTGTCAGCCTGTCAGTGTACCAGCCACTTGGATCTTCAGTCCCTCTCTCTCTCTGCCCTTCCCCCACTTGCACTCCCCTGAAAATAAATGAATATTTTTAAAAATTAAAAAAAAAAGAACTCCTTTCCTGGGAAACAACCCGCAGAATGCACTGGATATTGGCTATATAAATACACCATGTTCCATGAGATTCAGAAAGTGGATTATTGTGTCCCATTCTGTCCTTTTCTGGATAGTTCAAACAACAGCTCATTACATAATCAGCTGTTACTATAATGTGGTGTCTTCAAGTGAGGTCTCTCCTACTTGCCATTTTTAAAAGGGCCCCTAACAGACAAAGGCAATGATGCCCGCTTGCCACAAAGCACTGTCCTTATGTATAATTCAGGCAGAGACTAACATACAACTTGCCTCATTTGTAGTCACATTCAGATGAACTAGGCTTGGTGAGTGGGGATATTGGTCCCTCCTCAATCCCAATGGTATTTTAAGGCCCAAGTTCCAAATAAGTGATCCAGGTTTATATCTGAACAACTGCATTTCATTGCAAAGTTTACAGGAATGGATGGCATTGTCCCCAGCCCTAGAGTCTTCTGGAATGAAGCTGCTTAGCATTTGGTGATCCCAATGGCTTATTTCTTAAACTGTTCAGAGTATCACAGTCGTACTTTGTTGCTAAGATGTATGTTCTGGCAAGTATATCAAGGATCGGCAGGATCGCAGACACCTGCTATTGCTAAATGATTTTATTTGAAAGGAAGTCTTATGGTGCTGAGACAAAGTATGAATGAATTCAAACTCAGAGGGCAGGCATTGTGAAGAAAAACAGTTATTTCCTGAGGAACTGAGCCTTAGTGTTAAAATTGATACTATCTGGTCAAATACAGGACATGGATTTTGAAGGAACTTGGCCATGAGGGCACGTCCCCATTCTCTCTCTTTTCAAGAGGCTCCTTTAGAAATAACTTCAGCTTGGGAATCAATCAGACTGATTCCTGCTCCCTCCAAAACATGAATGTTTCCGTATCTAAATATCCCTCTGTTTTCTAGAGATCAAGTCAAATGCCACTTCCTTTACAAAGATGCCCCTCATTTTCCTATCTGCAGACACGTTTTTCCTCGAAAATCTAGTAGTTTACTATTTATCGTAAATCAGTGCTTCATACTTTCACTTGAGTTGTACTTGTGTGTTTGCTTTTGCACATGAATTATACCGTCCTGTTCCAGTTTTTATTCCAAAGCTCCTAGAATAGAGTCCTGCATGGAATACAGGCAAAGACAAATAGCTACTTAATGAATTAATAATTTGCCTCAATGGATCCTCAAATATAAATTTGGATCAGCCAGTAATTATCACTAAGTTTCTCAAACATTATCAGGCCATATAAATAATTGAAAACGTCTACATGACAAAGAGTTTCTGCTACCATTATGTAAGATCTCTCCCTCCCTTGATGAAATTTGACACTTCAAACGAACTCTGCAGAAATTCAAACACTGGCAAATCCATGCATTTCTATTTCTACCCCCAAACTCAAATTTAGCTGCAGCAATAAAGACACTGCTTGGTGCACAATGTCATTCATTGTATTAATTCATTCAGAAGGCTTGCCACTCTGTTATATTTTGCAAAAACGCTCATGAAATAGAGGCTGCTTCCATGCCGAAGACATTAATCCAAGCAGAAGTATGAGACAACTAATTATCCTTAAGACTGAAAGCATAAGCAAACAGTTAATGAATTTGCTAATTGTTTTTCTATTCTTTGGACCTTTATATGGTCCTTAGTTGTTATAGATACTGTAATTAAAGGGAAACAAAAGACAGCTAAGTTTCAATATTTCTTTTACCTTTTCCTGTTTTCTTAGGCTTTTTTCTACAAGTCAACAGAGTGTAGGAAAAAGAAAAAGAAAAAAGAAAAGCAAGACCACTGGAACATGAGTTCCTTTGGAGAAATAAGGATTTGTGCTTCTTCAAGGTGATGCATAGTAGGTCATTATGTATTCATCTATTCATCAAATGTTTATGGAAAACCAGGCACCCAGATAATGATCATGACTCATTCCTTGAAGGGGTCCTGAGGGGTCTACAGGCCAGTAGGCTGCAGAGAGAGGTGATCCAGTAGCTACAATAAAATGGATGATGGTTGGGGCGCCTAGGTGGCTCAGTCGGTTGGGCGTCCGACTTTGGCTCAGGTCACGATCTCGCGGTCCGTGAGTTCCAGCCTCGTGTCGGGCTCTGGGCTGATGGCTCAGAGCCTAGAGCCTGCTTCCGATTCTGTGTCTCCCTCTCTCTCTGCCCCTCGCCCATTCATGCTCTGTCTCTCTCTGTCTCAAAAATAAATAAAACGTTAAAAAATTTTTTTTCAGGGGCGCCTGGGTGGCTCAGTCGGTTAAGCGTCCGACTTCAGCTCAGGTCACGATCTCGCGGTCCGCGGGGTTCGAGCCCCACATCAGGCTCTGGGCTGATGGCTCAGAGCCTGGAGCTTTCTTCCGATTCTGTGTCTCCCTCTCTCTCTGCCCCTCCCCCGTTCATGCTGTGTCTCTCTCTGTCTCAAAAATAAAAATAAACGTTAAAAAAAAAAAAAATTTTTTTTCAAAAAAAAAATGGATGATGGTACAACGGGTAAGTGCAGGAAGCTTCCTGGCAATGCACACAGAGAGAGGGCCTGCACTAATTACAGGCAATGAAGCGATATCTAAGGCATGACTGCAGGATGAACAGGACTATTAGGAAGAAGAAGAAGAAGAAGGAGGAGGAGGAGGAGGAGGAGGAGGAGGAGGAGGAGGAGGAGGAGGAGGAGGAGGAGGAGAACAGGAGGTCTCGTGTTGGCTGATGCACACCTGTCCGGGGAAACATCATGCATGAACTCTTGAGAAGGAGGGTAATATGGCACATTGGTAACCAGAACTCACTCTATCCGCAAATATGGTGTTCAGGAAAGGAGAAGGAGGAGGCAGAATGGGGATATCAGTATCACACCAGCACAGGGATGGATGGATGCAGAAGGAGCTGAGAACATGCCACCCCAAAATGAACTGTGTTGGGACGTTGGCTATGAACTGTAGACACTTGAAACACAGCAGATGCCGGGAGAGGCTTTCTCTGAATTTTCCTCTTCTGCCTCAAGACAGATTCTCCAAAAGGAACTTGACCACCATCATTGCCCTCCCTGGGGAGGACTGAGTCTTGTCACAGGAGATGAGACTAGAGGTTGATTCCACACCCAGACTCTGTCACAAACGGTCACACCTCCATCTGTTCTTCTAAGGACTCAGTCATCTTTCCTAAAATCACTTACTCTCCCCTAAAGACCCACATGTTTTCCCCTCCCCTTATTAAGATGATGTATAAGCTCTCAAATCTCACTGCCTTTTTAGGGGATTCACCTTTTCCCCTAAGATGTCCCAGGGAACAGAGTATTAAACATTAATACATATGCATACCATTTCTCCTGTTAATCTGCCTGTTAGATTTTTTTTCCCCAAAGACCCAGCTATGGAACCTACAAGGATAGAGGAAAAGTCTTTCCTCTCTTCCAACACCAACAGACATGCCTAAGAGCATCAACTTATGCTCGTGACAAAGCATATGGAAACAGATCTGTTCAGAGGCAACCATGCAAAGCTAAAGTCATCACCACATGGGATCTTTTCAAGGGAGGTAACATGACCTTGGGCTCAAAGACTTCCTAGGAGATTATAACACTGACTCGGGCTGAGTGTGGCCTCTGACTGGGGGCTTTCTTATCTATCAGCTTGAACGTAAGGTGGAAACAACTGGGGCAGAACAGCAGTGAACACTCCTGATGTGTCCCCTAAGACTGCACAGCAAAGTCATTGCCCAAGCCAGCATCTCTTGGCAGATTCAGGCTTCAGGCTTTCCTGAGGCTTGTTCTTGTAAGAGGAAAGCCAGAAAGGGCCAGCTATGACAGCTAACAATTAGATAAGGGCTTCTGATGTGTCAGGAATTTTTTGCTTGAGTCAGGCTAGGACAGGTAATAATGCAGTAACAAGCAGGTCCTCACATCTCAGAGTCTTTACATATATAAATATATATTTATATAAATTATACATGTATATGTATATATTTTTGTATATATATTAATATATTTACATATTATTTATATTTGTATTTATATATTATTTATTATTTATATTTGAATATTTATATTAATATTTCTATATATTTCTATGTTATATATATATGATATGCATATATGGGCTCTTTCACATGTATATAAGGGTTCTTCTTAAAAAAATTTTTTTTAGGGGCACCTGGGTGGCTGAACCGGTTAAGCATGTGACTTCAGCTCAGGTCAGGAACTAGTGGTTTGTGAGTTCGAGCCCCATGACTAGTTGGTTTGTGAGTTCGAGCCCCATTTGTGCTGACAGCTCAGAGCCTGGGACCTGCTTCAGATTCTGTGTCTCCCTCTCTTTCTGCCCCTCCCCAGCTTGCACTCTCTCTCAAAAAATAAGCAAACATGGAACAATTTTAAAAATTAAAAATTTTATATATATATATATATATATATATATATATATATATATATATATATTTTTTTTTTTTTTTTGAGAGAGACAGAGACAGAATGCAAGTGGGTTAGCCACCCAGGCACCCCTAAAATTTTTTTAATGCTTACTTAGTTTTGAGAAATAGAGAGTGTCAGTGAGTGGGGGAGGGGCAGAGAGAGAGAGAGGAGGGTACAGAGGATCTGAAGCCAGCTCTGTGCTATCAGCAGAGAGTCCAATGCAGGGCTTGAACTCACAAACTGTAAGATGATGACCTGAGCTCAAGTCGGACACTTAACTGAGCCACCCAGGCATCCCTATAAGGGTTTTTTCCTGCTCTGGAAGTGCACTACAGATCAAGGAGCTCTACAGTAGTGACTCAATACCGCCATCATATGGGGAAGCTGTCAACAATACGTGGCTGCTGGGGTCAACATAGCAGGAGAGAGATTGCAGAAAGTCACTTCTGCCCTCAAGTGCCTCTCTCTAGTGATAACACAGGCCACTGTCTCCTACAGGTCATTAGACAGAAGGAGTTCCATGACCACTCCCAAATAAGAGGGAGGTTGAGAAATGTGGAGAACCGGTAGGTGCCACCCTGCTCCATGCACTGCAAAAATTTCAATTCATGTCAATGTTTATGGGATGGGACCCACTAATTTTCCTAGTTAATAGATGATGACAGAGAAATTGAGAAACTTACCTAAGGTAATAGGACAATTAAAAGGCAGAAGGGTGATAACACATTCATGTTAAGATATTTGGAAATTTTGTTGAAGGCATGGGTGAGCCATTAAGAAGGTTTAATTAAGCAAAGAGGTACCATCATTGTATTTATGACTTAAAGCTTTCCTTTGGCTATGGTTAGGAAAATGGATTCAGAAGGACAGGTGTCAGGTCAATTAGGAGACTGTGGTTAAAATCTAGGAAAGGAGACAATGAGAGACCAAAGAAAAGGTACCATATTAATCAGGAATATATTCAAGTGGCAGAAAACCTCCTTCAGACTGGTTAAATAAAGGCAATTTATTTAGCATCCAGATATGGGATTAGCTTCTGAGAAAGCACCAAATAAAGTCATAAAACATCCAATACCTCTTTTTCTCTCTACACTGCTGTTTGTACATTAGCCAGGTAGAAATATCACTCACCATTTCTAGCCATACATACTTACAGCATGTTATCAAGGACAAGAAAGAGAGAGAAGGCCCCAGAAAATATTTCCAATGGTCCTATGGACTACGATCTGACCATATCCCATTTCTAATTCAGTCAGTTTTGAGCATGAAGGTGGTAATCCCCAACTTGAGCAAATGAGGATCCATTCCTGGGATAGGTTGTAAGGGCTACTTTTACCCAACCTCATTGGTTGAAAGTGGAAGATAGATCAGTCTCCCAATTGCTCTGTCCATTAGCTGAAGTTCATGGCTCTCCCATTTTCCCATTGTGCACCTTGCTTAATATAGGATGTCAGATACAACCTTCAATGAGCTGTTGATGTTTAAAAAAATTTTTTTAATGTTTATTCATTTTTGGGAGATGTAGAGAAATAGAGCATGTGCGAGAGAGGGGCAGAGAGAGTGTGGGAGACACAGAATCTGAAGCAGGCTCCAGGCTCTGTCAGCACAGAGCCCAACACGGGGCTCGAACCCACAAACCGTGAGATCAAAACCTGAGCTGAAGTCGCCTGATTAACGGACTCTGCAACCCAGGGGCCCTGAGCTGTTGATCTTAATGAAGCCCACACCGAACTTAGCTTCTGTCATCCAGTTTAATTTTGTTTAACTGTGCTTAGCATACCTAAAATAGCCTTGTTCATTGATTTGTTTGCTTATCTATGGTAGAATTTTCTTCACATACACACGCAACAGAGTAAAAAATTGATGGAGGCAGAGACCCTATATATTTGCTCATCATCACCTAGAGTGATGCCTGCAATCTAGCAGGCATGCATCAAAATATTTGTTTTGCCATAAACCATATTTAATAGTCATGTACATGATGCATTTACCTAAATGAAAATATACAAAACGAGATAAGACTGATAAATCAATTGAATGTTTACAGAGACACCACTGATTCATGAAGTAGGGCAAGTGGTGTTTGATCCTCCCACGCTCTCTTCCTAAGCAGGCTCTTTGTGTGCAGTATTCTCACTTGTAGCTACCTTTATTAATAAGTACTTAAATCTCAGTTGCAGTAGTGTCCCTGAACGAAATTGCATTTCAAGATCAGCTTCTTAAAAATGGTGCCAAACACTCATTTAAATAAGACTTTCTAGTAATAAGACTTCCTTTGAATCTCCCTCATTCACATCAATCCAAGATGGGCTCATGATGCAGATCTGAGCATCCAGAAAGCAAGACTCAAGATTTTACTTCTTGGATGTGCAGTTATTGGGGCCATATATTTATAAAAGCTGCTCAGGCAATTCCTTTTGTGCGGAGAAAGGAATTTACTATTATAAAATTTACTGTTTTATAAAAATGCACATTTTATCTGCAACACCGTTGAATCTCTTTCCAGGAGTACCATTCTCTAACTTCTCCACATTGAACAGCATTGGTGTGATGGCTGGCTTTATGCAGAATGGTAGGTCGGCCTGTCCAATCTCACACACAATGGAAAGCATCAGCGTGGAGGTAGTTCAATAACTAATTTAACCTCAATCCTAATTCTTTTAATGATGTATCAATCACAGCCCCTTAAAATGCCCATGTCAAAGGAAAACACACAGCTTTAGCTTGGATTTAATTAATTTATAGGGCATTCATTTTACCTTGATGAACACCCATATAGGTGGACTGAATACTTATAAATATACATAAATTTCAGGTTAATTTTCCCTATCAATAAAAAAGCAAGCCAAGGGAATTAAAAAGATCCATCAAAATATGTGATATTCTCTTTCAATAATGGGGTGGAGATAGGAAAGGATTGGAGAAAAGGAACAGTTAGAAAAATATAATTTAATCTTCCTAAGAATCTATATTCGTACTTGGAAAGAGAAGGGGATGCCTATTCAGATCTGCTTGGTTTTGAATGGATTCCCTTTGCTTCCCGTTATGCCAACCTCCAGAGATGGGCAGTATAAAGCAGGATAGAGAACAAGTTAATTCTCAAAGGGTAAGGCTGGTACAAAGAGTTGGGTTCTAGTTGAGTGGTGCGGGCAAAAATCCAAACTTCATGGACCCAGGGATCTGCCCTTATTTACTTAGATCTTTGGATTCCTCCCCCTCCCCCTTTTAAACCGAAATGTATTTGACATGCAAATTTAAGGTATATAACATGTTAATTTGATACATTTATATATTGCAATATCATGGCCATTGTAGTAATCATTAGCACCTCTGTCATGTTACCTATCAGTGACATCTGTGATCAGACTGGTCTCAGAGGTTAAAACTCAACTCTCATTAAGCAGATGATCTCAAAAGCTGTTGTTTTCTGGGAGTTAGGCCATAGTTCTCCATATGCAACCAAGACAATTACGATGGACGGCTTTGGTTTTTCCTTAATAAAGACAGACGTTGTCAAAATGATGGCAGGGATCCCAGAGAGAGGCAGAAGAGGAAGCAGACCTCAGTGTGACTGAGCGAACGAGGTGTGTTCAGGGCAGTAAAGCAGGTCATAAGGAGGATTTTTAAAACCAACGTTATGTCTGTTGGATGAATACATGGTATTTGGAGCTTTGGAACTCGGAGAAGCTAAGACAACAGGCATGTATTCATGTTGTTAAATTTACAGCAGCTTATCTTTTAAGATAAAAGGGCACAAGGATTCCGTTTCATGTCCTAAACATAGGACTTTACGGTCCCTGATTCTGCATGGAGAAGAGAGGGGGGAAAAAAATCCAACAGCTTCTTTCTGTCCAAGTGACGAAACAGGAGGGTCTAGGAAGGTCTGAAGAGGTGTGCGAGGACCTTAAGCAGATCTATATTCACCCTCTTCATTCTCATGAAGAAGGTATTTAGGCAGAGGTCACCCAAACTGTGAAGGTGTGGTTGGATTTGGTCTTCAATAATTACCTTTTCCCCCCTCACAAATACACTTTCCGGGTTTTTCCCCCAATAAACTCTTTTAGTTAAATAATAAATTCAGATAATACAGAATCCCATAAGGAAGATTCCTCAAAAGTCACCTAAGATAAGCATAGTTTATGGTTAGTCAATATCATCCTGGGCATCTCTGAAAACATTTAAAGAAGCAAATGTAATAAGTAAATGCATAGAATTGTTTTTTAAAAATGATGTGTGCCATATTCTTAAAGATATGATTTACATCAAAAGAAAATAAATGGAATTAAGCTGAAAACATAACATATTCGGGGCACCTGGGTGGCTTAGTTGGGTGAGGGTTCGACTTCGGCTCAGGTCATGATCTCATGGTTCCTGAGTTCGAGCCCCGTGTCAGGCTCTGGGCTGATGCCTGGAGCCTGTTTCCGATTCCCTTTCTCTGCCCCTCCCCTGCCTGCACTCGGTCTCACTCTCTGAAAAATAAATAAACGTTAAAATTAGAAAAATAATGGATATTCAAGAAGATAGCTCTTCATAAAAAGTCCTCTAGTCAAAAAAGAAAAGTCTTTAAAAAATTGGAGGTCTTCTATTTTTGTTAAAATGTATATATGTTTTGCTTTAGGGGTAATCCATGGACTCTCCGATATGAAAGATGAAGGACTTGCTAGAAATACATTTCCAGCACTTTCTCTCTTCTTGGACTTTCCAGTTTTGTCAGTTCCCTTGTCATTCTGGAAATGGCAAGTTTTATAACAGTTCAACTCAGTTTTCAAAATCCCTTCTACCATTTTATCTTGGAACTATCTTGTAAGGGATTCCATGCACACCAGCCCTCCTTTTGATCAGGACTTCTCAACTTCACAATTCTTTTCACATCCTTTCAAGGGTCTCATCGTGCAGTTGAAGGTTTTCAGTGAGTCACAGTTGCTGCCACATGTCCTTACAGTCCATGGAAAATTCTGAAGAATGTATTCTTTCTGACTTTAACCATTGTTCTGTTACATTCTGACACTGAGCATCTGTATGAAGATATTGAAAATGTCTTTCCTCCATGTTCTATTGGGTTTCTTTTTCTGATTATCTCTTTGTTTTTCCCACTTGGCAACATCAGTAGGCTAGGTTTTGATAAGACATTCATGGTACAGCAGCGTTTCCTAAAAACAAGTTTTGGACACTAGATTTCAGTGTTGCTTTATCTCAAGAAATGTCTCTTGTGTCACAGCTTTGAAATGAATCTTCCTTCTGTTCTGCTCTCGAGGAACGCCAACGATGTAAACATTTTATCCTAGCTCTCACATGGCAATCACTTTACTCATTGTAAACATGTTTACCCTTTTGTTTTATTTTTAGTGACTTCCCTAAACCGATCTCCTGTGTTTCCAGCAATATTTTAGTCTGTTTAAGACTATTTTATGGCACTCCAAATGGCTTTTCCGAACTTTTAAATTCTTACTTTTGTCTTTCATTTCTTTCCATTAGCTTTTCCAACTTAGTTTACACATTCCTCTGTTCTCTTGTATTATTTTGAGACATTTCATTTCTCTTCACGCCCTTTGAGAGATTGTATATTAAAAGTCATTTGTAGACCATGAAGAATTATCTGAGATTGCTGTTTCCTTATGTGAAGTTTACGGTATTTTCCTTGGCTGAGGTTTCTCATTCCATGTCACCTGTGTTCGTTGCAATATTCTGTTAGTTGTTTTCTGATTTTCGCTTATGTGAGAATAGACCATTGACAATGGGCAATAATTGAAACCCAAGGGATCTGTCTGTAGCTTTGATTCACTTTGTTACTTGAAACTCCCTCTTGTCTGTTATTCTTTGCCCCACAGAACAGGTCTTTCCTCAGGTTCAAGAGTTCAGGGAGACAGTAGAGATGACAGCAAAACCCCTTATCCCCTGGTTTCTCTGTGTATATCGTCATAATCTTGAGAGGACTCCATTCTTGACATTGTTGAACAACGTCCACAGAAGTAGGAATCAAAGTCCTAGAAAAAGCAATGCAAATGGACAGCATTAACCACAAGTTCAAATGCTTTTCTCGTTCCATTCTTGTCGCCACAATGGTATCCTGAGCCGGCCCAAAGCACCTGTGCCCTGGGAGGAGGTGGAGGAACATTTATAGGTAGAGGTCAACCTTGAAAACAGGATTCAAGAGCAAGCAATATAGTCTTTATAGACAGGCTTTGTGAAGAGGAAGGATTTACACCTGCCCATCTGCATTTCTTTCTAATGATTGGATATACCTTTGCAGATCTGACCCTGTTTATTCTGGTGGAGGATAAACTGTATTTCTCTCTTCATGGGTGGACTTTGGTGGAGTGCGTGGTTGGGAATGATCACCATGTCTCGCATTCATTGAACATGAGCTTTCTGTCCATTTACTCTTTAAGAGATTGAAAAAAAAAAAGTCTTGACGATATTTAACAAGAATACTGGATATTTACTTAAATTATTCACCTTAGAAGACATTCTGTGAAGCCTTGACTTTTTTGCCCCGAGGGATCATTTTAAAGTGATTCAAATATTTATACTAGAAATATTTACAGATGCTGAACTGTTGTAGGGATGGTCCTGAATAGGTATGGATGCGTAAAGGAGCCTGGCCACACCACCTTCTTAGAGCTTATGAACTTCATTTGAATGGCATCTTCTCCACAGATTCCAAATCCCTTGTTTCCTGCAGAATTAGCCTTATAAGCCCATTTGCCATTCTGGGCACAAAACCCCTTTCTTCATTTGAAACAGATTGATTCCTCCTTGAAGTTAAATAAGCAAATGTGTATGTGAGGAATGCCAACTCCATTCAATGTTCTCATCACTTCTTCAGGGCAAGGCAGACTCATTTCCAAGGAACTGTCCTTTCTCATTTGAGATCTGATGTATGTAATTTCCAAATCATTTCCTTACATAGTTTGGTCTACTGAATGGACTTCATTTATATTTCTCACATGTTTTTCATGAATATTTAGGATGTATGTTAGCATTAAGCATGCTTGGCATTTAGCACAGAGCTCTAAGGGTATCAGATATTGAATAAATATAGCCGGACATTATATACTTGGGGGGGGGGGGAGGGGGTCTTGATGTCCAATTTGGAAGGAGAGAGTCACCTTAGAGACAGGCTTTTCTATGTAAGGTCCTAACAACTGACACTATTATAGTCTAGAATAAGGTAATTAAGATGGATTTGAGTTACCTAACCATCATGTGAGCACTATTGTTTTTTGTTAGAAAATTAAGCAATTAAGGTGAATACTGATCATTATGGATGAAAATATAAATGCTTATTTCCAAGAGGAGTTCTAAATATTTCATCCTCATGCCTAATTATTTAAGCTGGAAATCTTGTCTACTCATAAATGATGCTTAAAAAGTGCAGATAAAAACACTACAGTGTTTGGAAAGCTCAATAAATGTTGAATTTGAGTTTTTAAAATGAAAGAAAATACTCTAAAGAAAATGACTAGTTTTTCTCTCAATTCCTCAGGCATATCTAAAAATATGGAGAAAATGAAATAGCATGTTATTAGTAGGGCTGAGTTGAGTCTTGCATAGATTAAGGGGGAAAAAACAGTACAATTTAAAACCTACCGCAACTCCATTATTTGGAATTTATCCTAAAGAAATGAGATTTACATAAAGATGAATGCAAAAGGATGTTCGCTACAAGGTTATTAATAGTTTTTTAAAAATCACAAAAAAGCGTAGATCCTCAAAAAAATTAAGATAGTTGAATAGATTTTCTGGTAGTATTCAGCCATTAAAATTCAGATAAAAATATATATCACATTGTAAATTTTCAAAAATACAGCATTTTTAAAACAGAATGCACAATTATATATACAAGATCCTAAATTTGTAAACATTTCATAAAATGTGTATATCACCTAATTCATGTACAATGGACACTGTATTAAATAATTTACAAATTTGCCAAAAAATGGACAGTGTTCATCTTTGGGAAGCAAGTATATCAAAGAGACTAAATTTATCCTTTTTACTCTTTTATTTTCAAAAAGATTTTGCAGTGAAACTACTATTTTAAATTTTTAACATTTATTTGTGAGAGAGAGAGAGAGAGAGAGAGAGAAAGAGAGAGAGAACGAATGGGGAAGGGTCAGAGAGAGAGGGAGACACAGAATCTGAAGCAGGCTCCAGGCTCTGAGCTGTCAGCACAGAGCCCAATGCAGGGCTTGAACTCGTGAGCCACAAGATCATGACCTGACCCCAAGTCAGATGCTTAACTGACTGAGCTACCCAGGCGCCCCCGAACTATTACTTTTTAAAATGGAAAACAAGAGTGATCCATGTTACAAAACCTATGCAGAACCGTTTCATCAAGTCTGAGAGAGCAGACCCTACACACACTGTTTACCAGGTTGAGCTCGAACGTCAGGGCAGCACATCCACTGTGCATAGATCCTAGCTCACCTACCTCGTTGAGGGAGATAGACCAGAAAGGAAAAGAAAAAAGAAAAACATATGTACAACAGAGTGTACATAAAAGTCTTAAGGATAAACTGAAATAGAGCCCAGAAAGTAGGTATGATGTGTTTGGTGGGGGTAGGGGGAATGGGAGGAGGGACAGCCTTGGAAGTTTCACGGAGAAGAGGTCTTTGGAGGCAAGATCCAAAGGCAGATGGTAAAAGAGAGGAAGAGCACACTAAGAGAAAGGAATCACCTAGTGACCAAAAAAAACCATGGCGGCTACAAAGGATCGGAAAGCTTCTGCCATTGTGACCAGATGAGTAAAATTATCTCAAGTGCATCTTCCTGGGATCACTCATAATGGTCTCTGGTGACTCCATGGTGACTTCCATATAACTTTCACAGCGCCCAATACTCAGTATATGTTCTAGCCCTTTCCGAACTATTCCCGTGTCCCCCAAATCCCCCACATTATGCTGTTCACTACACTGTGCATGTGGGCATCCTGGTTCCATCGTTCACACGTTCTGTCTTCCACACTTTGATAGGCCAGCTCTGCGTCATGCACTTAAACCATGGCTGTAGTGTTCTACTTTTGGTCCTGTACTCACTGGGTTCTGTTTTAGCATGTTTTGTCCGGCTCTAGCCCCAGCAGCTGAGCATTCCAAGGTGAAGAACTCCTCATGGTCACCAATCAACTAAAAGGAAGAAGACGTGGAGAAGAATGCCCCAAACACGGTGCTCAATGGGGAAAAGGGTGAGTCAGTAGAAAATGAAACCAAAACATACGGGAGGTCATAGAGTGAAGCCCCTTCTTAGTGTCACGAGCAGAAGAGAGGTTTCTCTTTCCCCGTGTTATTCCGTTCTCAGACCACCCCATGTCTGTCCGGGCCAAACTGTCTATTGTTAGACTTAGGGATGGAAAATTTGTTGGGAAACAGGACTATGTAAGAAACCTAGAACTACTGGATTTCTTAGATGTTTTTACTGGATGAGTTTTTGAAGATTTTGAGAGGCTTTTGATCTTTATAATCTCTCAACTGGAAAGTAGTTATTATTGTCCCTTCTACTCGCATGGTTTCATGTCTTCTCCTTGGAAAGCAGCCTTACTTATGAGTATGTAACTCAGAGGAGAGAAACAGGGTCCGATTTCCTTGTTCAAGGCTCTAGTCTTAATAGGAAGTTGTCTTCTGTGTTACCGCAGTTTGATTTAGCAGAAGCACAGGCTGCCACTGGGCACATGGGAGGAGTAAAGTATTTGTATTTGGCTGGGGCATCTCTTCCGATACAGCAGTTTTAACATGACATGGTAAGACACCTCAGGATATTGGGGAATCAAAAAACAAAGGAATATCAGGCATGTTTCCCATGCAATTCTTCTACATAGACTTCAATTTGGGGATCATGGGGGCCAGCTAACCCATAAACCAAGGGATGATCCGACAACATGATGGGGTATTCTGGAGAAGTCTCTGTGTACACATGGATGTTCCTCTATTAAGCAAACATGGGTGAGGGCGCCTTGATTGTTCCAGGTGAGTGACTCTGTCTCTGTGTCTTTTTTTTAATGTTTTATTTTTGTTTTGGAGACAGAGAGAGAAAGAGTGCAACTGGGGGAGAGGCAGAGAGAGAGACACACACACAGAATCTGAAGCAGGCTCCAGGCTCTGAGCTGTCAGCATGGAGTCTGACGCAGGGCTCGAACTCACGAACCATAAGATCATGACCGGGCACCCCAAGTGTCTGATTCTCGATTTCAGCTCCTGTCATGATCCCAGGGTTGTGGGATTGAGCCCTGCATCAGGCTCCACACTGGGCATGGGGACTCCTTGGGATTCTATCTCCCTCTGCCCCTCTCCCATGCCCTTGCATGCTCTCTCAAAAAATAAATAAAAATTTAAACATTTTGTTAAAGAAAACACCACACAGCATAGCTGAATTAAAAGTAGTAAGTTCTTTTTAAGGTGTTCATTATGAATAACATTTTGACTGCTCGAGATATCAATTCATGGGGGAAGGGAGGGGAGTGTCTATTCGCGGCCATACCCATATATTTTTGTGAGTTAAGTTTGCTGCACACCCAACAGGTCTTTAGGACTTTTTAGAGGCCTGTAGAAAAATGAAGGGGGTAGGGAATTTATCCTAGTTATGGCCGCTGATAAATTATTTTTACCTAAAAATTTCCACGACATAATTCATCGTGTTTTCAAGGGTTTCATTTTACTGACAAGTAGATTCAAGTTACAAAAAAAAAAATCAATTCCGAATTTAAATAAATTCACTCTGTGACTTGATATTCTACAGTCTACACTAGACTTCCCTGGCATTCATGAAAAACAAAAGTATTTTAGAACACATTAAAAAGACAGGTATTGAGAAGAAAGTTGTGGTTTGCTCAGTGGTCTCAAAGTATTTCATTTAATCAAATGCTTAATACTGGTAAGCTTGCTGATTCGCTCATCCCACAAGACGGCTCATTTTGCTGGTTCTGGCTCCACTATTAATCAGTTCTGGCACTCAGCATGTGTGCTTAGGGAAATAATTTCCCTACTTCTATTTTCTCCTAACGCAGCAGAAGAAGTGTTTCAATTTCTAGAAGTTATTTGGAATGATTTCTAGTAAAATGGGTTGTGGGGATGTATGGAAAACAGCATGAATGGATTTGCCAGGGCAAGATCATTCTAAATAAACACTCACGTGTTTCCTATTGTTTACAATTCTCAAAACCATTTCACATGGTTATCTCATTATGAGATGCATTCAAGTCACTGGGAAAATTAACTGGAAATACAGTTATTTCTACGATTTGAATGACTGTTATTTCTGTTTATTCCTCTATACCAGTAAACAAAAAGGGTAGAAAGGTAACAATTTATACTTTTCAATGCCTACCATTTATCAAATTTAAAAAAAATGTTAAAACTGATTCTCCATAACCCTACGTTTCAAAGCAAGATTTTCATATTCTGTTTCTGTCTTTCAAGATGTATATAAACTGTATTTCTATTATATGTACCTATATCATACCATAGATACAGATACTATAGAGATATGTAATTATAAAAATGTTACTATGTTATATAATATCTTACATAATCACCTATTTTTTTTTAATTTTTTTTTAACGTTTATTTATTTTTGAGACAGAGAGAGACAGAGCATGAACGGGGGAGGGTCAGAGAGAGGGAGACACAGAATCTGAAACAGGCTCCAGGCTCTGAGCTGTCAGCACAGAGCCCGACGCCGGGCTTGAACTCACGGACCGCAAGATCATGACCTGAGCTGAAGTCGGCCGCTTAACCGACTGAGCCACCCAGGCGCCCCCATAATCACCTATTATATACTATATAACATAATATACATTGTATGTTATATATAATGTATATTCTATAAATGTTATAATAATGTATATTATATAATGTACAATGTTATATTATGCTATAAGTTATTATAGGTTATAAATACAAATAAATATATTTTGTATCATGTATAAATATCATTATACTACATATTCTAACTTCATTTAAAAATATTGGGCAAAATATTTGAAACAAATCTGAATAATAAAGGGACGGACTTAACTGCGACCTAATTGTATGACTTAACTGTTGGAGAAAAATTAGAAAATTTCTGAATAACCAATTTTCAAAAACAAAATTTCAGCCATTTTTCTAGCACACTAGAGAGAAGAACTGCAAATCTTATTTATGATTCTGTTCTTTTCCAGTCCCTACAGAATATGTTTGATTATTCCTGATACAGAATCAGCTAGAGTATTCTGTTCCACGGATGTCATAATTAACCAATATCTGTCATAGGCAAATATGTTTGTGCCACTATTCTGGTATTGTACATTTCCTCAGGATTATATATTTCCCCCATTGTGCTATTTTTCTTTGGGTTAAATTCCTAAAACTATGCTTGCAGAGACAAATGTAAGACATTTTAAAAGGCATCTTATATTTCCAAACGGAAATATAAAGGTTATACAACTTTATTCAAAGTGTCCCAGAGTATTCTTTGCCAGATGTCCGTGCCCATATTTTCTATTATTATTTTCACCAATATCAAGGAAAACTCCAGGCAGTATTTAAATATAAGCCATTTTTGTTTAAATGAATTTAAACTTTTCTTTCATGTTTATGGGCTCTGAAAGCTTTTGTAAATACTTTCAATCTTTGTCATGATTTTACTTTTTTCCTATCAATTTTAAGAGCTTTTGTATTATACTTGATATAGAGGCCATAGGTGTTAAAACTATTTTCTACATATTTTTCATGTACATTTCCTTTTTATATGAAAAATTTTTATTTGTATAGTAAAATCTGTAAGTATTTTTATCATTTAAAAATATTTTTGAGAGGTGCCCGGGGGCACTCAGTCAGTTGAGCATCAAACTTTTGATTTCAGCTCAGGTCATGACCCCAGGGGTCATGGGATCAAATCCCGTGTTTGGCTCTGCACTGAGCATAGATCCTGCTTGAGGTTCTCCCCCCTCTCTCTTCCCCTCTCGCTGCTGCTCCCCACCCCCCTCCATTGCACTGTCTGTAAAATTTAAAAAATAAATAAAAATATTTTTGAGTTCCATCTATAGGAAAGAGACAATAATGTTTGGGTATTAATGGTGAGTAAAATATGCCTGGTCTCTCCTGGGGGCCTTAATGTATTTGAGGAAAGAAAGATATTAATTTTAAAAGGCCACAGAAGTAAATACACAGCTATCAATTTTGGCTAGCATTATGAAGGTGTATTGGAGGTTATAAGCTCAGTGGTTCCCAGGGAGATCCAATCTATTAAGGGGGTATAGGTAGGCAAGGGATGATATTTGAGCTACTCTATGAAGGATGACTGGTGTCCATCAGTGGGAGGAAGGAGAGGTCAGTGGCAGAACTGGACAGGTTCAGACAGGTACCAATAGGTACCTTCCTTCCTGATTTCTGTATTTAGAATTAAGCTTACGAAGTCTTTCTACCACCCAAAGTTCTACCAATATTTGTCTACGTTGTACATAACTTTTCCTGTCAAAATACAGATTTCATTGATCTGAAATTTATGTGATGATGTATTCATTTAGTTTGAGGTAGGATCTAGTTATCTAGTGGCCACTGTGCTAACGTTGATATTTTACCAAATGTCTAACTTGCCTTGTGGATATTAAAACACAGCATCAGAATATATCCTGATAAATATTTTGGTCTCTTGTACCCATCAATAATTTCAAAGAAATTAGAATGGACTTACAAACAAAGGTCAGTAATTTTGATTGTAAAAAAATGCAGAGGTATAGGGGCATCTAGCCCCCTCAGTCATCTTGGGGTCATGAGTTTGAGCCCCAGATTGGGTTTAGAAATAACTTAAATAAACAGACTTGAAAAAATGCAGAGGTATAGTATAGAAGGACATCTACACTTTAACAGATGCTATGGGTATTCATGTTAAACTTGGGTTTAGAATAGAAATAAAATATTTGTACTATTATATTCTTTCTAGAACCTTATGGATTCTATTAAAGTGACCTGTTAGCAGACGTCTTTTTGGCAGAGCTCCAACTTTATCTACCTTTCTAATTCGCATGGAATACCATTCTTTTTTGTACAATACCCATTAATGTATCCACCTCAAGAAACAAACACCCACGTCCTTGAGGTAGGCAAAGCTTTTATAAACAGTGCACAAAAAGCATGAACCTGGAAGATTATAAAATTTGCTGCCTTATTAACAAACCACCTCTGTTCAACAGTGGTCACTGTTCAGTGAGTGAAAGGAAAAACCACATGTGGGAGGTGATATTTGCAACATGCACACAAAAGCTTGATAGAGGAGAAAATATAATGGACTGTTTCAACTCCATCAGGGAAAAAATATATATATAGAAAGACAGATAACCATCTACAAAATAGAAGCCAGGGACTTTAATAGGCACTTTAGGAAAAAATGTCTAAATGGCTAGGAAATATGACAAGTTTTCCAAACATATTAGCAACCAAGTAAAGGCAAGTTAACATCACAAAGTGATCTCACTCACAGTCATCTGGATATATAAATTTAGAGAGACTAACAATACAGGATGGTAAGGATACGAAATGGTGTTTTCCAACGGAACGATTTGTGCTCATGAAAAGGTTCTACTCCGTGCTGTCCAATATGGTAGCCACTAGCTGCCATAACGCCACTGAATCCTTGAAATTTGACCACACGAGACCCAAGGAAGGAAATGTTTGCCTTTATTTAACAGTCATTAAATTTAAGGGACCACAGGTGACTGGTGGCTGCCATATTAAGTAGCCCAGATATAGAACATTAGGAGAATGCACATGCTGTGGGTAGGAATGTAAATTAATCCCAGCTCTTTGAAAAGCATACATCGCTGTGTATTATAGTTAAACATACTCAGGCCCTCAAACCCACCAATTTCACTTTGAGGTATCTAGGCAAAACTGTGCTCACCAGCATGGTTTATAAGAGCCCAAAGTGGAAAACATCAAATGCCCAGCAGTGATCAACAGATGATAGTATTTTTATACAATAGAACACCACACAGCAATAAAAGCGAATGGACCACCACTCCATAGAACAGCACTATTGAATCTCCCGAATGTAACGGTAAACACAAGATGCCAGAGGCAAAAGAATCAATATTCTAGAATTCTATTTTTATACATTCTTTTGATATTTTATTTTTAAGTAATCTCTACACCCAAGATGGGGCTCTAACGCACAACCCTGAGATCAAGAGCCAGGTGCTCTACCGACTAAGCCAGCCAAGTGCCCCTATTTTATAAACATTAAAAGGACCCTAAAGTCATCTGTGGGGTAGAAAGTCATGGTTGGGAGAATCTGCTGGTGATGGTAAACTTTTGGCTCAAGGTGATGCATATACAAGTGTATCCACTTGTGAGAATTCCAGCTGCATGTGGAAGATTTGGGATGTTTCAGTTTGTCTGTTTCCACATAAATTCTGAACGCAAAGCAGAGGATGCTATGTTAGCAATATGCTAGCGACACGGGTGATTTCTACCCATGTTGGAGGATGCCAACAGCAACATGTAAAAAGTGTACAGAGTTTTAGGGACCCCTTTCTTCATTTTGTATCTATTTTCCATTTTATGCATATGTAATGGTGGCATAATCCACTTTTTAAAAAGCTGTATCGGGGCGCCTGGGTGGCTCACTCAGTTAAGCGTCCGACTTCAGCTCAGGTCACGATCTCGCGGTCTGTGAGTTCGAGTCCCGCGTCGGGCTCTGGGCTGATGGCTCAGAGCCTGGAGCCTGCTTCCGATTCTGTGTCTCCCTCTCTCTCTTCCCCTCCCCCGTTCATGCTCTGTCTCTCTCTGTCTCAAAAATAAATAAAACGTTAAAAAAAATTAAAAATAAATAAAAAGCTGTATCGATGAGTATAAAGTAAGTGATAAGAAAACATGCCAGTGGTTGAATTGGCAAGGTTTTCTCTCAGAGAACCATGGAATAGTGGGGTGTCACACAATCAAGCTTCTTAGATTCCAGGATAAGAAACAGGCCCTTCCTTATTGAGGCTTCCTAGAACAAGACAAGACACCTCCACAGACAGGGGACCACAATTACAGGACAGGTCATAAATCCATTGTACATGGAGGCCAGATGGGAACTGAAGAAATTGGAAGAATTGACTGAGGAGGTATCGAGAAAGCAGGGGTTTCTGGAGGGAATTTAACATGTACATAAAACAGGAACAAAAATAGAACTCTCGCCCATTCCATTAAAACTTCCAAAGAAGCTTTCCTTCCAAGTTCTGTTAATTGAATTCACTATTGAATCATGGTACTTTAATTCACTATTTTGCCAGAAGGAGGGTCTTTGTCCCTGGGTGGGTGAAATCAAAGATATTTACGAGGGGAGGGGCGCCTGGGTGGCTCAGTCAGTTGGGCATCAGACTGTTGATTTAGATTCAGGTCATGATCTCATACTGTGTGGGTCCCAGCCCCACATTGGACTCTGTGCTTATGCTGCAAGCCTGCTTGGGATTTGCTCTCTCTCTCTCTCTCTTGCTCACTCGCTCTCAAATAAACAAAACGTATAAAAAAAAAAGAAAGAAAGAAAGAAATTTACTAGGGGTGGGGGAAGTTTTTGAAAACCAGATTTATGTGTGCCCTGGTGATTAATTCAGAGTGGCCCTGTAAGTTGTGACAGATTTAAAAATATCACTAAAATCTACTGGAAGAGATCACTCCCCTGTAATAACCTAAGATATTTTGTTCAGTTGGTATGTGGAACAAGCTTCTTCTTCCTAGCCCTATGATGCAAATGGATTCCAAAGTCCAAGTTTACATTTCAAACACTGGTAGGTTTGGATTGGAGAAACCAGGAATGCCCTGAGACTCTTCACTTGAATTCATAATGCCTTCTTTTATTTATCCTGAAATCAAATGGACCGTTTTTGACAAGCTCTGCATCACCAAGGATCCTGTGTGTGAAGACTTTTCAAATCTTTGAGTCTGTGTCTTTTATGAGATAATTACAACGTCCGATGCATTTTCAGGATGGGAAGTCATCGGGTGTTATTTCTGCTTTGTTATTTCCATTCTTCCTCTGAGGAGGACGTTGCTGTGTGAAAAGCACCGTTGTTTTTGAATTCCATCTTGTTTGTGGAGGAAAATAGAATTCAAAGAATGCATAAGCTTTATCATGCTTTTTTCTTCCTGACCCTTTCTAACTTCTGCTCAATTTGATGTAAACAAAGGTAGGCATTCATAATCTTGTACCATCAGAAATTTTAGTCTATCAACAACAAAAGCAAAACCAAACAAACCGTTGCAGACATTTGCCTTGGAACACAGGGCAGTTGCCTCTCAGGATGAATTTATACTTCCAATTACGTGTGTGACTTTGTTCCTATGTTTATCATCAGCGCCCTCCACTGCCCTGCTGCCCAATGGCCATGGAAAGGTTGATGCTCTCCTCAGCTCATTGAGGAGTATCTGATTCAACAGTGAGGCAATCCCCTTAATCTCACTGGTGTCCGGCCCAGGACAGGCAGGTGATCTGCCCTTTCTATTAAGATGGAGGTCTTACGCGAGGCTCTTGGGAAGAGTCCTCCTGACAGGTAGGGACGCACAAGAAGACATGGGCTCTTGGCCTCCACTCTCTATGGCTCTCGCGCTCTATTCTGATACCACACCTGGAACTGCATGGAAATCTAGCCATAGAGCTGAAGACCGAGTAATGACAAAGATCGTATCAGAGGAAAGAGGAGGGACACCTGAGTTCTCAGTGGCCTCACAGAGTCACCAATGCTGGCACTTGAGGCTCACTTAACCTCAGGCTTCCCACAAACTAAGATCCGGACCTGGTTGACAAGTCCGCCAGCCCCAGGCTCTGACAGACTAACGGTGACTCAAACAGAGCATTCTGTCCTGGCTGACCGAGACAGAATACCTATCCCTCACCGTACTGGAACTGGTTTGGAGGGAACATTTCCTTCATAACAACATTTGATCTACTTCTCTCTTTATCAGGTTATTAAATGAGAAGAAGGAAATTGAAACAAGTAAAAAGCAAATACGGTAGGTCACGTTCACAGATGCCTCCAAAACCCACCTATGCCCATGGGATGAAGCTCTCTGGCTTTGAGGAGATGCCAAGAGACATTCCACCGCCATGTGAGAAGGGAACCAGACTGGCCGAAACAGAAGATGTGGACGGTTGGCAAAAAAGGCAGAACTAGTTTTTAAAGGATCAAGTTTAAGCATTTATTTTTGAGACGGCGCAAGCGGGAACAGAGGAGGGACAGAGAGTGAGGGGGACAGTAGATCTGAAACGGGCTCTGTGCTGACAGCAGAGAACCTGATGCGGGGCTCAAACTCATGAACTGCAAGATCATGACCTGAGCAGAGGTAGGACGTTTAACCGACTGAGCCACCCAGGAACCCAGAACAAATTTTTTTTAAGATGTATTGGACACAATACCTAGTTCTTGAATACCTACATTTATAACTTAACTGTTAGCTACAAGTAGTAGTCTGACCAGGTAAGAACCTTCATTTGCCCACATGAAAAGTGTGTCACTAAAAAGAAAGAAAACAAATGAGTAGGTCAAACAGTTTCTAAAGAAGAATTCATTCAATTCATTCCCATATTTGGGGGTAATTAGCATATTCAAGGTACTGAGGCCCTAGAAAATCCTATGCTGGACTTAGGTCACAGATTCTGCCACCAGTGAAAACAGCTGGGGTTACTACCAGGAGAAAAGAGCTCACGCAAATATCAAAATCTCTTTGGGTATACGGAGTTTGATTGCGTGAGATTAGGAGAGGCAAGAGGCCAATCAGTCGAGTTTGTGCAGCATAGACCTAGCTCATTTTGACTTCCTAAGCACTGTATTCATATCCTATCTGCCTGCTATGGACGGAATGTGTGTGGCCCCTGACACATCACATGCTGAAGCACCGACCACCACTGTGAACGTGTTAAAATCAAGGACAATTAATGGGGTTGAAAGGCACAGCATAGGGAATACAGTCAACGGTATTGTAAGAGCTACCCTTGCGGTGAGCATAGCGTGATGCATAGACTTCTCAAATCACGACGTTGTACATCTCAGACTAATGTGATACTGCATCAACTCTATACCGATTAAAAAAAAAAAATCAGGGACAACTACCAAATAACCAAATGGACAAAAATACTATGCAAGGCTTTCAGAAGATGGAGAGATTATTTCCAGCTGGGGTAACTGGGGTCTGTGACAGAAGACAAGTGTGAGCCAGGTTACTTACCAACAGACAGAAGGTAAAGTAAAGGGGGCTAGAGAATCTGGACCTTTTGCATTGTGCCTACTCCTTGCAGAAGTACGTTCACCTCATGTAGACCTCAGTGCGTCTGATGTTCAAATAATCTTGCGTAGAGTTCCATACAACATACCTCTTTGAATAATGAAAGGGCTTCTTTCTTGACTTTTGAGAGAGACAGAGCTCAAGCAGGGGAGGGGCAGAGAGAGAGGAAGACGCAGTTTTCGAAGAGAGCGATATACACGGAATAGCAGCCTTTAGAGCTGTCTGCGAGCCTAATCAGGAAATCGTGCCCACACACTCCACAAATTTCTACATCACACCGAGTTGTCACTCCCATCGTGAATTCTATCAAGAGGGTGTTCTTTGTTGGTTAGGTCTGAGCTCTGTTTGGTCTTGAATACATCTTTGATATGGTGAGGATCACTGATCCGTCCCTCCGAGCCAATATATTGGAGAGCAAAACTGAGGTAGGCTTATTATACCAGGCATGAAACGAGGACTCCTATAATAGATGGGATTATTGGAAATTCTGCAGAAGAAAGGAAGAAGAAGAGGAAGAGATAGAAATATTGGAAATAGGAAGGCAAAAGTGAATTTATTTCAAGAGGTTAGGATGGCCTCCCTTGCGAAAACAGAAGGATCGAGTCTCAGACGGTCGAATGCATTGATTAGTTGACAAATTATTTTAGTATCTTTCTTCTATGTCAGGTATAAGTACTAAGAAATAATTTTCAAAGCTATGGAAGTCCTAGAATACAAAGTAGACGATACCTAGACGTGTGCTTGGTGGAAAAGCATCTGCATCAACCCCCAAAATGTGTTTACTAGATCCCTGACCACGGATCACGCCAGCTGCACCTTCCAGCTCCGCAGGACAGGTGAAGACGTCTTTTTTGGTCACAGCCACAGAAAACCGCTGAGGGTTTTAAGTAGGACACAGACATTATCTCATTTGTGTTTCAGAGGATTCTCTCTGACTATAAAGACGAGAATGGCTTACAGGGGAAAAGGCCGACAGCCAGAGAGGTCAGCCAGGAGGAGGTGTTTGCTCTAAAGGAGAAAAAAGATGTTTGATTGTTGAAGGGAAAACAGTTTCTCTGCTCAACACTTCTGACACCAAATGTGTGTTTTTCACATCGAGCAATTCTCTGCAGACCCCAGCGAGGTGTCCTACCATTTAATACCGTTTAATTCTGTCAGTACTGCGAGTTCGGGCAGACCCCACGGGGGAAGGGTTCAGTCCCACAAGGCTGCCCAGTCTGGACACCAATCACAAGTAGCGGGTCCCCAGGGTACCACCGTTCTGTCCGACTTGGCTACGCATCAGGGGTTCCCATGACCTAGTCCTCAGTTTTGTTGCTATACTAGGAGCACTCAGAAAACTCAAGGAAACGCTGTACTTACTATTATCCGTTTATCGTGAAGGATACAGACGGCTGACTTCCGGGAGGGGCTCGATCACAACGGCTTCTGTCTCCAGAAGTTTGGGGTGCAGCACCCTCCAGAGACGTGGGTACCTTCAGCAACCCGGAAGCCCCTCAACCCCTTCATGTATGGGTTTTTACAGAGGTTTCATTAGGCACAATTGATTAAATCCTTGGGCACCGGTGATTGATTCAATTTCCAACCCCTGTCTCCTTCCTGGAGGTATGGCCTGGGGCTGAAAGTCCAACCCCCAGATCTTGGGGTTGGTTTCCCTGGCAACCAGCCTCCAAGCCCCAAGGGGCACCCTATTAGCATACACTCAGGTGTGGTCAATGGGGGAGGGGCTTTTTATGAATAACAAAAGATGTTCTTCTCTCCTATTCTCCCATCTGGAAATTCCAAAGGTGTCAGGAGCTCAGCGCCAGGAACCAGGGAGATCATCCTGGACTAGGATGGACACGACACCCAATAAGTGTCCTTATAAACGACAGAAGAAGAGAAACAGACACAGGAGAAGCCACAGGAAGACAGAGGCAGAGATGGGAGGGATGAGGCCACAGGCCAAGGGATCCCTGGGGCCCCAGAAGTTGGGAGAGGCAGGAAGGACCCCCGCCCCCAAACGCTGGGGGGAGCGGAGCCGCCCTGCCCAACCTGGATCTCAAACTTGGGGGCTCCAGAACTGAGAGACAGTAAGTTGTCCCCAGTTTGCAATCCTTTGCTACAGCGGTCCTAGGAAATGAATACCATCATGTAGTATGCTCAACGCTTTTTCCTCCATATGTCACCGGTTTGGGGAATACGTACACTCTGTTAGTTGTAGTTATTTAGTGAAAGAGTTGCTAATCAAAGCAAGAGTGGACATGGAGCCACCACCGGGCCTGTGGGCGAGATTTTTGCCCGGAAGTCTGAGCCCTTCTCCGCACACCTGAAATTTCACCACGGAAGAGAGGCGGGCTGCCTCCTGGCCACCCTGCGTGACCCCGTGGCTCCTAAACACAGGTGAAAGGGGACCTACTGGCAAGCCACAGCTAGTAAGAGCCTTCTGTGAGTGATTAAGCTTCACAGGTGGCTCCAATATGCATGTGTTGATAGATCTTACCAGTTCATTTTCCAACAAGGTAAGAGGGATTTTAAAATCAATTCTAATAAAGGGAGAAATAAAGTCTAATAAGTAATGGGTGTGATGGGAACATCATCAGGCACAATGCCTGCATGGATTTTATTGTTTTCTGAAAATCACAGCTATCAGAGCCAGAGTGAAAATATTATAAAGTGCCAAGATGTGGATAATTAAGCAGTGAATTTTTTAAAAAGGAGAATGTCTTAATGGAATGAATCATTATGAATCTGGAGCCCAAAATATAGAATTATTTGGTCTGTTGAATATAATTATTTGGCTAAAATGTGAGAATTACCTTGCAGAAGAATGGTTCTCTGTGTGTGTGGTATGCGGACCATCAGCATGGGCCCCACCTGGGAATCTGTTAGAAATGCAGATTTGAGGGTCCCACCCCAGATCTACTGAACCACAAACTTGAGAGGGGCGCCCAGCCGTCCAGGTTTAACAAGCCTTCCTGTCAAGGCCCATGCAAACTTGCGTTATGGCATGCTAAACTGAAAACACGAAGCAACTTTACGGAAAATGTGACCCTTGTAGAAAAGGAACATAATTTTGCTTCTTCGATGCATCAAACCTAAAACCTTCAAGTGGTTAATTAAAGAGACTGGCAATTCGGAAATGTGCATTTTCCTAAGAAACATAAAGATGAAACATTGGCTTCCAAACATGCATGAGGGTCCTGTTCCCAGACAGTGACACTAATTTGCTTCCAGAGCTCCATCCTGGGAGCCACAGAGCCTAGACCGAATATCTAGGTAACCGGAGAGGGCAGAAACTTCCAGAGAATCCCTGAAAAGTTTCCTGTGTGTTCCCTCTGGGTCCGTGGTAAAGAGTGATGGCAGGACGTTCCATGTCGCCATGGCGCAATCTTATGTAGATTTCAGAAATGCTTTGCACACCCAGCTGTGTGTGTTACCTAAAACCTGTCGGGTTTCTTACGGACGACGCATGTAGCTGTAGTCAAAAACATGGACGTGAAATTAAATTCTCTCTTTGATAACGACTGGTTGCAGTCAGAGAATGAAATCTGTTTTCTTATCCGCTTGTGCCAAATAAAGCCACACTCAGCCGTGCTGGCTTTCCCTTTGGCTCACGTGGAAATCATACAGAACATTTGCCTGGGTGTGTTTGGGGAGTGCTTTGAAACAGGATGATCATAGAGCAGCAGGCAAATGGAAGTTCGATGTACTTTTCAGAGTCTGAGAGCAAATTAAAGAGGTACCTGAAATGGTTAGGGCAATTCCAAGGTAACTGGAACTCAAAAGTGAATTCTTTTCTTTGACTTTATTATGGCATAAGATAAAATGAGGCGGACCTTGGAAATTTTGAATATTGGCATTTAGCTTGAAAAATAACGAAATTATATTTTTCAGCAATCTATAAATAACACAAATGTACCATCCTCTCTCTTGCACGTGGGTGTGTGCACGGGCATGCACGGTTTAGCAGTATGGTGTTTATAATGTAATGTGTGTGATTTTGACCATTCTTGACATTTATATTCTGAAAAAGGTTATAAATTGGAAATAAATTACATTTACTCATCTATGTACACTCTTCAAATATGCAATCAAAATGAGAATATTTCCAGTGAGAGTAAGAAAAACAAAATTCTCTGTAATGTCAGAGGTGGAGAAGCCTTTTAAAATGTGTGTCAAAACACAGTAGAAATAAGGATAGCTTCCATTCCAGAGTGACTGCAACCCCACCCCAGGACATGATTTCTAGGCAGAGGGAGAGGAGACACATCGGAGAAAGAGACGAATACATGTACAAAAATTAAAGCAATCCCCAGGAGGGCAGAGAGAGAGGGAGAAAGAGAATCCCAAGCAGGCTCCACACTGTCAGTGCAGAGCCCGACGCGGGACTACCTCCCCCAAACTGTGAGATCGTGACCTGAGCCAAAATCGAGACTCAGATGCTTAACCAACTGAGCCATCCAGGTGCCTTCTCTATCTGTGTTTTGTTTTGCTTTGTTTTGTTTTGTTAAGCAAAAAGAGAATGTTTTATCTACTCCAGTGATTCAGTGACCACAATAAATGTGATGATCTACGAAAAACCCACAGCAAACATCACACTCAACAATGAAAAACAAAGTATTTCCTGTAAGATCCAGTATAAGGCAAAAATGCGCACCGTAGCCACGTCTGTTCGACATAGCTAGACTAGACTAGAAGTCTATTCGACTAGAAGTCCTAGCCAGAGCAAGTATACAAGAAAAGGGAATAAAAGGCACCGAAATTGGAAAGGAGGAAGTAAAGTCATCTGTTTGCAGATGACACGGTCATATAGGGAGAAAACCCTAAAGACTCCCCAACAAAAAAACTCTTAGAACCGATAAAGCCAGTAAAGTTGCAGGACGCACAATCAGCACACAAAAATCAGTGGCATTTCTACATACAAGTGATAAACTATCCAAAAAGGAAATTAAGAAGACCATCTCATTAGAAAAAGCAACAAAAACACTGACATCCTTAGGAATAAATTAACCAAAGAGGTGAAAGTTTGTGCGTTGGAAATTATAAAATATTGGTGAAGGAAATGAAAGATGACAGATAAACGGAAAGATACTCTTGTTCATGAACCACAATAATTAATATGGTTACATTCTACACAGTCCACAGTGATCTACAGACTCAATCGCAATCGAAATGCCAATGGCATTCTTTACAGAAATAGGAAAAACAACCCTAAAATGTATATGTAACCACAAAGACCCTGGGTGGCTAAAGAAGTTTTCCCCTGGAGAGAACGTAAGGGGAGGACACACCCCAGTTAGGAGGCCAGTGATGAAAAGCTCTGTGTCACTCCCGATACGCGCTACAAACTGGTTCGACTTACCGTCTCCCAAGCCTGCTCCTTCATGGACTACGGTTCATAATCCATTACCGATGGCCTGAAATGATCCTTTGAAAGCCAGGACTTCCAGTGGGATGTGTCCAAGTGAAGGTAACACATAAAGGCAACCTATTCGTCATCAATGGAAATGATTTCCCTAAAGAAGAACAAAATAAAGTCAAGACTCCACTGAAAATAGAATTGTTTCTAATCCAAGAATAAAAGTAATTACTCATAGGAATATTGAATTACAACAAATTTTGGCTTCCTAGGATATGATGGCTCAGAGATAGAAATATTTCTAATGCTTTCGGTTTTTATCCCCCCTGATGTTTTCAAATGAATTGAACTGAATATTTTGTAAAGTTTCAATAAAATATCCTCACATGCCTGTCATTTCTTCAGATAAATTTGCAATATTTAACAAGGCTGGCATACAAACCTCCACTAATTCAAAACATACTCGATGAGTATAAGGGAAGGGATGGTAACATTTGGAGACAAATTTTTCTCATGCCATAAATGGGAAATAATTGGGATTTTGGAATTTTGTTAGGCAGATTTACATGAATCCTATTTTTATATTAAAATACATGTCAATTAATTGGAAGGGAATTATCACTACTGTATCGTGAGTTGATATTTTGATTCTAGGATTCTCTCAGTAGTATATCCTGAATTGTAATCAATAATGAATACTTCTTTTTTAAAAAATCTTTATTTGTTTATTTTGAGTGAGGGGCAGAGAGTGAGGAAGAGATTCCCAAGCAGTCTCCACACTGTCAGTACAGAGCCTGATGCTGGTTTGTTCCCACAAAGTGGGAACAATGACCTGAGTGAGTGAGATAATGACCTGAGCTGAAATCAAGAGTCATTTAACTAACTAAGCCACCCAGGTGCTCCAATAATGACTACTTCTTGATATTTAATGTATAGCACATTTATTTATAAGTTTTTTCAAAAGGAAAAAAATATACACATGTCAAATTAGAACATGGCATTTATCTTCCAGGAATTTATAATATATCCTTTTGATTTCAATTTTTTACTTTTCAGATGTGTGTGTGTGTGTGTGTGTGTGTGTGTGTACTTAAGCACTTTTAAAGGTGTTATTAAGTAGAAGGTAAGCGGAGAACATTGTGTAGGTGCATAAATCATATGGAAACTTCCAAAGAAGAAATCATAGGTTCTGAGATCTCCACACCCTGTGTACATGAATATCTCTGTAACATGTACATATATGACTATGACATCATGTATTCCTTGACATACTATATATGTATTCTATTGCCTGTTTCTCTGTAGAACCCAGATTACTCCAATGATCTTTGCTCTTTCTCCTTGAAATAATTTGAAAAATTTGACTGTATTCTTTTTTTTTAACATTTATTTACTTTTGAGAGAGAGACAGAGAGACAGAGAGACAGAGAGACAGAGAGAGAGAGAGAGAGAGAGAGAGAGAGAGACAGAGCACAAGCAGGGGAGGGGCAGAGAGAGAGGGAGACACGGAATGGGAAGCAGACTCCAGGCTCTGGGCTGTCGGCACAGAGCTCGACGCTGGGCTCAAACTCAGGGACCGTGAGATCATGACCTGAGCTGAAGTCAGATGCCTAACTGACTGAGCCACCTAGGTGCCCCAGAAATGTTTAAGTATAATGAGGTAGTTTCTTAGTAGAAATGGAGACAAAACTCAACCATTTCGTTACCTTTTCCTATTGCTGACTTACTACTAACGATGCAATTACCTAAGCAGCTACAAGGAAGTAATTCATCATAAACCAGCAGGTCAAGAGTAGTAAGCATGTGTGTGATTTCGGAGAAAAAGATTTTGTGGTTGTCTGTTAGTAACAGCTTCAATTCAAGTGAGACGGAATTTGGCTTGTGAGACTGACAAGAATGCCAGCTCAGTTCATGTTCCAGTGCTGTTGTGTGTCTGGCAGTTGGATGCAGACATGGAGAAGACTGGACCCCAGCCCTCCAGCAGGCATGGGGTCATCCAGAAGGAGACACACACGCGGTGGCCAGGTTGTAAGGAAAAGAGCAAACGAATGACTGCACTTCACAGTTGTTCACCCCAAACCATGCCTCTCCTTGATGGGTGTCCGTGTTCTGAATCTGCACCCCACGTAAGGCTCCTTTGGTTGGACGTGGTTCCACTAGAACTGTCCCAGCTTCATCTTTTTCCTTTCTTTCTCCTTAGAGAGGAAAGATGAGTTTTATTTGGCTTCAACAATGTCCAAAAAGAAACTGGAGATACTTTAGTATTTCCACAATAAATGATGTTCCTCTTTCTCTTAATGACTCCCTTCTTAAGAAACAAGAAAGCTAGGGGCGCCTGGGTGGTGCAGTCGGTTGAGCATCCGACTTCAGCCAGGTCACGATCTCGCGGTCCGTGAGTTCGAGCCCCACGTCAGGCTCTGGGCTGATGGCTTGGAGCCTGGAGCCTGTTTCCGATTCTGTGTCTCCCTCTCTCTCTGACCCTCCCCCGTTCATGCTCTGTCTCTCTCTGTCCCAAAAATAAATTAAAAAAAAAAAAAAAACGTGGAAAAAAAAAAAAGAAACAAGAAAGCTAAAAAAAAAAAAAAGATCCTATAGGGTAGTCTGGCAATTCTCTACCTCGGGGTGAGTTCGTCTGCCCAGAGGGCACTTGACAATGTCTGGAGACCTTTTAGGTTGTCACAACACAGGGAGGATGTTACCATTGGCACCTGGTGGGTCGAGACCAGGGATGCTGCTCAATGACCCACAATGCACAGGGCAGCTCCCACAAACAAGAATGATCCAACCTCAATGTCAATAGTGTTGAGGTTGATACACTGTGCTGGACCCCACTCTCCATCATATTGACTCCTGGGGGAGGGAGCATCACAACAGAATCCACATAGCCATGGACCAACATAACATCGTCACTTGTCATAAATCTAACATGAAGTTGGGGTTCTTGCAATTCCCAGAATGCCTAATACATTTCTGTATGCATGATTTCATTTCATTTCATTTATTTCAATATATTTCATTTATTTTTGTTTTGTTTTAATGAACCGTTAAAAAGCCTCCATCACGTGCTAGGAGCTGAGGGCACGAAGGGAAATAGCATGCTCGCGAGATGCTCGAAGTCTGGTAGAGGAAGTAAACACGTAGCCACACGCACTGCCTTGATCACAGGCAGTTCAGGCTCTGTGAAGCCAGTGCCAAGTCACTAATCCTCCAGAGGAAGCTTGCACGGCTTCAGAAAGTTGGTGCATTTGTTGTAGCCTTGAGGAAGAGGTGCATGCCGGTCCACTGGATGGAAAAGGAGAAAGGAGGGGAGCGGGAGAGCAGATGGAAACCCTCTGGGTCAAGGAAGAGCCAGTGTCTTTTGAGACAAGAAAAAACCGAGTGTGGTTGAAATGAACTGGAGGTCATTCCCAGCAGGATGGGGAGATTAAACACAGGGTCTCTTGTCACGGTTTTAAATGTGATTGGCACTTTGGGAAGTTCACACCGTGACTGAAGACACCCCTTTCAAAAAGGGTGTCAGTGACAGAATGACAAGTGTCAAAGCAAACATGTTTTTTTTGTCTCTTATTATTTTGCAATAATAGAGTTGGCCTCTCTGCGTTTTTGGATACCTTGCAAATATCTCCTTAATTTACATTTGATTTTCTTTATTTTTGTGACTTCAAAAGAGTAAGATGCCAACAGCCTTCCGGTGGTGTCTCACAAGCAGAATGATGGCTTTTGGAAATGTGTGTTGCCTTTTGGACCCCTGATGGTTTGGGGGGCAGGGTGCATGGTGGAGAGGGGCTCAAACAGGAAGCGGATGTCCACAGAGCAAGCTGGAGAAGCTGGTTGGCTCACATCTGCATATGGAGGCTCTCCGCTAAGACTCTGGCTCAGCTGTGTGTGTGGTGGGTTAGTGATCTCTAGGTTTCCTGAAACAATGCTTGGCTCCTTTGTTGAGTTTCTTGGATTTTGCACCCTCCACCATCCCTACTGCTCTGACTCAGCAGCCCGTCTTCAGCTCTTCCCGAGTTTTGCATCTGAGCGTGCTCTGTCCCTCTCTGCATTCCACGGCATGCTGCTACCCGAGTAGTTTCCAAAAAACCATCTCTAGGTGACTCTGAGAAATGCCTGAAAAATGAGTGACCGAGAAGGAGGAAACCAAGCCAAACAGAAAAAAGAAACGTCTGAACTTCCAGGCGGGCAGGGCCCTCCCGCCACAATCTGGCGCCTGCAGCCCCACTCCATCTGGCCACCATGCCTACACCTGCCACTAGCTCTGCCCAGCCAGCCACTCTGCCCCCTTGTCAAAGGTTCCCCCGCATCTGTCTCCCCAGCCTCCGTGCGCAGTCACACCTGGGAGAGCTGATGGTCCACTGTCCGTCATCTATACGTAGGGAAATACGTGACCGGATTAAGGCTCGTGACAAGTGACCTAAATCTAATGGAGCTGTCACATAGCCTAATCCAATGCTATCCCTACTCAACTGCATTCTCAGCCTTTCCATTTGTCATTTACTTAGCAGAACTGACAGATGCCACTGAGCCCTAACAGCTAATAGGAATGACTGTCGCCAGAAAGGCCACACGCGCATTTATTGCAATTGATGTTCATGCCACTGAAATGCGGGACACTTTAATTCTTTAATTTTTCATTCTCCTGTCCTGTGACGGAGCTACACGGATATTTAATGCTCTATCGTAAAACTCTGTTTTCAGAGAGCAGACAGGAAGCGGATGCTTGAAGATGACTGGGTTGTAAAGGTGAGTGTAGGAGAGGCACCTGATTGACAACGTGATGCTCTAGTAATTGTAATGGTGTTTTGTGTTTCTCCAGTATCATTCTTCACAGAACCCACAGTAGTCCAAAGTGATCTTTTCATGGCTTGGTAAATTCCTGCAAATGAGTCTAAAATTGTATCCTGAGATTTACCTAATCGTTATTACCAACAACGTGGTTTTAAAATCATGAGATATATGTGTTATATATTACATGCTCAAATATTCATGGTGTAGATATGAGTTGGATAGTGTTACATACAGATAGATATAGATAGGGAGACAGATAATAGATGGATGATGAATGGATGGATGGATAGATATTAGATAAATAGATAGATGATAGATGGATGATGGATGGATGATGGATGGATGGATGGATGGATAGATAGGTAGATGGATAGATAGATAGATAGATAGATAGATAGATAGATAGAAGATAGATAATGGATGGATTGATGAATAGGTAGAGGGACAGATGGACAGACAGATGATAGGGAGATGGAGAGATGGATGGATAGATAGATGCATAGATACATAGACACAGAGACAGATGATAGCTCAGTGGGATGGTAATGTGCTGGAGAAGGTAAAGCAAAAATATATCAATGGAAATATAAAAAGCTATAGAAATATTAGGATGTGCCACTTTCCTTAGCATTGTTTTAAATACATTCTTGGTAAATTTTTAACCTGGACGTCAGAACATCTAACGCACAACAATAACTGACAGTCACAGGAACAAGTATAAGATACTGCTAATTCCTAAGACATCCCCAGAGTTGTCACAGAAATATTAAATTATTAATTCATTCAGGACAAATGTGAGATGAATTTTCATTTCTTTTTTTTAAATTATGTTAAATGTTTATTTATTTTTGACAGTGTGAGAGAGAGACACAGTGTGAGCAGAGGAGGGGCAGGGAGAGAGGGAGACACAGAATCTAAAGCAGGCTCCAGGCTCTGAGCCATCAGCACAGAGCCCAATGTGGGGCTCAAACTCAAGAACCATGAGATCATGACCTGAGCTGAAGTCGGATGCCTAACTGACTGAGCCACCCAGGTGCCCCAAATTTTTGTTTCTAATCCAGTAATGAATTGGTATTTATTTGGGGGAAAAACATCCCAAAAGCTGTTAGCTTTTGTTTGGCTCTAATAAGAGGGCAGTATTGGGTAAAAATGTGGAAAAACAAGAAGAAATGAAGGAAGTTGACTTAGACGCATTTTACTTAATTTTTCCACTTTCACTCGTTTTTACTTTTTAAAGTAAAAGCAATGAACATATATTGGGGGCTGTTCTCAAAGAGAAAGAGGGATATGCGATGAAGAGGAGAAGATGGTCATAACCTAGACCGACCATATTTTACTCCCCTTTGTGTATTTGTCTTGTGCATACACATTTGTGTGTATGCCTATGTATGTATTACATATGTATGCATATAATAGCTATTACATACAGGTCACAGCTGTGTATATATGGACAGTGTATAAAGTTCACAGGGAATAAATGTGAGACATTTCAAAATTGTTCTAAGAAAGCAGGAACCCATATTGTTATATGTTCTCTATTATATAATTTAAATTATATTTACATATATATAACTACTGAATTCTCTTATTTTTAACAGCTTTTCAGATTATAGTCTTAATGTTTTCAAGATACACACTCACATCTGCAAGTGTTTGTGTTTCCTCCTTCCTAATTTTTGTTCCGATCTCTCTTCTGTGTAATGTAATGGACTGGTAATTTCAGGGCAACATCAAATCATAACGATGACAGTGGGCATCCTTACCTTTCACTGACTTAAATAGGAATTTTTCTAATGTTTCCACATGAATTAAAGCTGGTTCACCGCTGAAAATACTTATTTTTTTCATTATAAAATTATCAGTCCCTATTTATTACCCATTTTAGTCAGACTTGACACGGAGTTTTACCAGATCCATTTTGGCACATATGGATCATGAGGCTTATCATGTGATTTATCCATCATGATTTATCCATGAGGCTTACCATGTGATTTATCATCATGGTGCCTGGCATTAATAGGTATTGAGCCATTCTTGTATTTTATGGGATGAACCAGTTTGGAGACTCATAATAATTTGGAAATTCAATAATATTACAAGGCATTCATCCTTTAGCGATGGGTGTCAAAGCTGGCCAGAGGCTCTGATATTACTATTATCAGATATCGATGATCACTAGACATTTATTTATCTAAAAACAGGTGCAGGGAAAGAACAGGACAGACTCTGCTCCTCACCTAACAGAGCCTAGAGACTAGCTTTTCTCTGTCACTTTGCTCGTCAGCAAAGACATTTTGTTTGTTTTTATTCCTACTCTAAAATCGCTATCAATTTTTTTATTGAGGGTTTTTAATCGAATAAAATTAATTACATTTAATCTGAATGAAAAGGGAGGGGTAGCCCCCAAACACATTTTGAGCACATTTATTTGAGAACTTTGGAAATTTATGCTTATTTGGAGACAAAAGCCTAATTTTTGGTTAATCTAAACACAACAAAATGGAATCGTTGCAGTCATGAGAACAGTGATTTTATGTGCACATTCCTGCCACACAGTCCCCCAGGTTTGATCCTATTTCCCTTTAATGTGTCGGGGAACATAGTCTGAAATATCAAATTTAATCCATTTAGTTTTGAGAATTAAAAAAAAAAAGCTTTATGGACTTTTCTAATACAAACTATAAATGGATATTCCCAGTGAACTTATCATCCAGTGGAGAGAGACCAGTACTTAAAGAGAGCCATGCAGGGGCACCCGGGTGGCTCAGTAGGTTAAGCGTCTAACTCTTCGTTTCGGCTCAGGTCATGATCTCACAGTTCATGGGTTTGAGCCCTGCGTGGGGCTCTGTGCTGATAGCATGCAGTCTTCTCTCTCTCCCTCTTTCTCTGCCTATCTCTCTTTCAGAATAAATAAAGTTAAAAAAAAAACACCATGCAAATAAATAATCAACCGTACTGTGGACAAATGTGATTCAGAAAAATATGTAGAGGTGACGCTTCAGTTTAAACCCAGAGATCAGCCTTCCTTGGCAATAGCCAATGAAATAATTGGACAGAGTAAAGTTTCAATTATGCTTTTAGTATATAGCCTTAGTTCAATGGCCCAGATAACAAGCAAGTGAAAATAATGTAATACAGCAGAACTGTTTATTCTTCTCCCCCAAATTGTCCCTTTCTGCCGCATATGCTTATGAAATATACAAGGCTTATTCATCCTGTTGCTCAGTCAGTCATGTAATAATTTCTCATTCAGTTCTGCATGTGTTCACCTAGCTTATTGAGGGCAAGGAAATGTATCCAATGCCGGGAATACAGGGATGAGACCAGTGTTTTCTGTGAGTGTCTATTCCAAACACTGGATTAAAGTATTCTGATTCTATCTGATGAATGGAAAATGTGGGTGTGTGGAATATGCTTTGAGAGCAAGAGGCCCAAATACATTGTGCAAGAAATAAGGTCTTTAGAGCACGTCAGAGTCAACACAGCACATTCACACGAAGCCCTTGCTTCGTTCAGCGGTCCAGTGTTCCTAAGGACTTACCACCATTGCACAACAAGGGCAGTGGTGTCTGGACAAGCGGAAGGAGTGGACCACATTCATGCCTCTGACAAGCAGTGTGTCCTGTGCTAAAGCCCACGTTCCTTTTATTACATTACATCGCACTGATGAACATAATCAACGGTACAAGCCATTATCCAGGGTTCATAATTTATGCTCTGAGTGCATTTTGTCCTCCATCCATGATATCATGGAGGTCTCCATTTGGTCCAATATTTAACGGCTGGGCTGAGAAAGGATTTGAAAACCCACGGCAACAGCACGGAGCCAGACCTTGGTCGGTATACGGCATCATGTCGTGGAAAAACCCAAGGGCTACATGGCTGCTTTCATCACCATCAGTAACTCCTTAGTGTCGTAAATGACCTCCGTCTGAAAAGCAAAGCCCCACAAAAGGATGATACAGCGGACTCAGCATAGCGACAAGGAACATGGAGAACGTGCTCTGGTAACATGTATTTTCTGTTCGGTATTGAACAGTTCTGAGTGTGAAGGTCTAGTTTAACCCTTTGAAGTATTATTGAAAGTCCTGCAACATTAAAATGCTCTTTACATGCACGTGGAAGCCCAGCAGTGGAAGTTGGGGCACATCTCTAAACGGTCCTACGATGCATCGTTACAGTGAAAGTTGGAACACATCTCTAAAAGGGTCCTACGATGCATCGTTCATGCTTACCAGGCAACTGTTGGCTTTGTACAACTTTGGCCTTCACTTTTTAGAGGTAATTTTTAAAAAGGAATGGTGGTATATTTTTACCTACAGAAAGTTCACTTTGTAAGAGTAAACTGGTTTCTAGCATAAGTATTTCATCGGAAAGTTGCTGAAAGAAGATGAAGAACATAGTAAACGAATGGTCCCCATGCTTTACGCCAGCATCTCTAGATGCTTTTTTTTTAATGCTGTTATTTGAAAAATATGTTTGAGATCAGCTGTACTTTTTTGGTGAATTCCTCCAAGGCTCCCTTACTAAGCATCACACTGACTGAGGGCACAAAGGAAGCTCATGTTCTGGGCAGAGACGCAGGATGGATGGGTCCTTGGAAAACGTGGCTTCCACTCAGCCAACTGAGCTGTTCCTGTTCTCTATGGTTCCAACCCTGAACGGTGCCACCTGCTGTTTCTCTAGCTGGTTCATTTCCACCCCCCACCTGCCAACAAGAAACTTCACATCTAGAAATACAGAGCATCCTCTCAAATGTGACTGGGGTTATCGGTGGAATTGTGTGAAATCAGCTTGCCTTTGAAACTTAGGTGGGTACTACTAAAATATTTCCTCCTGAAATGTATCCAACCTCATTTTAATTGGATTAAGTAACAAATCAAATGAAGGGAAAAAATGTTCTGCTAATTAGCAGTCCTGTTGCCAGTATCCTTCTTAAGCCTCTAAGAGATCAGACCAAACTGTGCTTCTAATAATCATTTTCAACACATACAGGATGATTTTAGCCTATTTTCTGAGGCATTCTTTGCTTTAAGCAATTCAGAGAACACCATCAGGTTTCCAGGGGGTTATTCATTCTTTCTGTAGCTTTTCATGTCCAACGGGGTAAGCCCCGACTCAGTGTTTAAGGCAACATGACTAGCATTATTTATCTATTATAGGGGACTTTTATCCTCAAAATTTGTGAAGTCTGTGATATACAAGCATGACTTAACTATGCATTGATGGAGGTTTCCTTTATTATGTTTATTTTTAAGAGACAGAGAGAGAGAGAGAGAGAGAGCGAGCGAGCCAGTTGGGGAGGGGCAGAGAGAGAGGGAGAATCCGAAGCAGGCTCCAGGCTGCAAACTGTCAGCACAGAGCCTGACACGGGGCTCGAACTCATGAACTGTGAGATCGTGACCTGAGCCAAATTCGGATGCTTAACTGACTGAGCCACCAAGGCACCCCAAATATAAAATATTAAAAAAAGCCCTAAGATACTACAAAAACAGAAAGGATATCCAAACAGCTGAACCCACACACAGACACATATACACATACATATGCATATGCAACATTTTTATATTTTAAATATACATTTATATATTAAAAATATGTTGATTTATGTGTTTTATGCATATATTATATATCTATTAATACATAATATAGTCATATTATATATCTCTGTTCAACTGTGATTTTCCTTCATGTTGGTTCTTGGATGCATATTATATATATATTATATTATATTATATTATATTATATTATATTATATATATTATATGATATATTATATATGTATTTTTGTATATACATGTTTGTAGATAGGTAGATATGCACAAAAGTGCTCAACTTGGTTAGTCTCAGAAAAATTAAAACTATTACATACCAGAACAACTAAATTCCTATATCCGTGGAAAATCTGGCAATATGAAATGCAGTTACAATGTAGAGTAATTGGAAATCCACAAATGTCTGCTGACCCCCAAGCATATTTTAAAGCAGAAATTCTCAAAATACAGCAAGTGTTCTCTGTCATCAAGACCTGAAAAGAATCCAACCCACCGCATCTTTATAAAACCAACCACGAGGGTGTCTCAGCACATTTGGTATTTCTTCCCATAGAGATGCTATCGCTCAGATCCAGAATTCTGTTCAGATCTAATCATCCCCACCTAAACCCAATCACTGGCTGCCATTTAAACTCATTTGCTCTGCATTAAAACTTCATAGAGAAGAGAATTTCCCTCTTGATAATCTGCATCACAAGATAGTAAATTAAGCTTCTGCAGAACAATATCTATTTCATACATTAAGTATATTTACAATATTAGTGTAGTGTAGTCTTGGATATTGTAAAAGGGAAATAGGCATCTGGGAGGGCCAAATTCAAAAGTATTGCCTATTATACATTTTACATTTTTAACAATCTCCTAGGTGAAAGCTATTTAAAATTATACTCCTAGTTTATCTGCCTTTGACTTCTAATGAGGTAAACTACTCTGTTTCTACTCACTTCATTTCCTTTCTGTATAGGCTTCAAATATTGTTATCGTTTTTCTTTTTCTTAAGTTTATTTACTTAAAAATCTTTTCTTACATTTATTCATTTGTGAGAGAGAGAGGGGAGGAGTGGGGCGGGGGGGGGGGGGGGACACAGAATCCGAAGAAGGCTCCAAGCTCTGAGCAGTGAGCACAGAGCCGGACGCGGGGCTTGAACTCATGACTCAAGATCATGACTGGAGCCAAAGTTGGATGCTTAACTGAGCCACCCAGGCGCCCTTTATTTATTTATTTTTGAGAGAGAAACAGCAAGTGATAGAGGGGCAGAGAGACAGAGAGAGAGAGAGAGAGAGAGAATCCCACAGGCTCCACACTGTCAGTGCAGAGCCCAGCGTGGGGCTTGAACTCACCCACCGTGAGATCATGACCTGAGCTGAAATCAAGAGTCAGGTGCTTAACCGACTGAGCCACCCAGGTGGCTCATCATTTTTCTTATTTGAGCACTTTTGAGCTGCTGGTATTTATTGATTTACAAGAGAAAGGGATAAATGAAGTATCTTAACTGTTTTTCTCAGATATGTGTGATGATCCAGTTTGCTCCTTATGTAGTTAGTTTTATACTCAGTGTTCAAGTATACACTGACCTTAACTATTGTTAGTATAAAGACCTTCTCAACACAGGCTAAAGATGAACCTTCCTTTATATTTTCTTTTCATTGGCTTCCTACTTCTTCACTCCTTAAACAAGATTTTTATCCTCCCTGGAAACATCTGGTGTTCGGGACTGAGTGGTGATCTGTCTTTTCCCTCCTTGTTTGTCGCCCCTTGGAGTTACTGCCTTTGTATTTTAAATTGTCACAAATATAGGGCCACACGCACCCCAACAGACCCCTGGGGTTCCTTTCTGGGCCTGTGATCTTAATAACTGATGCTGTTTTCTGTTCCTGTTCAACGCTGCCTATGTTCTTTTGTCAATTCTTGGGACATTTGCCTCGATTTGTAAACACATTAACAGCAAGCGTTTAACCGAACTCTGATTCACATATTTGGCCTGAGCCTGTTTACACCTAATTTCCTTCCCTGAGCTCCTTTTCAGGTGACTATCTGGGTTGTTGGGACTTTGGTGTTAAATACATTGTCTTTGGGGAGGGCAGAGAGCAGGTTGTTTTTCGTGCTCGTGCTGCTGCCTCTTGAATGTCCCCCAGGCATGAGCTAGGTGCTGGCTGCTTCCCTCAGATTTTCGGAGATGCTTGTCCTCTGTTCAGCTCTGGGGTGTGCCGCACGGCTACACTTTCTTCATGTGGTGCCAGAATGTCTCCAGGAATTTTATGTGGCCCTGGGCAAGTCCTTTTCATCTGGAGCTGGAAGGCTGTCTTTAAGGAAAGTTTTCTTCTCCCTTCTGTATTTCTGTGCCTTCTGGTTTGGAGTTTTGTTTTGTTTTGTTTTTTCCAGGACTTCGTTAGGAAAATTCTTTTTAGGGGCACCTGGGTGTCTCAGTTGGTTGAGCGTCCAAATCTTGGTTTTGGCTCAGGTTGGGATCTCATGGTTCATGGGTTCGAGCCTCTCATCAGGCTCTGTGGTGACAGCGTGGAGCCTGCTAGAGATTCTCTCTCTCTCTCTCTCTCTCTCTCTCTGTCCCTCTCCTGCTCATGCTCTCTCTCTAAAAATTAGTTAACCTAAAAAATAAAAAGAAAATCTTTTTGTTTGAGTATACCATGTTCCCTCAGTGTCAGGTGGTCCTCCAAGTCTATGCGTCACATATACTCCCCACAGTATGTCACCACACCGTGCGATTACAGGGCCGTTGGCTGTATTCCCTGGGCGGTACCTTTCATTTCCATGACTTGTGCATTCCGTAAGTGGAAGCCTGTATCTCCCACGCGTCTTCCCCCATTCTCCCTACCCCCCACCCCCTCCCTTCTGGCAGCCAGCAGTCTGTTCTGTGTAATTACAAATGCGGTTACGATGCTTCTTGTCTGTTTATCCATTTGGCTTGTTTTTCGACTCCACATAAGTCTGAAGTCATATGGTTATCTGTCTTCCTCTGTCTGACTTCTCTCACTTAGCATTATACTCTCTAGACCCATCCACGTTGTTGCAAATGACACCACCTCCTGCTTTGTTATGGCTGCGTTGTATTCCACTGTGGTTTGTGTGTGTGTGTGTGTGTGTGTGTGTGTGTGTGTGCACCACACCTTCTTTATCCATTCATCTATGGATGGACACTTCCATACCTTGGCTATTGTAGATACTGCTCCTATAAACTATAAACATAGCAGTGCATAGATCTTTTCAATTTACTGTTTGCATTTTCTTTGGGCAAATACCCACTAGGGGAAGTGCTGGGTCACATGGTGTTTCTATTTTTAAATTTTTGAGGCACGTCTGTGATGTCTTCCACAGCGGCCGCACCAGTTTGCCTTCCCACCGGAAGCTAGAGTTCCTCTTTATATCTCAGTGGGAATTCTGAGTGTGCCATCCACCTGTATTTTCATTCATCCTCCTTTTCAGCCTGCTCATCCATTTTTCCACGTCCTTGAGTTGCTGCCATTCCTCACAATTGCTCTTTTTCTTCAACAATTCAGTTTTCTTCACTACACAGCCTGCTGTTCGTTGTCTCCATTGCTGTTTCATTTGGTTTTCCTTTTTTGTCTCTGTTCAATTTCTGACCTCAGTCTGCTTCTCCCTGGATTCCTTTCTCTAATTTATAGATGTACTTTCCTACTGAATAGTGTGCGTGTTTAGATAGGCCAAGATTCCTCAAGAGTTACTCTTGTTTCTTTCAATAAGTTTTGGTGTATAGAGACCTCCCTTTGAGTGACAGGTGTTCCACAATTTCAATTATTAGTTGGTGAATTTGAGTGGGCTTCTAGGGCTGTGATGTCTAAGTTCATACTGATATCCTAACCTGAAATCTCCAAATAAATTTTTAACACAATGGGGATCAATCACATCATATATATCCCTTTATAGTCTGCTTTCTTTTTTTTTCTTTTTAAGATTTTCCTTTTAAATATTACCGCCCCCCAATGTGGGGCTCAAACCCACAACCCAAGATCAAGAGTCACATGCTCCACGGACTGAGCCAGCCAGGGACCCCATTTTCTGCTTTCTTTACATAACATCATATTGTAAGCATTGTTTTTTCCTCTGACTACATTACATCCTATATGATTATGCTCCTTAGTTCATTTACATCATCTCACATATTCAGATTGCTTCTCATATTCAGGTTTTAGAAACAATATGATACTGACTGTGCATGGGCGCAAATCTCTCAGTACATTATCTGACAGCTTCTGTATTTTTTATTTACTTTATGTTTTTGACAGCCCCTTTAAAAAATATTCCTGAAATTGACATTACTTGGTTACAACTTATGAAAGCATAAAGAGTCAAAACCAATAACCAAGTGCCTTGCAGGAATATTCCAACATGTTTCCAATTCTTCTAAAAGTGTATGAGAGGTCAATTTGTTAGCTAAAAATAGATATGTTTTTTTACTATTAACACAGGAAGTCGTTTCTCATGCTTAACAGCCGTCTGCTTTTTCTCTTTCTTTCTTTCTTTCTTTCTTTCTCTTTCTTTTTTTTTTATAATTTGTGTTGCTTGACGGCTGTCTTGTTCTGATATTATATGTATTCTCTACTTGTTGTCTATGTCCTCTTGTAAGATAAACTATTAAAACATCTTCATACACACACACACACACACGCACACACGCACATATCTATCTATCTATCTGCTATAATTGTGTTTCCTTTTGTGTAACAGTTTTCTTAATAAAATTGCTTTAAAAAGTTCCGTCCTCTTGGGGCGCCTGGGTGGCTCAGTCGGTTAAGCGTCCGACTTCAGCTCAGGTCACAATCTCACGGTCCGTGAGTTCGAGCCCCGCATTGGGCTCTGGGCTGACGGCTCAGAGCCTGGAGCCTGCTTCTGATTCTGTGTCTCCCTCTCTCTCTAACCCTCCCCCGTTCATGCTCTGTCTCTCAAAGACAAATAAACGTCTCTCAAAAATAAATAAACGTTAAAAAAAAAAGTTCCGTCCTCTGGGATTAGTCAAATCAATTATGCTTGAACTATCATGACTTGTGATGACCATATTGGGCCCTATCTTCTTATGTTTTGTAGTTTGTTTTGGAAGTAACTGTTTTTTTGGAAATAACTGTATGAATGTTTTCTCATAAGTGTCACTGTTGTATTTTGGCATTGAAAATTTTTCTATATTTCTACTTTGATCATTTATGGAAACTATGTTTTTAGGGTCAAAAAGAATAAAAGGGGGGCACCTGGCTGGCTCAGTATTTGGAGCACGCAACTCTTTATCTCGGGGTTGTGAGTTTGAGCCCCAGAGTGGGTGTAGAGATGACTTAAAAACTAAAATCTTTGAAATAAAAAAGAATAAAAAGAGGAGCATAAACGCATGTTTACTAAATATATGACTTTGTTACAGTTTTGTGTTTGGTTTTTTGTTTGTATGTTTGTTTGTTTTATTTGTTTTTAGCTAGGACTCTACAATGGTGTGAGTCTGTAGGTCAATCATGACTGACTTTTTTTATCTGTTTATAATCAACAAGAGCTATCTGCTTTGGTATTTTTTTTTTCCTCACAGTCTTCAAGTTATTTGGCTTATATTGAGCTAAATTAGGTCCTTTATTCTGTGCTGTGTATTTTGTGTTATTTTGGTTAGAAGAACTTTAATACAGACAAGAGAAATTGGAACCACCTATGGTGGAAAGCAGTGTTTCCCAAAGTACGATGTGAGGATGAATATTCTCCAGATGAAACAAGTGTGAAAAACATCCACCTTGAAGTCATCCCACAGAGAAGTTCATACCGACCATTAGCATAACCAAGACCCTGGCATCTTTTGGTGAAGAAGGCTGTTTTAATTTTTTTTTTATTTTTTTTTAAACATTTATTTATTTTTGAGACAGAGAGAGACAGAGCATGACCCGCGAGATCGTGACCTGAGCCGAAGTCAGACGCTTAACTGACTGAGCCACCCAGGCGCCCCTGTTTTAATTTTTTGACCCAAGTTTATTTGTCCACAAAGCCCTTGTGTGTGGTGTGTGTATGTGAGTGTAAGTGTGTAAAACATCTACTACTAATAACATGAGGCATTGTCAGAACCCATGCAACATTGAGAAATGCTTCTCTGCATTGTAGTCACTCAATATTTTCAAATGTTTCCTCATACTTGACTGAAATGTCTACCCCCGACAAGACATATTAAAAAATATGTATCAATAGGTTTTTGCTGCAATGTCAAAAACACATATTTGACTCAGTTCACATCCTACTGTTTTGTATCACTATGTTTTTTTTTTTTTTTTTTTTTTAATGCACGCTGTTTCCCCAGGGCGTCTAGATCAGGCAGTGCTGACTTCTCCAGGTCTTTCTCAACTTACAAAATGCGGGCAAAGCAGGTGATTTTTCAAGGAACTCTTGGGTCATCTTCCCTAGGAACCAGCACTAAGAGGAGATAAAGAGAACATGGTCCATATGGGCTTTTTAGGGCTGGGTGGGTCCAGCCTTTCTCCCACTGCTGTAGGAGGATTTGGGGCACTTCTGGGATGAATTGACATTTTCTTCCCCATCTAGGAGCTCATGATCCCAAATCCCTCCTGCAGCAAATTATTGTAACATTATATGGTGTTTGTTGGAACTGTCTTGTACCAAAGGTATTTATTTTTCTTTCTTTTTAATTTTTAATTTCTTATTTTTTATTCAATTTTTTTTTTAACATTTACTTATTTTTGAGAGACAGAGTGCAAGCTGGGGAGGAACAGAGAGAGAGGGAGACAGAATCTGAAGCAGGCGCCAGGCTCTGAGCCATCAGCACAAAGCTTGATGTAGGACTTGAACTCACGAACCATGAAATCATGACCTGAGCCAAAGTCAGACGCTTAACCGACTGAGCCACCCAGGCACCCTTATTTTTCCTTCTTTGATGTGCTTTCGTGTTCATTCATTTTTGTCCCATGTACCCTGCTGTAATTGAACTATATTCCTCTTCCAATGTTAATACGATAATATTTTAATAAGTCACCTGGTATGGAATATCCTCACATTGCTGGAATCAACTCCATTGGGAAATTGTGTGTATTCTCTAACAAGTACATTAAATTCACTAATATTTTATTTTTATCTGTCGCTGAGGTATGCTTGATGGGTGTTGGGGTTTATTCCATATTTTATTTTCCCTGTGTTTTTAAAGAGTCAGTGTTGGGGCATCTGGCTGGCTCAGTCGGTTGAGCGTCCGACTTTGGCTCTGGTCATGATCTCACAGTTTGTGAGTTTGAGCCCCGTGTTGGGCTCTGTGCTGACAGCTCAGAGCCTGGAGCCTGCTTCAGATTTTGTGACTCCCTCTCTCTCTGTTCCTCCCCCGCTCATGGTCTGTCTCTCTCTCTCTCTCTCTCTCTCTCTCTCTCTCTCCTTCAAAAAAATAAATGAAAAATAAAACCATTAAAAATATTTAAAAAGTCAGTGTTATCGTAGATCAACAGAATGGTGGAGGAAACTTCCTTAAAAGATACTCATAGAGATTACAAAACATGAGAGTCACATGAAATTCTCATAGGACTTGCTCTTTAAACATATCAGGTTTCATGTAATTTGGGGGATATTCACTGACTCATAATTTGCATTGTGAAATTGATTATTTAGCTTTTCTTATTGAGGTAGTATTAGTAATTTCTTTTCAAGAGAGCAAGCAGTTTATTCTACATAAATAATTTGTGGTAATAAAGTTTATTAGTGTTTGCTTTTGTGATTTAATATCTGTTCCATTGCTTAGGTATCTGAACAAGGTATGATTTCATCAATAACTGCCCAGTTCCTAATGGAACAGAATAAGTTTAATGAGGAGGGTACCTTCATCCTTCTTGAAAAATGCCATTTTTTTAAAGATTTTATTTTGAAATAATTGGTACACCCAACACAGGGCTCAAACTCACAACTCCAAGATCAAGAGTCACACACTGCACCGACTGAGCCAGCCAGGCGCCCCAAAAGAGCTGTTTATTTGCACTGAAAAATTAACTGACAACTGAACACCGTGCATGATTGTTTTCGATACTTTTTTGTTGTTACTAAGTTGAACGGGAAGAATAAAGTGGAAGACTTTAACTCGTACAGGTGTTATCCATTCCTTATTTTTTTAACCTTAAGGCAATTTTGTTAGCAATTTCATTTCCGGGCCCTCATTAGGGAAATGATGTTATTACAGCCTCAATTCCATTAGGCATATAATTCTAGAGACAAGTGCCAGCAGGTGTGCCCAGAGAGTGGTGCTGATGAACCCAAACTATGAGACAAAAACCTACAGGAAGAGCCAACTGTTAACAACAGACTCATCACATCCTAACTCGGAGAGTTTGCCTCTTTAGAAATGCCAAGAAGGTAGTTGTTTGAGTTCAGGTTGCAGTCACTTGTGCTTTGGGGCAATCACAACCCTCTGGCGTGGCTTGGTCGGATACAAAAGTCAGGCAGAGCAGAGGTCCCCAGCTTTCACCACGACTACTTGGAGGGCCCCACCGCTAGAGGTTTTGACTCGGTAGGTCAAGGACAGGACCCTAGAATGTGCATTTATTTTTTTATTTTTATTTTTTAACATTTATTCACCTTTGAGAGAGTGCAAGCAGGGGACGGACAGAAAGAGAGGGTGACCCAGAATCTGAGGCATGGAGCTGAACTTGGGGCGCGAATTCACGAACCGAGAGATCACGAACTCACGAACCGAGCTGAAGTGGGACGCTTAACCGACTGAGCCACCCAGGTGCCCCTGGAATGTGCATTTCTAACAAGCTTACAGGTGACACCAGTGCCACTGATCCCAGGACCACAATTTCAGAACCACTCAACGAGGCTAATTCTTAAGGCTCCTCAGAAAAGGGAGGGTGTTCTCCAGGTGTGTTGAATTTCCTCTCCCCTCTGAAGTCATCACATCGTGTTAGGCTTGGACAGGAACCTCCCACAGACACGCAGAACTATGCATCAGGACCATCTCGTGGTTCTTCAGCTAATGCGTTCTTCATTATTACACCTCAAATACCCCTGCAGTCTTCATTATTGCTTTTACAATGTTGACATTTTATCTTGTGGAAGGCACATTCTACTGTGCTTTTATAGAAGTCTCGGTGTTCGAATAACCTTCTGGCATTCAGACTTGCAAGGTTAGCTTTGCTGAAAAGCTCCAGAAAATAGTCACAAGGATGGCAAAGAACTCTCTTCTCCACAGATACCTTCCTTCCCAGGGCTTTGTGAGGGCGTATAACCAAATGTCATGCTGTTTCCATTCCATTTAAAGACATGATCCATCAATTATTTTTACCAATTCCCTAATTGTGGGCTGGCCTCCCATACAAGGAACTTGTCTCTTTTCTCAGTATAGATATATTTGCAGATTTCCCTACAGAAATTCTTGTGGATGATTTACATTTTGGGGAGGCTTTGTTGTGATCTCGTCTCCATAATATATGTACACCTTCAAAGCATGGGAATGTTATAAACAGCATTGAATCTGAGGCAGTTAGGAATCTGAGGCAGGTAGAATACCTCATCCACCCTCCACCAAGAGGCCACTAAAACACGCATTTCCTCCTGCCAAGTCTCTACAAACATTAACACAATGCTATAAATACTTTCATTAACGCAGAAGTTAATATTCTTAAAGTGCTATGAAGTGTTCTTATCTTAGATCAATGCCAAGAAATCTAGACTTGATTCACAATTGACCTTTCCTTGAAATGTGAAGCTGATTAAAGGGTGTTCACTTTCATCTCCATCACTGCTCTGTTGTGCTTTGTTTTCACAAGTGGGTTGAGGTCAAATCATTTTGACTCCAAAGTAGTGACTATTCAACTAGAAGATGTCTTTTCTCAAGTGATCTCCGTGGACATTTTCTTTACAAACCCCACATAAAACATTGGTTTATTAGGTTGGAATTGCTGATGCTTTTGTTTTATATCCGGATTGTTTGTTCCTTTTTCTTCACTGCTATTGCTTTTGCTTCATTTTCGTTCAGACTCCACGTTCAATAAATTCTCTTTTGCACATCACAAAGCCCTGCATGCTTGAGATTGGATACGTTAATTTAAGGTTTTAATTACCTCGTATACATTTTAGTAAAGTTTCCAGCTCTCTACAATGGAGAGAAAATTTGAATGGAGAATACTTTATGAAGTCGTGAAGGGAAGAAGTCGTGGCATTGACCAGCCATGGAAATTTGGGGCAAATTACAAATTCGCCTGATTTCTAGTTTCTTCTGTTACACATGGTGGTAGTAACAATATTTTCTCTGTCTGCCTAACATTTTTTAATAAGGATAAAATGAGACCCACACCACGAGAACTCAGTATATACCAAATGGGTATTATACTGGTGTGTACATTTTCATTCTCTGTGTTCGGTCTTGTAGGTATAGGGAAATGTTTCTGCTTTTCCCCATACGTTTCCACAATGATCTTGTAAAGCTCTGCCTTGTTTTGCATTCTCTTATAAACTTCAGGCATTGGGGAAAACATTCGTCTGAACATTCACATGGATTCACTTATTTATGGTGGCAGTGATGTTCAAGGTTATTCCTACATCCTCAAGGAATGACTGTTTGGGGAAAGATAAGTAAACTTCTTAGGACAACCCAAAAATACCCATCCTCGTTTTCCTAGGGGCCAATGTGTAGACAATGGGTAAGCAGCACAACATAGTATACAATTGAGATCATGGGAGTTTGGATCACAGAGAACTTTGGGTACGACCATGCCTTAGCCTTGAATTAGACAGAGACAGTGGGGAGGAGCGCCTGGGTGGGTCAGTTGGTTCAGAATCCCACTCTTGATTTTGGCTCAAGTCATGATCTCAGATTCGTGGGATCAAGTCCGGCATCAGGCTTTGTGCTGATGTGGAGTCTGCTTGAGATTCTCTCTCTACCTCTCACTCTGCCCCCCTTTCCTCCTCGCTCACTCTCTCTCTCAAAATACATAAATAAACATTAAAAAAAAAGAAACAGATAGTGGGGATGCAGAAATCCAAATGTGCTTGTAAGTGATAGAGCTTCTGAAGCAATCAGGTGCACCGACTCAATGATTTTGAAACCTTGTGATTAATTAGAGATTCATAAGGAAAAAATGAAAAACTTTAAATCTATCTCTGCCAGTTACGTGATATATGAACATATTCATCTGCTTGGTTCTATTAAGAATTTTTGTGAAGAATCTTAAATTCTCCTTCTGCAATAAAGTAGTTTCAAAGTCTTGAATTCTCACAGTCAAACACCTCATTCCTCTTAACTGGCTCATTAAATCCCTCTAACATTTCCTTGATAAAATATGTTATTGCCTTACAGTTTTCCATCATAATTAGTCATTAGGGGTAACTTGAGTAGCTGTAAATATTCAAAGGCAACACCGCACCTATGAAATATATTTTGAAGAAAATCAGGATATATGTAGGAAATAAAAAGAATATATAAGACTCTCTAATGCAAATCACCCTGTTAGTGGTGAATTAAAGCTCAGTTTTTAATTAGATCAAAATCTGGGATTCAAAGCCAGTATTCCATGAACAATGATAACATTAGAAATATGTGCCCTGTATTGCTTTTTTTTTTTTTTTCCTTTACACATTCTAATGAATCCATACATTTAGATTTGTTTTGTCAGTTTGGTCGCACTGTTGATTATTATTATTTTTCTAACCTGAGAATAGAGTGGGTAATGATTAACTTCAGAATGCTGGGAACCAAAGCATAATTGTCAGTTGATGTATATGAGTGCCGTACGATGGATCCTAGTGGGAATAATTTTTACTCTATTGCTAAAATTACTCAAATAACTCATGCTTTTCAGTTAAATTCTGTAGAATAATAGAAAAGGCTGAATATGACTGCTGACATCGCATTAATATTATGAATATACCCTTAAATGAAAATTGCCAATGGAAGCACAAATGGGTACATTTGGAAATCTGAGTGTATGATGCAATTTGAAAACTGTAATAAACACTCTGTAACCAACATCAGACAGCTGTTAATTCACTCACAGTTCGTGCCGGCAAGAAGTTCAGGGGAAGAAGTTCACTGTACAACCCAGCAATTCAAGTAAATAATCTATGTATTGTAGAAAGTTTAACCCTGGTCAAACTATCTTTCAATAGGGCACATGTCAAGATATTTAATAACAGGGGTGCCTGGGTGGCTCAGTCGTTGGGCGTCCAACTTCAGCTCAGGTCATGATGTCATGGTTCCTGAGTTTGAGCCCCGCGTCAGGCTCTGTGCTGACAGCTTGGAGCCTGGAGCCTGCTTCGGTTTCTGTTCTCCCTCTCTCTGCCCCTCCCCCACTTGTGTTCTGTCTCTCTCTCAAAAATAAATTAACATTTAAAAAATTTAAAAAAAAGATATTTAAGAACAGATCAATAACAGTCCACATGTGTTCCAACAGAAAACCATATCAGTTTTTCCTTAGATGGTCTTTTGATAGAATGGATTTATGCAATGGATTATTAATAATGAACAAATTATAGTGATACATCTCAACATGAATAAACTTACCAAACATATGCTGAATTAAAAAATGAAAGGAAGTCAAAGAAGTTGTCCAGTGTGGTCATATTCATATAAATACCAAAAACATGAACAACTGAATAATATATTTATATTATTAATACATTTATCTCATGAATATATAAGCATATCTGAAGTAATATTGAATGTAGAAAAATTCATCCTATAAGACAACATGAGAAAATAGCACAATAACGCCGCCTCCTTCAGCTTTGGGTGTTCACTGAACTTTTTCAGCAGAAATGAGAAGTTGATACACAAAGTGTCCAGAGATTTGTAGATATGTACATGGCAGAGAAGAAAACAGGCGCAAAGCTATGGGAATGTGAGAGAGGCCACTGTTTCTGGGAAATGCAAAAAAGTTTTTATTTGTGGAGGAGAGAGCATGAAAAGGGATGGTGAGAAGTGAAGAAGAAAACATGTATGTGTGCCAAGATTTCCACTCAACATTTAATGACTACTCAGTATGTACCTGGCGAAATTAAGGCACAGGTCGGAGGACCCCAGATATGGAAATCCAAGTGTAACATTTAATACTTACTCAATATGTCCTAGGTGACATTTAGGCATGGGTTGGTGGATCCCAGATGTGGAGATCCAAGTATAACATTTATTACCTACTCAATATGTCCTAGGTGCATTTAGCTATGGGTTGGGGGGCTGCAGATGTGGGGATTCGGTGCAACATTTAATAACTACTCAATATGTACTGGGTGAAATGTTCGAATGGGTTGGGGGATCCCAGATGTGCAGATCCAAATGCAAAGCGAACATGGTGTGACCATATCGAGCTTGTATTCCAGAGTGGTAAGTTACATCTGAGAGTCATTTGACCTTGTTTCGTTCATATCAAACTCTCTCCATTCTTAGCCAGGCATGTTGACAATGGCCTACCGAACTTTCTGAGAGTAGAGGGGTCTATGGAAGGAGCCCATCCAGAGGAGGTTGTCTGCTCTGCAGATATAACCCCCAAGTAAAAAGAGAAGGTGCCCAGTTAGAAATTAAGTAGCCAGAACTCTGATAATCAGTTAAGATGAACCCAAGGAAAATGGCTCTAGTCATCTGAATCCCTGGAGGTGGCTGTGTGTGTCACATTATTGGGTGAAGAATTTAATTCAGGACTGTATTAGTATATAATGGGGGTGAAACTTCTATTTAATTTTGGCACTTTTACTCAGCTGGGCTCAGCCAAATTTGGGATGTCTTCTTTATAATAAAGAAGCATAAGAAAGAGATGCCATCCTGACTTGGCTGAAAGATATTGTGACCATCTCAGAATCCACACAGGAGTGTACATAGGCAATGAAGACCGTGTGAAATAGAACAGTGACAAGAAGGGACAGAAAATTGCCCCATGGTGAGTTGTTTCCACTTGGCATCGAGGAAAAGCTTGAGCCGGTAAGGACAGTGTCCAATTATAAATTTGGTTGAAGGTTTGACCCAACTACGAGAAATAGTCAGGAGAAAAGCAGTATGTTCTTTGTTAAAATTGGGTTGTGTATTATCTTTTAGGGGGAAAACTACACGTCTGTTCCAATGACTCCACAACATTCCTAAACAGAAGGGGTTACAATCAGAATGTGCTATCTCCAGGGACCTCGAGAGAAAGAAATGACTGGAAACAAAACCCAATAATCTGAGTTGTATGTAAGGATTATAGATAAAGACTTGTAGGACATTTTCCAAAATGGTACGCCAAACAAAGGAGAAAGAATACATTCCCTACTTCAAAAATGCCAGAGAGGTGCAGGATTTTTTTCTTGTTCACTTCAGCTTTATTGACTTTTTAACATATTATGTCAATTGTAGACTTTCCAGAAGTTGCCAAAATGGTAAACAGAGTTCTGTATGCCTTTTACAACGCTTTTTCTAATGTTAACATTTCTGTCATCACAGTACAATTATAAAACTAGGAAATTATCATTGATATAATACCATTAACTACACTAGAAATCTTAGGAAGTTTTCACGAGATTTACCTCCAGCTCTCTATTCATGGAACCTGAAGGCAAATACTGCATGGCAAAGGTATGTTCTCAGAAATTTAGCATGCTATTTCTCCTTGCTACAATCCATTCCCTGAGAATTTCCTGGCTAAATAAGTGTGTATGTAGAATGTTGAGCCGGGTCTGAAATGCTGGGAGCAGTCTCCAACCAAAGACACTGGGGGTCTCATCGACCAACAACTCCAGTAAATACTAACGTGTCTCTATGGTTGGTCTGGACAAATTTTGCCAAGAGAAACCATTTCCAAGCAGTTCTCAGGGATGAGGTAAGACTCTGTGCAACAATGAGTCTTTCTGTTCCCTTACGTGATCTTTTCTTGGACTACGTTCCCACAGTCACGGGTGATAGATGCAGATACGTGGGCTAACACAAGTATACTCACTATCACCAGAGACAGAAGAACGTGCCCTTGAAAAAGATTTGTGTAGAGTGCATTTGCATAGCACTGGTTGCTCCAAAGTGTAGAGAAAAAATTCACGATATTCATAACAAGGTGTGGGATAAGGAAGAATTTACTTTCCAGATGCACTTGCATTATTTTTGAGTGTTTATCCATAAAGAAATTACCAGGCAGAGGTGGAATTCTTCTGCTCCTTCCTCCCTCATTTCTCAAATTATGGAGACATTAAAGAAGAACAATTTCAACATATAAAATACAAGCTTTCTTCTGGTCCCTTGACATCGCAAAGAGATCCTTTATATTTTCAGAAGTCTTACTGCTCAAATGAGTCTAATGGTTTAGTTGAGCAGTGCTAAGATTTTCCAACTAAGATAGCCTTTTAGCATCGGGCATCTTAAATTCAAAACGTCAATATCTCATCAATTTAAAGGGAAAGACAATCTTTGGGAGAGCATTATAATCTTCCAAAGAGTTTGTACAGAGCTAACCACTCCTTATCTCTGAAATTGCCCATCATTTCATTTACAGAAACATGGTTGAAAATGTTGGTCCAGAAATGGAATTATAAAGCATACAGCTTTGGGGAGTGGGGTGGTGATATATCTAAGAACGTTGAGGTGGGAGATAGTTTGGCTACCTCTATCAGTGCTAAAATATCACCTGTATGAAAGGAATAGAATGAGATGTGCTACTGAAAGAATATTGTTATTGCAATTTAGGTGGAAGATATTGGAAAAATGAGGGGACCAAAAATTTCTAGCTTCCTTTGCAACATATGTTTGAGACACAGCCACTGAATGGGTCTCAACTGAGTAGACCATCCAAAATGAGGCGGTTCAATCGACAAATCGGAATATGCCCAATTTCTGACCCTCTTATGAACACTTTCCTATCCCCGTGTCCTGCTGAGCTTTGGAAAGGTTGACTGATTCTTGTATCTCATCACAAATTTGGGGGAAAACACTGTTACTTTAGTGTTGATATGCTATTTATCTCCTGTTGACAAAGAAGTATTTACATGTATTATGATGCTTTCAAATGATGGATTAGGACTGTTACAGAAAAATGGAGTGTGTGGGTCCCAGCCATCGGGCAGACAGATTACCATTATGCTGTGCGAGTGATACTTTATAAACCCATTTGTCACGCAGAAAAGGTGTCACATGTAATCTGATTCATTGCATGTAATGGATTAGGTGAAATTTACTTAGACTTCCAGCAATGGGCGTAAAATAACTAACTTAACCCATCAGCAAACTGTATTTTATCTTTTAAATCTTATTAGGGTTCCCTGGACCAAGAGAAAGAATAAATGGTTGTATTTCAAGTGGCATCAGGTGGGGACAGTGTCAAAATATGCTACCACAAATCATACCCGAAAGAGCTCTGTTTAGGATGTTTGCCTGACAGAGGAAGAGCTACCTGTATGGTCATGTACACACTAGAAATATTTACTCAGGTGCATGTGGTCTGGAGGCAAAGAAGCTTTTCCTTACTTGAGGCAGATATTATCGCTAGGAAAATACACACACTAATTAGTCTAAATGTATGATTAACCGATGGTTCTTAATGCCTTTTTATGAGCAAAGCAACATGCCGCAGAAAATTCCCAGATTTCGACTTCCTTTTTTTTTTTTAATTTTTTCCTGTTTATTTATTGTTGAGAGACAGATAGAACATGAATGGAGGAGGGGCATAGAAAGAGGGAGGCACAGAATCCGAAGCAGGCTCCAGGCTCTTAGCTGTCAGCACAGAGCCCGATGTGTGGCTCAAACTCATGAACCGTGAGATCATGACCTCAAAGTTGGACACTTAACTGACTGAACCACCCCGGTGCCTGCCAGATTTTGGCTTCTTAAGATCTACTAATTCTGGGTGCTGGAAGTCTGAGAGCAGGGTGACAGCATCATCAGATTCTAGGTTCTGATGACCCCTCTTCCTGGTTTATAGACAGCCACCTTCTCATTGTGTCCTCACATGGCAGAGAGAGGGAGAGGGAGGGGAATCAAGCTCTTTCATCTGGGGTGTCTCCTAATAATAAGGGCACCAATCACATTATGAGGCTTCTCCTCTCATGACCTGATTATGGGCTAAGGGCCCTGTCTCCAAATACCATCACATGGGGAATTAGAGTTTCAACATATGAATTTTGGGGGTGGGGGTCCATAGCAGCCTCTGAATTTCCTTTTGGGAGGATTGTCTCATTCCCATTGTGCTTCAGCTTAGTGCAAAGGTAGATCAAGGTCACTGGCTTCATTTTAGGAAGCCAAGTGGGACAAATGTGCCCTCTTCCTGAGAGATGGGCATTTGACCCAAGCCCCTCCATTCAGGACATTGTCTCTTGAGCAAGGATGGAATGGTTGGTTGAAGCATAATCATTGTAGACCAGCCTGCTGGCAAGATGGCTTCCTGGGGCCTCTGGTGGTCCCTGTGAACCCCCTGATGCCAGGAGTTGACCTCCAAGCCCATAGGGATTTCGTGAACCTTCCTGATAATTGTTCTACCAAATTCCAAAGTGAGTTTCACTTGCTTTCAATCAAAACCCACATGGATACAGACCTTCCCAGCTGGAAAAGATTAAAAACCCAAAATCCTTACGTATAATTCACCTCATGGGTATACATCTCATTCATATAGAATGACCGTAAACTTTATGAGGAATGAAGTATATCACTTCCACTCTGTCATTTAAAAGAACAGCCACAGTCAGAGAACCACTGGACTAAATGCTAAAGTGTATAATTTTTTACAGGTATGCTTTCATCTTGATTCAAGTTAAATTTCAATGTGAAGACTGGTGTTGGGTGATTTGCATTAAAATTTGAAATTGTGCAGTCGACTCTCCTAGGTCAACACGAATGCTGTTTGTGCCTTTCAAGGGATGTCAGCTTTTTGTCTTGATGGGAAGGAATGATGAAGCCATGAGTAGAAAGGAACATGAGGTGCAGAATGAGAACCTCATGGTTCTCTCTGTCCGGTGAGAATGAGTGTGTGTCACATAACCCCAGAGCTCTCCAATGAGTCTTAACGTGCTTTCATATGTACTAATTTTGTAGATCTCCCATTGCCTGTACCACCTCCCAATAAATCAGGTCACCAGAGTCTTTCACTGGAATTATTCTGACAGCCTTTTACATGTTCTCCCTGCTCCCATTCTTAACCCATTTTATCTTTCAGGATGAATGCCAAAGCCCCTACCATGACCTTCAGGATCTGGTCCCTGCCTACATCCAGCCTGCTATCCCAACTGCGAATGTTTGCCCTTCACTCCAGCCAGCCACACTGCATTTATTTCTGGTTCCTTTGTAAGTGCACTATGGCCTCTCACATCATTTCGTTTCCTCCAATGTGGTGTGGCCTCACATTGCCTGGAATGCCTTCAACTTCATGCCTCACCTCTAGGATCTTCCCACCCACCTCCAACACCTACGTTTTGCAAAGTGTCCATTGGTTCTTCCTGTGGTTAACATTTCCTGTTAACCTCACTCCGCTGAGCTCCCTCTGAACCGTGGAGATCACTTGATGGTATTCATTCTCGCAGTGGGAAGTAATGGCAGAGTCTCATTTGTCATAATATCCCTAGGATCTAGCATCATGTCTTACTCCTAGCAGGTATCATGACAAGTGCTTGTGGTTAGCATATTGTTGACTGAATGCCAAACCCCAATCCACCAGTGAGCTGATATACTCAGCTGGTCAACCAGCACTGTCCCTTCCTTCCATATCGTTCACCACCCAACCAACCGGCCCTGAGAATACCACCTACACCATGTGGGAAGGAAGTCTGTCTATTTGCTAGATACTGGGGATAGTTATTCAGGCAAGAGAAGCTATCTATAACCACAATGGAAATGTTATAATCAGTCTACATCCAAAGGGCATTGACTGAGCATCCCTCACCACCACATGATGCAGAAACTCCTACCACAGAATTTTGGGAACGAAAGTGCTACCTAAATGTAAGTCAGTACAGCATAGCATCCTGGGAATGCACACACACAAAAGCTAGATGTAGTGTGAGATGGCTCTCAAGGCAGGGACACATGAGGACCTCTTTCAGTAACGGGGAGATAGATGAATGTTCTAGAGTGATGCTGTTAATCAAAATGTTACATAGTTATATTCTGCAAAGCACCATCGTCTCTGCACTATTTAGCTACAACAACATTTAAAATCTCTGCTTAAAAATGGGGCCAGACTGACATATTTTACGTGAAATAATTACACAAATTTGAGAAGTGGCAATTTTGGTAATTACCAAATAGTGTGATTCTCTCCCAATAAAGCATATGTCAGATTACACAAAAACAGCATTATGCTGTTTTCCCTTTTTAGACTTTACATACGTAGCATACAAGTTTCAATACGCTAATGCGTTTCCCCGTATCTTATTTAAGTAATTTTTTTAAACAAATGAGTTGTAGCATTTCTCGCTGTGAAATTTTAAGCCCTGAAAATTTCTTTTGATCTCTTCCTGGTGATTTTTAAAGCAGAAATAGCTTTTCTTTTCTTTTCTTTTTTTTTTTTTTTTTCAGAGAAATACCATGGGAGAGCACATGGAAAGCGATAATGCTGATGAGTTTTGCTCTCCTAAAAAAGAAAATATTTCTGCACCTCTCACTCCCATAGATGATATTTTCCATTACACCTCTTCTAGGGCGAGAACTATTGTGTTCTGATAACCTATTGTTATTAGTGTGCTCTCTTATTCCCTGTGAAACACATAAAATATGTTCTCATTCTTCTGTTCATTATTATATGGCTGGTGATAGGTTATTCTTTAAATATGAAAGTAGCAATTGTGAACGGATGTCGGAAAGTACATGGTTTCGTGTCCTGTTTTGTTCCATTTTTCTGAATGATGGGGATGGTTTCTGATTTGGGCCCATCTGGAAGCCATGGGTGAAAATGCAGTTTATGGCCACGGACAAAAGAAAAGAATGTGGTCAAGGCACTGATAGCACTGGGGTCAGACATCTTCGTGCACACTGCCAGTGTTTATGTCTTAAGCTAATTGGAAACGAGCTTCCTAAGATAATTCAAATAATATTATCACCATATATATACTATATATTATACTATAATAATGTATAATTATAAATAATAAAAAAACACAATTATTTCCCCAGTATCCCAGAATGCAAATTCCATCGGTTCAAATTCATAAAAACAAGAAACATGACGTGGTCTCTACTATTACGGAATGCAGATGACGATGTTCTCTGCAAAGACAGCCCTCAGGGAACTGCATGCTGCAGCTACCATTGCATTGAAAACTCACTACAGCCTGACAAAGTCAATACCACCCACATTCGAGAAAAGGTTGAGCAAATGAATGGGTCTGTCATGGGTGGGGGGAGCATACAGCCCTTCAGTCTGACATCATCAGACTTTGCAAGGTCTTAAAAAAATTTTTTTTTAATGTTTACTTATTTATTTTTGAGAGAGAGAAAGAGTGTGAGCAGGCGAGGGGCAGAGAGAGAGAAGGACACAGAGAATCCGAAGCAGGCTCCAGGCTCTGAGCTGTCAACACAGAGCCCCACACGGGGCTCGAACCCACAAACCACGAGCTCATGACCTGAGCCGATGCCGGATGCTCAACGGGCTGAGCCATCCAGGCGCCCCAAGACTTTGCAAGGTCCTAAAGCCTGAACAGTGAATCTCCTATCCCTGTATCTTCCCAAATAAGCACTACATGCATGGGATGGATGAACTCAGGGCCTCCTTCCTATCAGTTACTGCTTGAGAGAATGCTTTCCAGAATCATTGTTCAGGATATGGGGGGCAACGTGGTTTGGCAGTTAAGTCTCTGGGCTGTGATGCTGGGCCAGTGTGTGGCACAGCCCATAGCTATTTGTCGGCTTGTTGGCATCTGTCTTTGTTCACTGCTCAGGGGCAGGGCCATGTTGGGATCCACGTGCCTGGCCTTGATTTTTGTGGTGGGCAAATTCTTTCTCCCCTGCTGCTGTGTGCATCTGCTGCTAGGCAGATGCAGGGACCTCTGTGCTACTCACGAAGCCCACAGGGATGGATTCTGCCCCGTCCGCCTGCCCCCAGCCAGGATGCCGGCCTTTTGCTTAAGCGTCACGGCACGCAGACGCTCTCCCCCATTAGCCCTTCTTGGCCTTAACCGCTGATCTTCCAGAAACAGTGATTCCTGCTCAGGAAACACAAAGAAGTCATTTCCAGGGACACCTCCTTGGCGACAGCATCTTATGTGTGATCTCGGGATGGAAGGAAACCTTTTCTCCTGAATCTTCAAAGGCACTGTCACTCTTCTCTAAAAGGAGGAAGACATCCCAAGTCACACAACTCAGGCTGTCCTTGGGCAGGGCAGGTCAGCGGAAGGCTTTCAGGAGTTGGCCACAACAACCTTGCAGCGTGAGCAGAAGAGATTCCTGCATGGGTTTGGTGGGAGAACCTCGAGGTCCCCTCCAGTCTGAGGCATGCTGGCTGCTGATCGCTGGGGAGGCACCGTGGCGAGCCGGACGGGCCGTTGCAGAGAAGTCAAAGCTGAAGTGGCTCCATGGGGCGAAGATGTCAAACTGTGCGTCAAGCACAGAGGCAGGGGTGGGTGGGAGGGAAGGGTCAATGCTCTGACAGTGCTCATTGCAGCACCTGGCCAACCCATACCCAGGAAACACACGGGAGACGTGGATATCATGGTTGGGCTTTAATCCCCAATATAAGAAGGAAGGCTGTTAATCCACTGGATGTTGGAGCATTGATGTAGCGTCAGGAAGGGTGTCGGAGGCGGGGGCAGCCTGTGAGGACAGCGAGACTTTCAAGTAGATGCTGTCAGTGTTCAAACCCCATAACCCCACCGGGAGGGGCTCATCCACAGCTTTGGATTTCCCAAAGAGAGACAGAGGGAGAGGGAGAGGGAGAGGGAGAGGGAGAGGGAGAGGGAGAGGGAGAGGGAGAGGGAGAGGGAGAGGGAGAGGGAAAGTCACATGTACAGGGCCAGGGCGGCCAAAACACATTCCAGGCATCAGACACAACCTCCTGTGTTCCTTACTTGCACACAGGCTGAATTATGCCTCCAAATTCAACCATCAAGGAGTGCCTGGGGGGCTCAGTCGGTTGATAGTCTGACTACGGCTCAGGTCATGAGCTCACAGGTGGTGAGTTTGAGCCCCACATCAGGTTTGCACTGACAGCACAGAGCCGGCTTCAGATTCTCTGTCCCTCTCTCTGCCCCTCCCACTGCTCATGCTCTTTCTCTCAAATTCTCAAAATTAAACAAACATTTAAAAAAAATTCAACTATCCAGCGGTGCCTGGGTGGCTCAGCCGGTTTAGCGTCCGACTCCCAATTTCAGCTCAGGTCATGATCCCATGTGCTCTGAGCCTACTTGGGATTCTCTCTCTCCTTCCCTCTCTGCCCTTGTCCCCCACTCACTCTCTCCAAATAAATAAATAAATAAATATAAATAATTAAAAAACAAAAGAGTTACACCATCAAGATCCGTGGAGAGAATTTTGACTCCCTCTCCATGAGAGCTCGAAACGCAAGCTTCCCTCAACGTTCACGCTCCTCTGTGCACGTGATGAAGTCAGCCCATCTATCTTACTGGCTAGGCGAATTGCAAACCGTCAGTGAAATATCAACCCACAGGGAGACCCAGCGCGGTTTCAGACTTTAAAGTTTTGCATCATAAACCTCATGGGCACATCAGAGCCAAGAGTGGGAAACCAGCCATGCTGTTGCCCCCGGGGATGAAAATAGGGCTTTGGCAACCCAGGTGCAAATCGAGTCCTTGGGTTCAGTGCTGTGTTGATGAGGGCTGCTGAGCTCAGTGCTGGGGGTCTCTCTGCATCGGGGTATATCTGCCAGAGGAGCAGGGAGGGGAGGGCCAAGTGTCCTGCACACGCACACCCCAGGCACTATCCTGGTGAGGAACAGGGGTTTGTGGAGGTGTCCTCCAGACTTCTGCTCCCCAGAGCAGGGCATGCCGAGAAGCAACCCTAGTGTCTCAGGGCGTCTCCAGCGTGATTCACACCCAGTCATCCACAGCAGGGGCCCCTCGTTAACACTTCCTGGTGCTGTGATGGGTTGAATTCCGAGCTGGACACCGAGACTGTCATCCAATGCTGTACCCAAAACGTAGCGTCCCCTCTTCTACAAGAGTGGGCACGACCCGTGAACATGGTTAATGCCATTCCCTCAGTTGGGTGACTCATCGGTTGACTTTGGGGTGAACCAATTATCCTGGGTGGGCCTGACCTAATTAGAAGAAGGTATCAAGTCAGAAAGATAGGAACCTGATGGCTTGGAAGAAATCAAAGAGCCACAGTGAGAACTGCTTCGTGCAGCCATGTGGCAGGAAACCACAGGCAGCGACAAGGAGCTGGGTGTGGTGCCTGGCCAACATTGAGGACAAAAATTGGGATTTTCATCCTACAAACTAAAATGAGCTAGAAATAGGAAAGGCATTTCGAGATCCCAAACAGAAGAGCCAGGTCACATGCATCTGGATTCCTGACCCTCAGAAATAATGGGATAGTGAATGTGCCACAGTTGGCCTTCCTCATTCCCTGTCACTCTCTGCACCGTGTTTCCGGAGGTCACTCCCTCAATAAACTACTTGCACCAAAGTTCTTGTCTCAGGTGCCAAGTTTTGGGAACCCAAACTTAGACTGGTATGGTTCTCAAAAAGTATAAAGTCTAGTTGGGTGAACAACAAGGCATTGACGTAAAATACATGAAAATGTTCACCTGACATTTCTTGAAGGGTAAACAAAATTGAACGTGGTCTTTTTTTTTTTTTTAATGTTTATTCATTTTGGAAACCGAGAGAGACAGAGTGTGAGCAGGGGAAGGGAAGAGAGACAGGGAGACACAGAATCGGAAGCCAGCTCCAAGCTCTGAGCTGTCAGCACAGAGCCTGATGTGGGGCTCGAACCCACAAGCCCCGAGATCATTACCTGAGCTGAAGCCAGATCCTTAACCAACTGAGCCACCCAGGTGCCCCTGGACATGGTCTTTTTTTTTTTTTTAAACATTTTTTTTTTTACTTTTTTTTTTTTTTTTTAAACATGTTCCCAACACCAGGAACTTGTGATTTTCGACAGGGAGTAGATTTCTTCACAAAGGAAACAAAGAGCCAGTATTAATTTAAATTACCATCTGAAGGGATTTGGGAAGATGTTAGAAATGATGTCATGTCTGTAAATTGACTTGCCGTATACTGGTGGGGAAATGTTTAAGGTTCTTTCTACAGGTTTTTTAAACGTTTTTTGTTTGTTTGTCTGTCGGCACAGAGCCTGACGTGGGGCTCGAACCCACCAATCATGAGATCACGCCCTGAGCCGAAGTCGGTCGCTCAACCGACTGAGCCACCCAGGTGCCTCTACTTAGAGAACTTCCTAATATGTACATATTTAAAAGTTGTTTTTTAATTTTCAATTTTTATCCCTGCTGGTGCAATTAACATTTACTCTTTGCAGCAACTCATTACCCGGAATGCTAGGGTCCTCCTATAGGTCTCCGTTTCTGCGCTGCTGTGGATTGTGTGAGTGGGAATGTCCTATGGGAGACATAGTCCCCTCCCCACTCCCTGCCCTCTTGCCACGCTTACCAACTCCCCCCAGGGGAGGCTGGCGCGGCAAAATATTGCCGAGTAGAATCAGTGTCCCCAGTCACTGAATGGATGCCCTCGGCTTCGGCTGAGCTCCAGCATGGAGAAAAGTGTCCCGTGGGAAGGAAGAAGCGAACAGAGTCTAAGTCAACTCCTTGGATGATGCCTCAATTTCCCGTCCATTCTACCCCGCTTGCCTCGGCCACATTTATAAACAGAACCGTGTTAACCTTAGGTCTGAACATTACTGGCAGTTCCCATGGGGGGGGGGGGGCGGGATCTTGATCTTGATGCTTTAAAAGTAGTAAGATACCTCGAGGTGCGAGGTCTGAACTCATTAAGCCTGTTTTTGTTTTTGATGTTGTTGTTCTTGTTGCAAGATGGTGCAATGCCAAAAAATAAAAAATAAAAAGGTTCTGTGAAAGACAAGCTTATTTTCGGCTTTGTGCTGTTAATCATCTGCTCTCACCCTGCGGCTCGTCTCCTACACAAACAAGGAGCAGCTCTACCGGCCCCTGATTGTATTTTCCGCTCCTTCTGCTCGTGGGGGCACGATTCGAGTGCACCTTCTGCAGTGCCCGGGCGGTGGGATCTGGGCTGTTGTCTGTTACCTTCCAAGGGAATCCAAGTTCAAGTGGAAATGAGACAGCCTCTCGGAGGCCAGGAGTCCCAGACCAAGGTGACAGCCGGGCCCTGCTCGTCTGAAGGCTGTGGGAAGAACAACTCCTCTTCCTGTTGCTAGGTGCTGTCTCCAATGCTTGCTGTTCCTTAGCTTGTGTCCACCTCCCTGCGATCTGGGCCTCTGTCCTCATTAATTGGGATGACGGCGAAATACAGGGCGTTTTCTTGCCGTCAGCGGGCATGGTGCTCCCTCGCAAACTTAATGAGCTGTGCCTGGACGTTGGTCCGGCTTCCCCCTTTATTCACCCATGTGTGCTGTTCACCTCCAAGGTTGGAAGACCACTTAGCAACCTCCCTTCCCTGCTGGGCTTCTTTCTGGGAGCTGGGTCCCCGGATCAGCGGTGCCTGTCCCTTTTCTGTGCGTCTTTGTGTCCAAATCCACTCTCCTTTCTCTGATAAGGACACCAGTTAACTGGATCGGGGGCTCACCTGAAACCCATCACGATTTCCAATCAAGATCCCTAACTCATTACATTTGCAAACACTCTATCCCCCCAATAAGGTCCCCTTGTGAGATTCCTGGTGATGTAAATTTGAGGAAGGGGACCGTCGTGGACACACTGCGGGACATCCCTTTGGGTCTCTCTGTCGTCCCTGTGAGGCTTTCACCTTGCAGCGACCCCCCAGGAGCCGAGAAGTGGTGTCCACAGGAGGAACCGACAAAGTGTGCTATTCTGGGCACAGCCTGGTATTTACAGAGTGGCATTGCCCATGCCCATGCCCACGGATCACCTTCCCAGAGAGCCCCCGGGACCAGCAATCTGTGGGGGCGAGAGACAGCCGCACAGATGAGAACAAAAATGAAAAACTACAGGAATGTGTGCCGCCGTGAGGCTCGTCTGCTCCTGATTAATTGGGATGACGGCGAAATACAGGGCGTTTTCTTGCCGTCAGCGGGCATGGTCCTCCCTCGCAAACTTAATGAGCTGTGCCTGGACGTTGGTCCGGCTTCCTCCTTTATTCACCCATGTGTGCTGTTCACCTCCAAGGCTGGAAGACCACTTAGCAACCTCCCTTCCCTGCTGGGCTTCTTTCTGGGAGCTGGGTCCCCGGATCAGCGGTGCCTGTCCATCAAAGGCAGGCGGACACAAAAGGCTCGCCCAGGGGGCTGCCTGCCAAGCCCAGGGAGGCCGATCCAGCACCGAGCTCACATTCAGAGTAGATTATCTCTGCTTTCGGGGACACTGTTCCCTGCCAAAGGAATGTTTCTAGGACATCGTGAGATCTCCCTGCCGGCAGGGAAAAGGTAGCGATGGAGGCAGACAGAATCCGTTCGCTGCACAGCAGCAAAGAGAGATTGGCTGGAGGAGGAGGAAGAGTTGAGCTCAGTCTTTGTAAAGGGGCGGGGGACACCACTGTCCACTTGGTCTCCACTGGGGATTCACTTGAGTCGCCCAAAACGACACCCGTGCATGTGTGTTGGTATCATCCAGCCGGATGGAGTGTGACAAGTAGGTCCCATTTGCCTCTGGAAACAGACACCCGGCCCGACGTGATAATCATAGTGATTTTGGTAAAGTGCTGTGCGTATGTAGTGATTTTCTTTATAGGATCAAAACTAATGGACGTTCTGAATTCTGTCCTCCCCTGAGCTTACGGGGAAAGCGTCTTTTTATCTCTCATTGCTCTGGTCTCCGTGTTCAGAAGGCTGTCTCTCCAGAGGTTTGTATGAATTAACTCGAGCACAAGAGTCTGTCGATGCATTGCCTCTGAGCACGGAGGGTTTTCCTACTCTCTAAGGCACGGGTTCCCAAGCTGTGGAGTGAGGCAAGTCCAGCCTGCTGCGTGTTTGTAGAGTTTTATTGACATGCAGCCCTTATGTACGGTGCTTAGGGCTCTGTTCACAGTGCAGCAGTGGATTTCACATTACGAGACATCTTTAGACCCTGAAAGCCTAAGGTATTCACCGAAGTATTTACCAGCAAAAGCTGTGTGCTGAGCCCACTATAGGGGGTCACGTGTTGCAGAGCAAAATGTATGGTGAAACAGTTCCTCATCTGTGACGTGCCTTAGATGAGCTGTTTGATGTCTTTGTGACAAACGGGATGATGCTTAAAGATGCAAATAATAGCAAGTTTCAAGCCACTCACGGGTGCTCAGGAGTAGAAAGAAAGAAAAAGGCCATGGCAAGAGCATGCACAGAAAGAATCGGGTCTACCATAAAGAAGGACAGTAAAATACTCAAGAGGAAAACACTCACGTCCTTAAGATAAATCTCTTTCCTACCTAGAAAACACCTGCCTGGGCAGCTACGTACGAGTGTCTCCTTCTGTTCAGATATGCCCCATGTATTCAGAATTTATGCCAATATTCTGGCCCCAATTTCATTCTCCAACCTTTTTCTCTGTGATACGAAACTAATTAAGTCTAATGTCTTTGCAGTTTGTGGAAAAGATTATTGTTTGAACCATATCTAATGACACCGTATGGCTTTTAGCATTGAACAAAAGTATATTCTAGCCTGGAATCACTGATACATATTCTACTGCGATACACGTGTTAGTCCTCTGTCTATGCAGCAACAATTCAAAAATGACTTCAGTTCTTTTAAACTTTGATTACGTATCTTAACATATGTGCCATCCAGCCTTTCAATGAAAATGGCCCGCGACCCTCCAACTTATATTTCTGGGACAGACACGGCGTGGAAAGTTACGCTAGGTCAGATCTGTGAATTTTGGTGATTTAATGTGCTTCTAATTAGTTCAGATCTAGTGAATACGTTTGCACACTGGTTTCTGCTGAGAGCCACTTTGAGGATGCGTTACGCCGACCGTGGGAGGTAGGTAACAGCTCAGCGGACTTTGGTTGGTATCTTTTTTTATTAGGATTTTGTGTTCTTTCAGCTGGCGCTCTGTGCATGGTAATACCCTTCAATAATGCAAAACAGCACAATAGCTATTCTTTGAGCAGTGACTCTGGCAGACCTTAAACCCATCCTCTTTAGTACGAAATTCAGGGAGAATTACCCTTTCAACATTTTACAAGGTCACGGGCTTACACCACACATCCATTTTTCTTCACTTGTCGTGAGCGTTCTGACTGTTGTCTATTACCAGACCATCAAAAATTTCTTATTAAAATGCATATTAAAATATTTAATATTCAAAGTATAATGGAGTATGAAAAAAAACCTTTTTCTCTATTTCTGGAAAACGTACAAGTGGGATTAGTCAGTGCTAAAATAAGAAGGAAATCCCATTTAGTCTAGGCCAAGAAGATAACGGCAGTTGATAAACAGGCATGGGGCCTGCAAGGGGAGAGGAAAAGCAAACTTTAGTGTCAGCTGCCATGGGAGGTTGGAGTTAGGACACTCCAGGTAACTTAGACCAGAAACCAGAAGTCCTTCTCCTCAAGGTGGCCCCAGACATATACACCTGTCCAACTGCATCCTGATAGAATAAACTTCTCTGTTCTCCCTTGTTCTTCTTTTTTTTTTTTAAATGAATTCCTTAGGCAGAAAAATGCAAAATTTAGCGAAGGATGTAGGGGAAAAAACCTAAAATGAATGAGGACGTGTAGTATGGTTCTGGATGAGACTATTCGATATTGTTGACATATTTAAAAAAAACAAACAAAACAAATCTAGGTTTGACACGAAGTTAATGCAAATCACAATGGACGTTGTTTTTGTTGTTGTTCACAGAAGGTTTCTTGTGATCATCTGGAAGAATATACACGTACCGGAATAGTCACGGCAGTTTTATAAAGACGAGCAGGGAAGGAACAGAGAGAGGGAATGAATTATCCCAACCAAGAACCTGCAATTACTCACACAGTGTGGTATCAGAACAAGCATACAGAGACTGATGAATTAAGTGAAAGAGACACATGAAGAGACGTACACTAAGGCACACGTGTCTTAAATAATCTAACACAAGGTAATGAACATTTGGGCTAACTATTTAGGGAAAAATAAGATTCACTTCCTACCTAATTAAACCCCAGAATTACATATAATTGTTAGAACCACCACCTATATTTCAAGAAAGAATATCACTCTCATCCTAAAAATCCAAGCAAGAACAACATGATTAAAAGATATTGTTTAAAAAAAATCACAAAAATCATAGTTTTTGTTTTGAAGGTTCATTAAGAGCTCAGGACACAAAGAAACACAATAAACTACATTCTAAAAAGGAGCAAGCCTTTTAAAGGAAAGAAAAGACCCATGCCTGGTTCCATCTTTGTTGAAGTGATTGGGGCGGGAGGAATCTGTCGTAGATGACGGGAAGGAGAAACTACCTAAACCTGTAAAACGTTTCAGTGGCCACACACGGGTTGGGTCTTCAGATTAGAAATTAGTCCTGCAAGGGGCGCCTGGGTGGCTCAGTTGCTTAAGCATCTGACTTCGGTTCAGGTCATGATCTCATGGTTCATGGGCTGGAGTCCCATGTTGGGCTCTGTGCTGACAGCTCAGAGCCTGGAGCCTGCTTTGGATTCCATGTCTCCCTCTCTGCTCCTCCCCCTCGAGCTTGTGCTCTCTCTGTCTCTCAAAAATAAGTAAACATGAAAAGAAATTAATAAATAAAAAAAAACACTAGAAAAAAATTTCTTTAAGGAATAAGTCCTAGAACATAGATTGGGGCATATGCCCATGGTGTCCCAAAAATCTTCCCAAAGTCAAGTGACTGTATGTCCACTGTGCCATGGATGGAAGACCATTGAGATAAACAGCCCTGGACACACATGCACATGGGTTCTCCTCCAAGTTCAAGGCAGCCTCTGGCAGAAGGTAGGTGTCAGGGCAGGAGACCCGACCAAAAGTGTACCTGGGCGTCCCAGAGAATAAGACAGCAGTCCCGCAAAGACAAGGGCAGTGTCACAGGGTGGAGAGAAGGTTCCCGAGCTGCAGAAAGCTGGCACGTTGAGGGAGACAGCAAATAGGCACCCCAGCAATACCCCCAAAACATCTCAGGGGTAAGGGGACAGAGCAGTCTCATGGTCAAGAAAACGAACTTCCCTGCAGTGCACAGAGAGCACTCTGACATTGTACCAAATCCCAGATCCCAAACCCCACTGAGCATGAAGGTGTAATCCTGTCCTGAAAAAGCTGAGGTCCTTGGAAAGCTACATCATTGTGTCGCGGACCTCAGATAGTCTGTTTCCTTGTTTTTCAGTCTTTTTATCACCGTCTTTCAGTTTGGATACTTTTCCACTGGCATCCGAAGGGAAGGAACAGAGAATGGGGTGCATGCAGTATTCAAAGAGATAGTATCCAAGGACGTTCTAAAATCAACCAAAGGTAGTCACACACAGATTACTGCTGTTGTGCAAACCACAGACAGGATAAACACAAAGAAAACAGCACATAATGATTTCACAAAGGGCTGAAGACCCAAGGTAAACAGTCAATGTTGAAGCCGTATTACACACAGGCAAGTGACAGTATGCATCACAGCTGACTTTTCACAGCAAGGAAAGAGGCCTGAAGGCAATGGAAAGACCCACCTTTAAGGTAATGAACAAATAGTATCAACTTATAATTATATATATCCAGTGAAAACCTCCTTCAAAACCCAAAGGGAGATGAAGACATTCTCAGGTAAATAAATGAAGCCTGACATGTTCCTGTCCAGTGAGCCTACCCTACATGCTACAAAATATAAAAATAGAAGGTCTTCAGGAAGAAGGAAAAGAATACCAGATAAAACCCATTTACGCAAAAAAGAAAAGAACAGAGAGCAATTGTGTAATATCTAGATAAATAATATAGATAGATAGATAGATAGATAGATAGATAATTTTGTACCTATAGGTTCACGTTTCCTTTAGCAGAAGAATGAAAATGTAATGGGCAGAAAGCAAATACATGCCGATACTCTGATGTAAAGTTTGAAGGTAATGTTATTCTAAAGGTAGACTATGATATGTTAAAGATAAATATTGCACCCTTTAGAGTGGTGCTTTTCTGCTGAACTTTCTGAGGTGATGTAACTGTTCCTCTGTGTTATCCGGGATGGTAGCCATTAGCCACACGTGGATCCTGGGCGCTTGACATGTGGCTTATAGGACTGAGGAGTGGAACTTTAAATTTTATTTTATTTTGTTTCGATAGCTACAGATGACAAATGATTACCGTATTGGGCAGTGCAGCTCTAGGGTATCCGGGGTACAGATGGGCAATCATTTTCTGTCAAAGGTCAGGTAGGATGTAGTTTCGGCTTTATTGACCAACATGTGAAACAGAAGATGTAATGTTGGGACGCACATAACTATTTAACATGTAATCATTAAAAATATAATAACCATCTTAGCTACTAGAGCCTAGAAAAACAGGTTGTGAGCTGGACCCTCCCATAGGGCAGTCAGAAAATAGCTATCTAATCACTAGAGGAGATAGAACACAATACTAAAAAAGAGCCAACTAATCCCCAGTTAACACAAAACAGAATACATTCCTAGTGGGAGAGTAAACAGCAAAGATACTTTGGAAAACTCCCTGGGGTATTATTTATAAGTTCAAATGAACTCTGGCGCTATGATCCAGCCATTCTCTCCTGGATATTTACATACAAGACATGAAAATGCATGTCCTCAAAGAGTTGTTCAAGGATGTTCATAGCAGGTGTATTCTTCATAAAGAGAAACAAGAAATGACCCAAATATCTGTGAAGAGGATGAATAAACAAATTGCCCAAAGGATATCACACAGCAATAAAAGGCAGCGGGGGAAAAAGTGTAAGTCTTGGTAAATTTCCGTAACTTGGATATACACCTGTAGAATCCTGGTGCAAGTTAAGAGGTACATAGTGATGGGCCATCCGGAAGTTCCCCTCGTGTACTTTCCAAGAAAGGAAACTATTTTTTCCATGTTTCTGTATTTTCCGAATTTTTCACAAGACACGGAGACATTTTAAAATAAACGGTTTCCAAAGAGTTCATTGTCTTGTTGAACAGCTTTTTGGACTTGCATTTCCCACAACGGAGATCCTTTCACTAGCTTGCATATATAACGTATTTCCCGTAAAAGATTCTTTGTAATGATGATGTTAGAACTGTCCTCTAAAGAAATTCAGAATGAAATTAAAAATTTCACTCCATTTCCATAAACCCTAATTCTAATTTGGATATGTGCTGGAGCAAACACAGATGGTGAAAATTCTTCACATACATCGATACTCTTTCGTACTGCATCACTTCCTGATTATGCGGTAGATTTAACCGGTGCTACATGACATTGGACCTCTGCAAAGCATGATGATAAAAATGGATTTTCCTGATATTTCACGAAAGGCTTCCATGTGCCAGTGACACACTGGAAAATCTATTATAGTCTCAGGGACCTGGGACAATAGCTGTTACAGAAAGAAATCTCTCCATACCCCCTACCTTTGCTCCCTCAGAAACCAAAATAGAGCTCTGATTGCTATTATCTGACCTACTTAGTGTAGAGTTGTAATGACCTAATTTCCTAAAGTCGTGGTTTCCAGAAAAGCTGAGTGGGGTGTCCCACTCCACGCTCATAAACTTTGGGTAAAAGCACATTCCCACTGTGGATCCACTCAAGTCTACCCTAAGGTCAGAACACCTGCAAGGATTTTCCACCATTAACTTGGGATTGTCTATCACGTTTTGAGGAAGGTGCATGGCTTCCTATTTTCTCTTCCCCAAAGTACTATCACCATTTCATGTCATAATGCTATTAAATTGAGGAGTCATGGAGGCAAAGAGGGTTACCACACACAAAGGGTGGAATTAGGATTTTCTCTGTCACACATTTGAATTCTCCTAGTACTGTGTGGTACCCATTTTTAAGAATCGTGATGACATCGAAATCTGTGCGGAAGTACAAACATCCTCAAAAGGCCACTAGGCGGACGATGCCCGGGCTGACTTTGTGAACTCACACATGAGACATCATCCACATCATTCTTCCCAGTAGCTGGCTTCATAATATGACTCCTGGCCCCTTCCTTCATTTCAGCCTATAGACTGGCAGGTTCCAAACATCTGCCTTCCACTCGCACTCCTTGTCAGAGCCGTGACAACTGGGCGTCTGCTGTGTGAAAATTTTAGTTTTCGTTTTCGTGATATCTACGGCAGCCGCCCAGCTTCAAACAACTGTCTCCTGCCTGGACTCTTGCAGCAGACCCCATGATGGGTGTCTCCTATCTCCTTGTGCCTGCCTCCAATTCATTTTCTTCAAGGAAGTCTGAGTGACCTTTCTGCAACAACAAAAAATGCCTGTGCCACTACTCTGATTAAAATCCTTCAAGAATGGTATTTTATTTTTAACATTAAGATAGTCTAAAATGTTCCAGATGACCTACATGGACCCCATTTGATCAATCTTGCCCATCCCTGTCCCTCAAAACAGGGCACTATAATAATAAAATGTTCCTGGAGAGACAACAAAGCTTTTAAATGGGGTCAACTTTATATATTCTTCAGGATTTAAGCCGAGTTGAAATTTTAACATCCAGGTGGTCTTTGCTGAACCAAATGTGGGATGGCCAGCTGCCAATTTCTCAACACAAGACAGTCTGATTATGAGTTCAGATTAGAAGACTTTTAGAGAAGAAAATCTGAACATGTTAGCATGAATTCTAGAGACTCTGAAGAGTCATCATGGAATTAGAGACATTCTCTAACCTACCCACTTGCCTTACTAATCACATCGTTCCAAAATCCCTGTTGTTAACACAGGGGACATGGATGCTTTTCATCCCCTAAAATATCCACACAGGGCTGAAGAAAAGAACAGAAAATATTATAAAGGTTATTAAAAATAACATTGGTCACTGTATTAGTTTCCTAAAGCTGCCATAAGAAAGTATCACGGATGAGGGGGTCCTAAGCAGCCAATATTAATGTCTGACAGTCCTGGAGGCTGAGAGTCTGAGATCCAGGCAGGGCTGGGGCTGGTTCCTCATGAGGGCTCTCTCCTTGGCGTGTATACACCGTCTTCTCCCCTTTTGACTACGTGATTGTGGTCGTCCCTCTGTGTCTGTGTCCTAACCTCTCCTTATAAGGATCCCACTGTTATGGGATCAGGGTCCGCACTAACAACCTCATTTTACCTTCATTCCCTCTTTAAAGACCCCATCTCCGAATACAGTCCCATTCCGAGATCCTGGGGGCTAGGGCATCAGCATATGAATTTTGGAGGGGGACACAGTTCAAGTCCTAAGAATTCCTTTAAATAAAAGTGTCATTCCCGATCCCTTCTTCTATAGCCTTGTCACTTAGTGTTACTACAGTGTTTTGATAAATGACTTTGGCCACGTATCGATCTTTTGATTCATATGGCAGGCTTGGAGAAGTAACTGATTGGCCTGAATTCCTAGGGAGGTGCGGTAATGACTAATGTTGGCATCCAAGTATTCTGAAAATATTCATTTGGGTTGGATGCGTGTGTTTGTGACTAACGTAGAGAATGTCAGTGACCATCAGTGATATCAGCTCACCATTTCATCTCCGAGATTCACTTTTGTAGAATATTGAGTGGGAAAAGATCTCAAAACTTTGGACATGGGGAAAACTCATTTTCCAAAACCCAGGTCTCTGGAAAACAAATTATGATAAAACCAGGGTGTAAAAATGTCCAACCATGTTTCAGAAGCAACATTTGGACAAAGGGTCGGAAGAAAAACGTTCACCTTTTGATATCTGTACTTTCTGTGGCCAATTTAATAGCTGCCATGGGGCACTGCAACGACAATTAGCACATAGAGTCACAAAATCAAAATGAAAAAGAGGGCCATGTTATTTCCAATGGGATGACTTTGGAGAAAGTGCTTACCTGTTCACTGTGATGAGAAAATGAGCTAAATATAGATTTAAATGTCCTCTAGCCCTTAGAGAAGTCTAGAGACCATCCCTTTTACAACAGCTTGCAGACAAGTGTCAGGTTTAGGAAACATAAAGCCGCGCGACCGCTACCTATGAACATTTATAGGCAACGTCTGAACAAATCGAAATGGCAGTTGGGTTACCTGTCTTATATACACTACCTGTCAGTCAGTGTAACTCCGGTTAACCCCTATCCTTGAGTCTAGTTAGGACTAAGCTTACGGTGGGAGAGAATCTTGATTACAGCAGGATATCTTTATATTTTAAAACTAAGTACCGAAATATTTGCAATCTTTTTTTTTTTTAAAGTTTATGTCATCCACCTGTACCACCTGTTTCGTTGTCCCTTGGTCCCCATCAAAATCCTCAGTTTGTTGAATCACAATCGGTTGCCATGGAGATGATTGGGATGTCACAAACAGGATTATGACTTCAAGTGGGGAAAAAACAGCAGGCACAGTGAACTCTTAACAAAATCCTGTTATTATGCAAATAACCTTCAAATAATTGAGTGTAGCCCCAAATGCCTAATTTTCTTTTGTGGGGATTTTTTCCCCCTTTGGTGTAGAAAAATGCATCACCAGCTGCTACATTCAATTCTAAAATGCAAATGTCATTGAACTCGAAAATGGCTTTTATTTTTTTTAAATTTTTTTTAATGTTTTATTTATTTTTGAGACAGAGAGCATGAACGGAGGAGGGTCAGAGAGAGAGTGAGACACAGAATGTGAAGCAGGCTCCAGGCTCTGAGCTGTCAGCACAGAGCCCGACGCGGGGCTTGAACTCACGGACCATGAGATCATGACCTGAGCCGAAGTCGGACGCTTAACCGACTGAGCCACCCAGGCGCCCCTCGAAAATGGATTTTAGAGTAAAATGCCCTGGTATACAACACACACAAAATCTTTATTGATACGATGTTAAGACAATTTTAGGAAATGTAATGATTTGTCCAAATGTAACCAGAGAAGCTTTTTCTGAATCAGAAGAATGATTGCTGACATGCTGAATAGGTACCAAATTACAGATACAAAAATAAAGAACTTGCATCAGATATTGCCTACACCTAACCGGCTGGGATCGCAAAAGCTGCTGTTCCCTGACACGGTTCGTGAATGCTGACCTTAAACAAAGTTAGATAGGATGGTTTCTAGGACACCATGAAAAAACTTCCCTGACCAGAAATGCGACTCTAATGAATGTAGAACACCACCTAAATTTGCCATGTGACTCAATCTTTATCATAGAGAGAGAAATAATGGAATATTCACAAGCAGATACGATGCCAGTTTATTGTATGTAAGTTCACAGAGTTCCTACCCTCATCTTGTGATGCACATGCCATCTCGTTATCCCCCCTATTATGTGCTTGTGAGCTTTAGACAGATTAAGGATTGCATATGTCTGTGGGTAATGAATTTTGGAGGCAGTATTTAAACCCCACTCAGCAACTGCACTGCTGACTCAAGGTTGCTCAACATCTTTGTTAAAACACAATTAAATGAAGCCAGAAGGAACAGTCATTACGACCTTGCCTCCAGGGGTTATAATTGTTGGGTCTTTGTCTGAGAGCCTCTCGCCCCTGGCCGTAAGTAAACTCATTTGGACTCTCAGCTCCTTGGATGGACATTCCACAGTCTGGCCCACCCACACTGGGTTTTCACATATTGGTCCAGTCCTGTCTTCAACTCTCTTCTTCTTCCTTTTCCATTGTATGGAGTGCTGAAGGCTCTTGTCTGTGAAATGGTAGCCAATTATGAACTGACAGTTATGGGTTAATAAACAAAGACATCTTAGTGGTTTTTCAACAGCCTTACTGAGTATTACCTCCATGCCCTACAATTCACCTGTTTCATGCATACATTTCCATGACTTTTAAAAAATATTTATTTTTGAGAGAGAGACAGAGTGTGAGTGGGGGAGGGGCAGAGAGAGAGAGAGAGAGAGAGAGAGAGATAGAGAGACAGAATCCGAAGCAGGCTCCAGGCTGCGAGGTGTCAGCACAGAGCCCGATGAGGGACTCAAACTCACGGACCAGACCGCAAGATCGTGACCTGAGCCACAGTCGGATGCTTAACCAACTGAGCCACCCAGACGTCCCTCCATAAACTTTTAATATATTATAGAATTGTACAACCATCCCCTCCATGTCATTTTATTTTTTATTTTATTTTATTTTATTTTATTTTATTTTATTTTATTTTATTTTATTTTATTTTATTTTGGGAAAGAGAGAGGAAGAGAGAACAGGGGAAGGGCAGAGAGAGAGAGACAAAGAATTGCGAGCAGGCTCCACATTGCCAGTGCAGAGCCCAGAGCAGGACTCAATTTCAGAAACCGTGAAATCATGACCTGAGCTGAAATCAAGAGTCACAACTTTAACTGATTAGTCACCCATGAGCCTTCCCCCCCGACCAATGTCATTTTAGAACATTTCCATCACTGCAAAAAGAAAATTTGTGCTCATTACATCATTCTCCATTATCCTGCCCCCAGTGCCAGAAAAATCACCCAACTATTTTGTGTCTCTATAGGTTTTCCTTTTCTGAGCATTTCATATAAGCATATATATTTTAATTTTAATAGTGATAAAATATAGATAGTATAAAATTTAAAACACATCCACAGAACTATTTTCATCTCACAAAACAGGCAGTCTGTACCTACCAAACATGACTTCTCATTCCCCCTACAATGCATACTTTCTAATAACTGGCTTTTTTTCTCAAAATTCACCCATCTTGCGGCATATCTGCATACTTCATCCCTTTTGATGGCTGAGTAATATTTTATTGTACAGACAGACCACTTCTGTCTGCATTCATACGTTGATGGGCATTTGGATTGTTTCCACCTTTCGGCTCTTGTGAATTATCACTGTTACGAATGGTCATCGTTGATGACAAGTTTTCAAGTGGACACATGTTTGTGTTTCTTCTGGCTAGATACCTAGCAGTCAAATTGTTGAGTCAGATAGTAATTCTAGGTTTAACATTTTGCACAACTGTCAGCCTGTTTTATCAGAGCAGCTGCACCGTTTTATCTTCCTCAGCAATAGATGAAGGTTTTGGGGTCTCCCCACCCTATTATTGCCTATGGTGTTTATTTTAGCCGCCTTAGTGGATGTCACATGTTATCTTGCTGTGGTTTTGATTTGCCATCTCTCTGATGGCTAGTAATATTGAGCATCTTTTCATGTAACTATTAGCCATTCATACATCTATTTTTGGAGAAATTTCTGTTCAGTTCCATTGGTTATTTATTCTTTTGTTATTGAGTTATTCACATAGTCTGAATAAAGTCCCTTATCGGATACATGACTTTCCATTATTTTCTCTCAAGTCCGTGAGTTGTCCTTTCCTTTTCTTGATGGTGTCTCTTGAAGACCAAATATTTTTAATTTTGATGAAGTCCAGCTTTCTCTGTTTTCTTTGGTCACCATGCTTCATGCATCATATCTAAGACATCATTGCCTAAGCCAAGGTCATGAAGAAAGATTCATGTGTCCTCCTAAGAGTTTTATAAAGTAGCTCTTACATTTAGGCTGATGGTCCATTTTGAGTTCAGTTTGTAGAAAGTGCTCAATAAGGTCGAGCTTCATTGTTTACATGTAGACATCCAAGGGAGGGGCTATGTGCGTCTTGTATGAGAAATATACTCCCAGCACCTGGCTCATTGCCAACTAAATAGTAAACACAAAATACATATTTTGGGATACACACATAATGTATAGTTGTAGACTCCCTGGCTACAGTCTCAAGCAAGTCAAGAGAAAGGTAGAAAGAGGTAAAGAAGAGAACTGAAAATTGTATCTGTATTATCTGTTTTACTTATCAGGCTATATGAACTGCAATTCATCTTTCTTTATTAAACCTTTTCCATGGAGGTGCCTGGATGGCTCGGTTGGTTGAGCATCTGACTCTTGATTTTGGTTCTGCTCATGATCCCAGGGTCACAGGATCAAGCCCTGTGTCCACACTCAGCATGGAGCCTGCTTGGGATTCTCTCTCTCTCTCTTTCTCTCTCCATCTCCCTCTGCCCCTGTCCCCAGCTCTCTCTCCCCCCCCCCATCTCTCTGTATCACAAACAAAAACCAACAAAAACCTTTTCCATCAATTGAGAAGGCATATATTAAAATAACAAACTCTCAAGGATGCAAAGATATCTACTCAAATACTTGGTTTGAATGGAATCAAGACAAGAGCCAGCTGTTCAAACAACCGGGAACATCTGGTGGATTGTAACACTGGTCCTAAGATGAATTCTTACCTTAGCCAAGTGTGGAAGTCTACCATGGTTTAGATGGCACCAAGAAGGAGACACAAGGAAGCTGCCTAAGCCACTTAGACAATCATAAACGATGGAAAATTGATGTCTACTTCAGAAAGGCAATGACTGGATTGGTCACGCAGAAAAGGCATGCCCGTGAATCTCACACCATCAGACCCCTCTGCTATGCCATACATCACTTGACTACACACATAAATTCTACGGTAAATTGCTAACGCATTACCTGACCTTATATCCCCAAGTGGAATTCTCACTTAGTCGCATCACTGCAGAGAGCTTATAAATAGTTTTATAATTATGATCTTGAGTTGAAAAATACAAATAGGAAGGGAATGTGAGAGAAGCTGTCATTAATCATTATCACTATTCCATCTTTCAAATGAGAACACATGTTTTATTCCAGCCTTCTGACCTGATGAGAATGCCTTTTACACACCAGATTCAACAACACTCTGGAAGGTCCTTCTCCACCCACTACTGCATAATCATAACAGGGAGAGAGAGAGAGAGAGAGAGAGAGAGAGAGAGAGAGAGAGAATCCCAAGAAGGCTCCACACTGTCAGCACAGAGCTTGATGCAGGGCTTGGACCCATGAACCGTGAGATCATGACCTGAGCTGAAATCAAGAGTCAGACACCCAACCAACTAAGCCATTCGGTGCCCCTTCATTCATCTTCTTAATTGGAAAACGCTCAATTCTCACTCTCTCAAGGGTAATTGACTGGATATGTTTTATAAAGTTCTGCAAAGAATTAACTGATCTACAAAGAATTAACAGATGTACTGGTCAGCATGCAGTCGTGCGGAGGATTGTGGAATCCTTGGCTGTTTTTTGTTCCTCTCCAGTATTACATTCAGAGTAGATTTAACGAGACTGCAATTTAACAAGATTTGTGATGGTGTAGTGTTTCTCAACACCACTTCTGACACTAAATACGCATTCCTTCCGTACGCTAATTTTCTAGTTTTCTCATACCATCTGGGTGCTCAACAGTCCAATTGAATTGAGACACGATTTAGCTACAGTCAGAGCAGACCCTACAGGTTAAGGGCTGCGTCCCTCAAGACTGTCCCCCATGTCAGATATCAGTCACAAATGTCACCCATACTTCTGCCTGGCCAACTATAAATGTGGGGGGGTTCCTACATTCTCCCTGTGAGGATCAATAACTTGTTAGGACAGCTCACAGAACTCAGGAAACCCATGTACTTACTGTTACTGGTGTAGCATCACAGATACAACTCAGGAACAGCCAAATGGAAGAAGTGTGTAGGGCAGGGCATGGGAGTGGGGAGGACCACTTTCGTGCTCTCTCTGCATATGCCATGCTTCTCAGTCCTTCGAGTGGTCAGCAACCTGGGAGCTCTTGGAAGGTCATTGTTTAAGAATGTTTATAGACCTCAGCCTCTAGCCTCCCTCCCCTCTCCAGAGGGGATGTGTCATGATAGGGCTGAAAATGCCAACCTACTAACCATGTGGTCTTTCTTCTGACCGGCCCCCATTCTGAAGCCACCAGGGGGACCCACCTTGAGTCACCTCATGAGCATACACTCTGGTGTGGTTCAAAAAGGTGTCATTATAAATAATAAAAGACCGTCGTCTCGTTCAGGAAATTCAAGGGTTTGGGGGGTGGGGGGGGGCGCTCTGTGCCAGTAGGCAGAGAGCAAATATATTTTATTATTATACCACAGTGACAGGAACACGAGTCAAAGGCAGTCATGGTTTGTGGACCCTGGCTGAAAAAATCAACCAAAAGGGGAAGGACATCTCCGTCTGTTAATCCCAGCACATCGTACTGAGCTAGAGGCAGCCAGATTCTGCTGGCGTGTTAGTCCTAACACCTCCAACAAATGGCTTCTCCCCCTTCCGTGGGCATCATGGTATAAATTTATCACCCTGTTCCTTTTCAAATAGGAATAAATCCTAGCCTTTGGAAGAGAACTACGGGTCCTCAGACAATTATATCCAGGCTCACAGGCTTTAATTAAAGAACACACTGAGTCATGTAGCTATGCCTCCTTCCTTATCATAATGGCTGGTTTGAAAGGATTATTATGAGACTCCTCCTTGGGCACAGCTTTATAACAACAAAACATATACCTGACACACCCTTTTCCATGGAAAATAACGGAACTACGAATCAACCGACCAAGAAACCCCGATTCCGTGGAAATGCTGTTCAAATGAAAAATGTGTGCAAAGGAGGTTAACGTCAAGTTACAGGCATACAGACCTACAGACTCGTTTTCCTGCACTCTGCACACAGTGCGTTTCCCACAAAGTTTCATGGAAACCCTGCGTCGAGCAAGTTTATCGGCATCATTTTTTCCCAACAGCATTGGCTCACTTTGGGCCTCTGTGTCACATTTCAATAATGGCGGCAATGTTTCAAGCTTTTTCATGATTGTACTTGTCATGATGCTCTGTGACCCAAGATTGTAACTCACAAAAAGCCCAGATGATGGTTAGTTAGCATTTTTGGCAATAAAGTATTTTTATTTATTTATTTTTTAATGTTTATTTATTTTTGAGAGAGAGAGAGAGAGAGACAGAACACGAGCAGCGGAAGGGCAGAGAGAGAGTGGGGGACAGAGGATCTGAAGCAGGCTCTGTGCTGACAACAGACAGCCCAATGCAGGGCTTGAACTCACAATCCGTGAGATAATGGCCTGAGCCAAAGTCAGATGTTTAACCGAGTGAGCCACCCATGTGTCCCCAGCAATAAAGTATTTTTAAATTAAGGGAGGTACGCCTTCTTACATATAATGCTATCGCACATGTAACAGACTATACATTACAGGGTAAACATACCTTTTCCATGGGCTGGGAAACCAAAAACTTCATTTGACTTGCTTTTCGTTTTGTGATATTTCAGTGGTGTGGCATGGGACAAGCGTTACCTATGAGGCATGGCTGCACTGACTATACTGAATCTGCATGGCTTTCAGGGGCTCTGTCTACTCAAATAACTGTAATCAATCCTCAGATTTCTTTCCATTTACAAAGCTCTGGGGGAATAAATGTAGGAGAAGCACTTTTTTCCCAGGGATCATTATCTTCTCTTTATCCAAATGTATCTAAGTGTCAGCAGTTCTGTTTCTTGAAGCTGATTTTAACTATGTGCTGCCCGTTTTCCTTAAAAAAAAAGAAAAGAAAAGAAAATACCCAACAATACCACGTCTGGGTAGATATTTGCAAGAACCCAGAGCTGGATCTCAAATAGGTATTAGTGCTCCTGTGTTGGCTGCAGCACTATCTACAGTAACTGAGTGGGGGAATCTACCCAAATGTCCAGCGATGGATGAATGAATAAGCAAAATGTGTATATACATAAAACAGAATATTATTCATCCTGGAAAGGAAGAAAATCCTCTCACGTGCTACATGGCTCATGAACCTTGAGGACATTTGCTGACTGACATAAGCCAGTCACAGAAGGACAAACACGGGACGATTCCATTCATGTGAGGCATTTAGAGTAGCCAAGCTCATCATGGTGGTTACCAGGGGATGAGGGCAGAGGAAAATGGGGCCATGGTGTTCAGTGCATGTTAGATTAAGAGATCTGCAAGATGCAAACATTCCAGAGGCACGTGGCTGGTGGGAATGCAAAAATGGTACCACCACTTTGGAAGACAGATTGACGGTTTCTTACAAAACGTAGCATATTCTTACCATACAAGCCGGAAGTCATGCTCCCCTTGGTATTTACCAAAAAGAACTGGAAACTTATGTCCACACAAAAACCTGCACATGGCTGTTTGTAGCAGGTTTACTCGTAATTGACAAAATTTGCAAGTCACCAAGACATGCTTCGGTAGACGAAAGGAGACAGTGCCCTCCAAATAAGACAATGAAGTATCATTCAGGATGAAGAATAACAACTAAGTCATTGCGCCATGAAACGTTTGGACTTTGGATGATCACGATGTATCAGTATGGCTTCATCCCCGATAAAAGTGTGTACCACTCTGGTGGGGATGCGGATATTGGGGTGAATGTGCTGCGTATGTGGGGACAGGGAGGCTTTTGGGAAGTCTCTGTACTTTCCTCTCAATTTTACGGGAAATGTAAAACTGCTCTCAAAACTTGACTCCTTAAAAATAAGTATATATTTAGTAGATTCACTATTTAAAGAAAGAATGTTCCGGAGATCTGTTGCACAACAACGTGAATATAGTTGACGCTACTGAACTGTACATTTAAAAATGGTTTCCGATGGCGAAGTTTATGTTTTGCGTTTTAGCACAGTTAAAAAGAAGAAAGGAACAGGAATACATTGAATTGCTGTGTTGATTTAGAAAAAAAAAATGTAGCCATGACCTGTCATATGGCTACATCGAAAAGGAAAAACTTTTCCTGTACCCTCTTAAGTTCTTGTTTGGGTGCTTGTGAATTAAACTGAGAAAAGACAGATTGACAAGAGAAAAGATACGTTTTTACATGCAGGAGTTCACGAAAAAAGTGTGACTTAAGGAGTCAGAACTGGGGGCTTATGTGCTATCTTAGTAAGGGAAGGAGAGGCAGAGATTGGCTCTTAAGGACACACGAATGACTTTTAGGGAAGATAAGCAGGCCCTTACAAGAACAGATGGGAGGTCTACTGTGGCATACTGACAATGTCTGTTTTAGTATGGTGCTGCCTTCGAGTCTCCAGTGATGAGTCCATGTTCCTGGGTTGTCCCCCGGGAGGTGATTTATGACAGTGAAGGTCTTTTGAGTTCTTTTTGGAGGTTCTGTTTTTAGGCAGATAAAACACTTCGGGGGGGGGGAGGGAGAAACTCTCATTCTCACATGCCTTCAACTCAAAATATTTTTTAGGCCACAGTGCTGTATTCTGGACCCTTTCCTTTACAACAGCTCCCTAGTGGGAAACCAAACTCCTTGGTTCGGCAATGAAATCTTTGCTGGTGGTCTCTGTGCCAGTGTGACTTCGTCATAGCCATGATGGGCAGATGCTGTGGCTCTCTTACGGAAAGGCACACAGCGAAAGACACGGTCACGGATTTGGACTCTCTGTCCACTATGGACTGCATGCAGATGGGGTGTCCTGAGAAGGGTTTGAAGCAGAGGGAAGCTTGCATGCAGAGGCAGGGCTCTTTCTACAAATTGTCAGCATTTGGCTGGGTCTCTGGATATGGGTACAGATGATGCTGAATCTGCAGTGATTTATGGAATTTGGATTTCCAGCTCAGAGCCGTAAGAAGCCCAGAAGGCATCTGAGCGTTGTCAGGGTGATGTCAGTGTATTTGAATGTTAGAAATGCCAGGCGGGCGTGCATTCTCCTGCAGCCTAACTGCTCCAAACAGTCCACATGTGCTTTCCATCCCTTACACCCTTACACTTGATTTGGGCTATTGCAGTGGGTGGGGGGGGGGGGGAAGCTCATTCATGGGGAACGGCTGGAAGAAGAGGACTGGAGGGTGGGGTTTCATAGAGGCAGATAGACAAGGGAATCATCCTTGTCTTGTAGCAGTGGTCAGCAAGGAAGGTGGTGGGTCTTCCCTGGGAATATTCGAGAGGACGGTGGTGCCTTACAGGTAGCCATTTCTTGGAATATAAAAGGGTAGGGAGATTTAATAACGTTTCGGAGAGACAGAGAGAGAGAGAGAGAGAGAGAGAGAGAGAGAGAGACAGAATCACCAGTCACTGTGGGAGAAGCCTGTGCTGTTCACACAGCTATACAATCTCTTCATTTTAGGTTTGGGGATTGACTGAATTTTTAAATTAATTATCATTAGAAAAACATCTCCTGACCTCACAGCTCCCAACTGATATTCTTGAGACCCCATCAAGATTTTCAAGACAGGACTGAACGTGAAAGTTGTATCCAGTTTCTTGTATGTATGACCCGTGACTGATGTGTTTGCCATTTGCTGGCTTTACTACGGTGTGCTTTTGATTTACAAACACAGGTATTCACTCCATTTCGTTTTTTAGGAACAAAAGTAAGAAAACAAGCATTCTGTGTTTCTATTTTAATATCCTACATGATGTGGCCTATTCCTGACAGAATACAGCTTCCCTTTTTCCCAGGCAATGATGACAATTGAATGCTTTCTTACAATATCACACGTCTGATATTTAGGGTGAAAATCCATAAAAGAGCTTCTATTTCTGTACATTTGGAGGCTGATTTGTTCCTCCCCCACTCATCCACTTCCAGGGCTGGGCACTGAGGATATTTTCATATCGAGACAGGACCTGTGGTCCAGCCCCTTTCTGTTGCAGTGTCAGGTGAATTAGGACCCAACTTGGCAGGAGTATTTCTGCAATTCAAACCATGATGCACCAGGAGAGCTAGCCAAATCTGACATTACGCGGAGGTGACAGTGGACACCCACATCCAAACCGAATGTATTCCCAACTCCCTTCCCCTCACATCGGTCTATCCAGCCCGACATCACCTGGCACACGGTCCACCAGGAAGGCGGGAAAGTCAGAGTGGAAAGCGATAGCTGACTTATCCAATGTGGATAACGTGTGTCACTAAGGTAAATGATTCCGTGATTTGTTAAGAAGAAATATGGATTCGGTCTTTGTCCCCGTTTCTGGCACAGAGCTCCTAGGTTGACTTTGGGGAAGCCCCTAAGGATGGGAGCTGGCTGCCAGCAGAGACAACTTTATGACTGGAAGGTCGGGAATTTCAGTCCCTTCTCCATCTGCCCATCAGTGGGGACGAGAGTGGAGGCTGAATTCAAATGCCAGTGGCCAATGATTTAGTCAATCGTGCCCATGCCATAAAGCCTCCCTAAAACCCCAGAGGACAAGGTTCAGAGACCTTCTGGGTCAGTGAACACGAGGAGGTGTGGGCACAGTGAGGTCCCTGCAGACGGCATGTAGGCTCTGTGCCCCTTGTCACATACTTGGCCCTGTTCATCTCTTTGTGTGGCTGATCCTGACTTACTGCCTTTTGTAATAAACTGCTGATCTAAGGAGTAACACATTTCTCTGAATTCTGTGAGCCACTCTAGCAGATTAATGAAACCCGGGTGGTGGGGGAACTGTTGACCCACAGCAGGTGGGTCAGAAGCACAGGTGACAATGAGGCAGGGTGGTAGGACTGAACCCTTCATCTATGGCATCGAACGCTATCTCCGGGTAGATGTGTCAGAATTGAGTAGAACTGTAGGACACACAGCTGGTGTCTGAGAGTGGCATGGGAATTGGGTCCCACAACCCTTAAGAATCTTAGGCATATTGTCTTGCCAGTTATTAACTTGGATCACCTCCCCCCACCCCACCCCCGACCACCATAAACTAATAGGGAGAATGTGCACTTCCTCCCGAGAGGACACACTGAGCTTATCTGAAAACATCCACCATGGTAGAGATAAATTTTGAGCAGGCAAATTAATTGGAAGAGAAATGTGATCTGAGGGAGAAGCAGTTTGAAGAGGAACCAAAAGTTCATACAAGGCAGAAAGGGGGAGATTGCTCTGGAAGATTTGGTTTCAGCCCACAGAAGGTATGCCTGCATTTGTGTCCTTAGCACATTACAGAACTCCTTGAGGTGGGGCAGTGCTGTGTGTGGGTGTTTGGCTGGGTTAGGGCAATGGAGGGATGGTGCTCGAAAAATGCCCTGTATATGCCGTGCAGGCAACAGCTCCAAATCCATCTCACGGCCAACAACAAACTTGACCATAATAGGCATTTACGCTGCATCTGTGTCTATGACTAATAATGCAACTGCACTTGAAATGGTCAAGCTCACAAAAGGGTAAAGTGATTACACTCATAATAAGATATAACAATGAACACATTTTCACAATCTTGTTCGTCAATGGAGAAACAACCCGATGTTATGATTGGCTCTGAGGGGATTTTTTTTTTTTTTAAATCATAAAATTATATGGGGCTCCTGGTTGGCTCTGTCGGTTGTGTCCGACTTCGGCTCAGGTCATGATCTCGTGGTCTGTGGGTTCGAGCCCTGCATGGGGCTCTGTGCTGACAGCCCAGAGCTGGGAGCCTGCTTCAGATTCTGTGTCTCCCTCTCTCTCTGCCCCTTCCCCGCGCTCACTCTCTCTCTCTCAAAAATAAATAAACATTAAAAAATCATAAAATATAAACTAAGAATATTGAACTGTTGTAATGGAAGGCCAACTGGTTTCTCTATGCGGCAACACAAAAAGGGGGGATTAAACCTAATTCATAAGTCATAATGGGACAGAAAAGACTGTGCATCTCTAAGAATGACTTTGCATTTCTACGTGTTACCTACAGTTTACAGAGTTGACGGATAGTTGCAATAATTGAGGGAAGTGTGCTCTATGTGGACAATGCATACTTTTCTTTGAAGCACATTTTCTTCCCACAATTCCATACCCTTAAACCCAGCTTGGAGGGGGCGCCTGGGTGGCTGAGTCGGTTAAGCATCTGACTTTTGATTTCAGCTCAGATCATGATCTCGTGGTTTATGGGACTGAGCCCCATGTTGGGCTCTGCACCGACAGCTCAGAACCTGCTTAGGATTCTCTCTCTCCCTCTATCTCTGCCTCTCTGTGTTTGTCTCTCTCTCAAATAAACTTAAAAAAAATATTCTCTCTCCCTCTCTCTGCCCCTCCCCTGCTCTCTCTCTCGCTCTCTCTCTGTCAAAGTAAATAAATAAACATTGAAAATTAAAAAAAAAAAAAACAGCTCAGGGAGAAAATTGTTTCTGATTGGATTTATGTTCCATCCACTGTTTTCATTCCGAATGACATGTGACTCTAAAGTTAAACTTGCTTTATTTTTAAGAAACAACACAGAACATAAACACACAAATTTGCATTATCCCCTTCAGAAAATGATCATCCTTTGAAGTTCTTATCATAAATGCTCAAGATACGTTTTGAAGTCTTCACTCGGGATTACTCTTAAAGCCGGCCACAAATTACTTTGAAGATTCTCATCAGTGGCAAATTCTTCTCTTCGTGTTCTAGGTCATTTTTTTGGAATAATCAAAACCCACTTATGGGCAAGTTTAGAAAATAGGGGAACCCCCTCTGAAGAATAACACTCTGAATTTAAAAGCAAAGAGAACCATTGGTGTGGACCAGCCTGGGTCGTCTACTCTTGCCTCACATCGACCAGGAACATTTCTTCAAAAAATTGGAAGCTTGCACAGAGTTGCCAGTAAAATAAACAACAACAACAACAACAACAAGTGAATACTATCAGGTATGATCACTGTAATTCATAAAATAAAGTACGTGTAGGGCAATATTTGAGCTTCCACAGGAAAGTATGCATTGTTTTCATCACAGCCTTCCTGCTCATTTGCTTGAGTCTACAGGGCTCTGTGCACCTTGCGTAGCCGTTGAGTGATTTTACGATTCAAAGTAGCAAATGACCAAGAATAACACAAAATAATTATTGTCTATGGGCATGCAAATTTGTCTCTTGAAAATTCAGTTGGCTCCCCTCCCCCACAAAAGTAGAAGTCTGTTTTGCCTCCATTTGCTTACACATTTCCATATTTTTAACCTAGAAATAGGATTTATTTGGGGGGGGGGATTGTTGTTTGATAGTTCTGTAACACCTTACCAGTGGTTCATTCACCAATAACGAGTCAAATGCCATTCTCAAACACTTGTTCCTTTGTATCGGTCTGAGAGTCATGATCTTAGCATTTCTTTGAAAATCATCCTTTAAAGGATGCTTTTCATAGAATGGACTCATTTTTAGGTAAAACAAAAGAGATCTTCCCAAGGAAGATTTATTGACAAACTTATACCTACCTAGTGCCCTCTCAAGATGTATTTCAAATTTTCAGCGAGAGAACAATTACAAGATAACACTCTATTTTACGATGTTGCACTGTTGTCTTGTGAGAAGTTTGCTGCTTTTCTGACCTTTTCCCTCTCCTTCCAGCGCAGACTCAAAATGGAACTTGAATGTCAAGCTTGTTCTAAATCTTTTTAAAAAATTGATAATGCTTGTCAACAAAGTCATTTTTGTTTTGTTTCCAGCTCTTCGTCGTGACTCACTGTTGATGGGGTTCAAGACCCACTAGCCCAGAAATGGCACCTTGGCATCTTAAGTATTTTGAGCTTAAGGAGTTTGAGAAAATGGCAGAGGCAGGAAGGTTACTTTGATCTCCTCCCCCATCTCATCTTTGTTCCCAGAAATAGGTCATAAAACCCTCCTGAGAAAGGTCCCCTCCCCATCCCAGGAGAAAGGAAGCCTGTCTTATCACTGGAGAGGGGGAATTTGGGGCCAAGAAATATATATAAACAAATCTTGTTAATCCAACCCATGACTCCCTGGTTACTTCTTGACCATTTTGAACCCTAAGTCCCCATCTTGTCTTGTCAATTCTTTACGAATGTATTGCTTCCTTATTCCAAAGGCATTAAAAACTGTGTGTGGGTATTCTGTCTCTTGTGAAGGTGCCCATGCACATGTAAAAATTCCATGAAATGTGTATGCTTTTCTCCTGTCAATCTGTCTTCTGTCAGTTTACTTCAGACCCAGACAGAGACCCAAAGAGGACAGAGGGGGATTTCTTCCTCCTTTATGCTGTCATAAGAATATTTTGAGACACCAGACCCCTGGTCATTGTGGTCCTCTTGTCTTTCCCTTCCAGGACTCAGTAAGAAATGTGGCAATGGCTGGCCCAGGACAACAGGGAAGAGTTTCTGGAAGAGACCTAGATCATAGGGTCCAGCTGGACATTGATCTGAAGGAAGTACCAAACCCTAGAAAAAACATCTCTGCCAGCTGACATCAGCCTGTTTCCTGCCGTTTGGGAGCCAATGGCTTGGGTTCCTAAAATTTCCCGGAGGAAAGGCTAGTAACGGATGACTCTCTTTTTCTATTTCCTTCCTTTCTGCTTTTTGTGATCCCTACTCCAGATGATTCTTCTAATTTAGTGGAACTGCTCCTTACATGCTACCTTTGAATATCTGTCCGTTAACAATGACTGTTATTAAGATTCACAGGAGAATACTAAACACATTATTTTCTTCATCATGGAAGGCATGGAAAGCAACTTTCCTAAGACTGAAAAAATGGCATTCTTCTCTACACTTCTTCTAAGTACTCGGAATTGTCTCTTCTCCCAGTGTATAATCCCAAGCTACCGGTATTAGCGTTCCCATTCTTTGTGACGAGGTGCTACAAATTTAGGAACTTAAAACAACATATGACTGTGATCTCATAGATTCTGCAGGCTAGAGGTCCAGGAGTTGGCTTAGGTGAGTTCTCCGTGGGTTTTGCAAGTCTGCAGTGAAGGTGACAGTCAGAGCCGTGTTCTTATCTGGAGCACTGGGTCCTTTTGCAAGCTCTCTGATTGTTGGGAGAGCCCATGATGTCTGAAACAGACACTCTGCTGTCTCCAGCCTCTTGCCTCACTGAATTTGCTTACGTCCATCTGGGATAATGCCTCTTGATTAACTCAAAGTGTATGGGTGAGGAACCTTAACTGCATCTACCCAAAAACCCCTTCACCTCTTCAAGGTAACATAACTTCATCACTGGATGAATCTACCACATTCAAAGACAGTGCTCACACTCAAAGGCAAGGATTACACAGGATGTGCAGACCAGGGAGGGGGTGGGAATCTTGGGGGCTTGTAATTCTGACTCACACACACTTACTATAAAATGAGATATTCTCTTACAGATTCTGTGCCATGTTATAATGTGACTGGGAAAATCAGTTTTGTCTGACTTGAGCAATGCCAATTTGATTTTAAAGGTCATCTTTCTTTTTTACCTTCACCCAGAAGACTTAATTAAGCTGCAGATACCTCTAATGAGAGAGTTTGCTGGTGATTGAGAAATGAGCTCATAGAAGGAACATTTTTACTCTGTCCATTTTTTTAAACTTCTGCTAGCAGCTGATTTCCCTTATTCTCAGTAGAGTCATCTCATTCAGTGAAATAGACTCAATGTTTGTGTCCCCACCTCCCAAATTCATATATTGAATCCTGACCCCTCCCCACCCCCACAGGTGATGATATTAGGAGGTAAGGTCTCTCAAAGGTGCTCAAGTCATGAGGGTGGCGTCTCATGAGTGTGAGTAGTGCCTTATGAAAGAGACCCCAGAGAGCTCCCCCGCCCCTCCCACCATGTGAGGACACAGTGAGAAGATGGCTGTCTAGGAACCAGTGAGCAGGTGAATCTGCAGGTGTCTTCCAGCCTCCAGAACTGTGAGAAGTAACTTTCCGTTGTGTATAAGTCATCCAGGCTATCGTATTTGGGGTATAGCAGTCTAAACTAAGACATTCAAATTCAGGAGAGAGCTACCTCCTAAGCCTTGGGAGATAGGTATCTGTTCAAAATAGAAAAATAGAACATCATGCACTGTTTATGTTCATTGTTCACTGAGCCTTTTTAAAAAGATTTTAATTTCTACTTTTTAAATGTTTATTTATTTTGAGAGAGGGGGGTGCTGGGGAGCCACAGAGAGAGAGGAAGAGAGAATCTCAAGCAGGTTCTGTGCTGTCAGTGAAGAGCCAGACGGGGGGCTTGAACTCACGAACCATGAGGTCATGACCTGAGTGGAAACCAAGAGTCGGGACGCTTAACTAAGTGAGTCACTCAGATGCCCCAAAGATTTTGTTTTTTTAATTTTTTTTTTTCAACGTTTTTTATTTATTTTTGGGACAGAGAGAGACAGAGCATGAACGGGGGAGGGGCAGAGAGAGAGGGAGACACAGAATTGGAAGCAGGCTCCAGGCTCCGAGCCATCAGCCCAGAGCCTGACGCGGGGCTCGAACTCACGGACCGTGAGATCGTGACCTGGCTGAAGTCGGACGCTTAACCGACTGCGCTACCCAGGCGCCCAAGATTTTGTTTTTAAGTAATCGACATAGGCAACATGGGGCTTGAATTCACAACCGCGAGATCAAGAGTCACATGCTCTACTGACTGAGGCAGCCAGGCACCCCAAGATTTTAAGTTTATTTATTTATTTTGAGACAGGCACAGAGTGCATGAGTATGTGTGATTTGGAGAGGGCCAGAGAGACAGACAGAGAGAGAGAGAGAGAGAGAGCGAGAGAATCCCAAGTAGGCTCTGCTCTGTCAGCACAGAGCCCAATGCAAGGCTCAAACCCATGAACTGTGAGATCATGACCTGAGCTGCAACCAAGAGTCAAACACTTAACTAGGTGAGCCACCCAGATGCCCCAAAGATTTTATTTTTAAGTAATCTCCACAGCCAACTTGGGGCTCAAACTCACAACCCAGAGATCAAGAGTTGCTTGCTCTACCAACTGAGCCAGCCATGTGCCCCATTGCACACCATGCGTTTAGGATGTTGGGTGAAGCTCTCACATACTAGGTTTGGCTCAACGATGGGAACCAGTAGTATAGATTGTGGACCTGAGACTTAAAAGGACTGTAGACATGTCTACTCAAATAGCTTCACTCTAATGAAATACTCAAAGCCTAGACATCATGGATCTTCCCACATGCCACAGAGGCACTGGGTTCAGGGACAGAATAAGACCCCGGGCCTCAGAGACTCAGCCCCTGCGTATTCCTCCCTGCTTCTTTGCAGTGTTGCTTTTGGATGTTGACCCGGTGCAGTGTGAGGTCTAGATAGCCAGGAAGCGCTAAGCATCAATGTTGGATGCCCAAGAGAAAATATAATGCAATCATTCCATGGATCTAGAGCGTACCTGCACTTGGAATTCTCTGAACACAACTGTAGCCTTGGAACCTGAAGAGAGACAGGCAATCTAATGAAAATCAGCCCTAAGTCAACCATACAGACAACAGGAACAAGTTCATGAAGGGATGCAGGGAAAGTGGTCAACAACAGTTGGGTTGAAGCAGAAGGAAGCACATACTTAAGAAAGTGAGGTCTCTGTGGTCAGGATGGGGGGGGGGGGAAATGAAGAGAATACTTCCCAGTGGTCTTCCCAGCAAGTAGGACCACGTGGTTCCCCGCTATGAATTCCGTATCACCCTGGCCACGGTTCTAGATTCATCTAGACGTAGCTGCAGGTCAGTCTTCCACGTGATTCTGCCAGATTTCCGTTTCACAGCCAGGGGCAGGAATTCTGCCCTGCTGGTGAACCCAGTCCCTGTTTCTGCCACACACCGTCTCACACAGGTGCGCGGCGAAAAGCCCCGTCCCGCTCCTCACACCTCAAATCTTTTCTTGCATCCTGGCCAAGTGCCCCCGTTTCTGCAAGACTGGGGCTTCGCTGCCTTCTTGTTTTATTTTGTTTTTGGTTCGTCTGTTTGTTTTCACCACCAAAGTTGTCCTTGTGCAGTGATAGTGATCACACCTGAATGCGCACGGCAGTCCCCTGGAGTGCTTGTTAAGACCCCTGGTGCCGAATGCACTCGCTCGGCCCCACCTGCCCCAGCCCCACAGTACCTGACTGAGGCGGTCTGGCTTGGGGCTGAGGATTTGCCTTTCTCCGAGGCTCCCAGGAGAGGCTGATGCAGGTGCTTCTGGACCACACGTTGAGAGCCGCCGGGCTGACACACGACACGGTTCCACAGGACGTGATTTCTGCTGCCTGTTCTCCCTGTCTGACTTTTTCAGCATCCCCTGTGTCAACATCGACCCATGGAGGTAACTTCTCCAGGCCGCCCTAGCTGGTAACCACGCGCCTTCCCTCCCAGAGCTGTAATACAGACATCATTATCTCCCTTTTCTCAGCGAGGAAACTGGGCTTGGATCTACAGAAGAACATGCTCTTTGCACAGAGCTTAGGAAAGGCCAAATCAGTGACCACTTCTGCGCCTCCTGGCTTCTGCCGCTTCTTATTTCCCACCCTAGTGCTGTGCCAGAGGTTAACTCTTGTTTCAGAAACTGGTTTCTGAGGAACATCAGTTCCTTTTCTTCCTTCTGTCTCTCTCCGACGCGGTTAAGAGCACTGGCACACAGACGGTCCACCATGAGTGAGGAGCAGGGACGGTGATCCGGAAAGTACAAAGTTCAGATGCTCCGTGTCCAGCAAAGCCACAGCTGCGTCTTTCTGGCCACGTGTTCATCACTTCCTGTCCCGTGTGGCTCAAAGGCTGTCCTTCCCGACGTTGGCCAGTGTCTGCCCTTGTGAGGTGGGGAAGCACAGTTTAGAGAAGAATCCCATTTTGCAGCTTTTCTTCACTGGCCAGTGGAGTTACCCGGAGGTTAATTAGCTCTCCGAAAATCTCGGCTGGCCTCGGTATGGAAATTCGCAACTCGGGGTGAGTTATTGGCAGTCTCGCGCTGTGATGGCGGGCCAGTTGTCCTCTGTTGAAGCCATAATTGACATTTTCTGGGTTACTCTTAGACTCATTGCCATCATACATGAAAGCAGACCTTATGCACTTACTGTAGACTCTGATACATATATTTACTTACAAAAATGCAACAGGTGACCAATCTCAAGTTAATTAGGTCAATGACAGTTCAGGCTTTGGATTCACGGCAGGGTTGTTGGTAGGCACGCAAAGACGTTCCACCTTTAAAACGAGGGTACTGCAGGAAGGAATAACATGTCCCTCATGGGAAAGTCACTCTGTGGCTCTGTGAATGAGGGAACGCATGGGGTAGTGTGGTGGCTAGAATCCAACTCCTGTCCACCCAAAAAAGACAGGCATTCAGACTGCCTGGCTCTTCACAAATTATAACAGGAGTGACTAAAGAGAGATTGAGAACGCTCTTTTTTAACCTAATTTTATCCCTCCAGAAACTGGACCTGGCAGTTAAAAGCCACACAAACTGCCTCCCGCATTCAGCAAAGTGTAGCACTTTGCCATTTCCTGATGTCCTGCTGTGGGTTTTTTTTCCCCCTGAACGAACCCAATAAGTTGTCAGGGCAAAATGTCCTATTTAAGTATGGGAGCACATCTGTTTCAATTTCCTACTTTTGATCTATTTTAGTAGTTCCCTCATTGTGTCACAAGAGACCACTGAGGTATCCAAGACAAATAAAAATGTTACCCAATGAGCTTGCATTTAAAAAAAAAAACAAAAAAAATAAAACTTCACAGTTCTGGTTTTTGAGGTTTATCATACGTGCTCTGTCTCAATATAGATATTATAGCATATATATATTTCCAATGGATAACATATTGCTTGAGGGTAGTCTATATCACAATTTTTACCCTAATTACTTTGATTAAACATAATATTTATTGATTAAACATAATATCACAAATATTTAACGTAATTAGTTGAGCAAATGGATTATTCAATTGCCTTACTGGGTTGTTAATGTCAGTCCTTTCCCCCTCTTCCATGGACACATGTATCTTTATTCGGAAATAGGGTGACCAAAGCATCTCGGTTTGCCGAGGACTTTTGGGGTTTAGTGTGGAAAGTCCGATGTCCAAGGAACTGTTTTGGTTGCTCAAACTTCACATTCCTAGTGCTCAAGAACCAGATGGTTGCTCAAACTTCACATTCCTTTTCCAAAATTCTTGCTGGCTTGTTAGTCCCCCTGTAACCGTCTCTGTTCATATTTACGTGTGTCCGAGTTGTCCTAGCTGCAGAAATGAGCCCTGTGTTTTCTCTCACTGAACGAGAGCACCCAGCAGTGGTCTAGATGTCTACCTGAAGTTATCATGTCCTGTACAGAAAAGTGTGTCAGTTAGAGGGACAGAGGAAGAAAATGGATGGCCTCAGTCTTAACACACAGATAAAAGGTATTAAACAGATGCATATTTATTGGGTTTGCTTTTGACAAATATGGTAGGGGTCAACATCCTCCTAGGTGTCTATCAATGTTCAACATTCTCCCCAAAGACGTCTGTGCCTAGTGATGGAAGCCCTGAGGAATATTCTGTATTATTTTCCTAATGCTGCTGTAACACATTGGCACAGTCTCAGTGGCCCAACACAACACACATTTCTTATTATACATTCCTTGAAGTCAGAGGTCAGAAATGGGTCTCACTAGGGTGCCCTTCCTACTGGAGGCTGTAGGGTATTATTTGTTCCTTTGCTTTTTTCCAGCTTCTAGAAGCTTCTGAGTTCTTTGGTTCAGGGCCCCTTCAAAGCCAGCTGTGTGGCATCTTGACATTTCCACTGTCATGTCTCCTCCTCTGAGCCTAGAGCTTTCTGTTAGAAGGACCCCCGGAGGGACATGAGCACCACCCAGATAATCTAGGATCTCTCCCCATCTCAGGATTTATGACGTCATCATGCCTACAAACTTCGTTTTGCCTTCAAAGGTAATGCAGTCACTGGTTCGGGGACTAGGATGTGGACATCTTGGTGTCTGGTCAGTGTTTTGTGTACCAGAGGAGCCAAGATCACATCAGGTCTGAAAGCATCATTGAAACCAGCACAACAGGGCTAATCCTTGCTCTCAGCTTAGCTCCTACACTTCCTACAGACTCCTTTTTCCTCCAGCTCTCTGCCAAAGCTGACACCCGTTTTTTTTTAATTGAGATATAATTGACATCTTACAGTGTATTGGTTTCACGTGTACCACATAATGATTCGACACATGTATACATTGCAAACTGATTTCTATGATAAATTTAGTTAACATCCCTCACCACACAGTTACGATTTTTTTAATGGATGAGAATGTTTCAGTTCTACTCTTCTAGTGACTTTCAAATATACAACACAGCTTTGCTAACGATAGTCACATCCTATACATTCATCCTATGTCACGGCTATGCATTCATCTCCGGGACTTATTTATCTTATAACTGAAAGTCTCAACCCTTTGACTACCTTCATCCATTTTACCGCTCCCTGTTCACACCTCTGGCAACCACCAATCTTTTCTCCGTTGCTATGAGTTTGGCTTTTCTGGATTCCACATGTAAGTGAGATCATATAGTATTTGTCTTTGTCTGTCTGCCTTATTTCTCTGAGCCTAATGAGCTCAAGGTCCATCCATGTTGTCACTAATGGTGGGATTTCCTTCTTTTTTACGGTTGAATAATATTTCTAGATATACGTATATATTTTCTGTTTCCATGGCTTGGCTATTACAAATAATGCTGCACTGAGCAGGGGTGTACCAGTATCTGGTCAGGATAGTGTTTCCATTTCTTTTGAATAAATACTCAGAAGTGTAGTCACTAGATTCTATGGTAATTCTATTTTTTTATTTTTCGAGGGACCTCCATACTGTTTTCCAGAGAGGCTGCACCAGTTTGCATTCCCACCAATAGGGCACAAGCGTTCTTTATTCTCTACGTCCTCACCAACACTGATTATTTCTTGTCATCTTGATTTAGCCATTCTGACAGGTGTGAGGTGATATTTCATTGTGGTTTTGATTTGCATTTCCCTGATATGAGTGATGTTGAGCATCTTTTCATGGCTATCTGTATGTCTTATTTGGGGAAAAAAAAAGTCTATTCAGATCCTTTGACACTCATTTTTTTTTTTTTTTTTTTTTTTGGATAACTAGAGCATGAGTAGTGGAAGGGAAGAGAGAGAGGGAAACAGAAGATCTGAAGCAGGCTCCATGCTGACAGCAGAGAGCCGATGTGGGGCTCGAACTCATGAACTGCAAGATCATGACCTGAGCAGAAGTCGGACCCTCAACCAACTGAGCCACCCAGGGGCCCCTGACACTCATTCTTAATTCACTCATTAGCTCTTCAGGCTAAGTCAACAGAAGATGAAACCATTGCTTTATTGGGCTAAGTGCCTCACCTTGCTAAAGGAAGCATCTACCAGTGACCAAAGGTTTCCCTCTAGTTGAAAGAGTACATTCCCAAACTGAATATTTTAGCTTTCCATCTGATGTTCACGTAGTTATTTTCCTGAGGTGAGATGCTATTTATATATCCCCAACTCATCTTAAATTACTTTTCCTGATGTTGCTAAAGAAAAGGAAAAAGTCTCCAATATCAGCAGAAGAATCCAAATATTAGCATGCTGCTGATGGGCAACCATTTTCTGACCTAAAAAAAAATAGCAATTTCATATAGTTCAACCTAGAAATAATTCATTTTCTGAGAACTTGGTGTTTATGCGAGAATGTGAGGTTCTGAACTGAGGGAGATGAATGATGGATATTTTGGTTTCATTGTCTGAAGTGGTTTGTACTGAATTCAGGAAGTACTGATTCATTGATTTACTCATTCTTTCAATGAAGATTTATGAATATTCATTGTGTGTCCATAAATGTGCTGTATTGTGTGAGTACAGAACAAAAATGAAACAGTGTGGCCTGATTCTGGCATGCACTAGAAGAGGTCATTATCTCAGGAAAATGGGCACCATTCTGGACCTCTTTGGCACTGGTGTTGTGAAGTTTTGATTATGGTCTCCTGGTATTTAAAGAGCTCATAGAAGCTATTACCCGGTTTGTTTTTAATTTTCACTAGGGATTCAAAGGTTACTACAGCATGTAAGAAGTCAGGATAGAAATAAGGAAATTCCTGCCAAAAAAGCATGTTTTTCTCTGAAAGTACATAAGACGTCCATGTTCCAGGAGAGGGTTAATTTCAGTGTGGATCTTTTCCAAGCAAAGAGAGAGACAATAACATCCCAAGGTTTTTTGTGGAGTTCCGTGATTCTCCAACACATCGCATTTTCGCTCCCCCATCCCCGTGGGGGAAAATAAAGATATGGGATAAAGCACTTTTACAACTTTGATTAACTTTACACAGAAGGACGAGATCATGTATTTGGAAGGTGAACTTGGGATTTGTAAAATGATGAGTATATTTAGCAACGCCATAAAGAATAATGACCCTGCTATGGAAAATGGTTAAGGGACGGCATAATGTCTCCAACTCTTCATTTTCTGGGAAAAAAAGGCTTAATAATGATTATTATATTTTATAATGGGATTTAGTGGCTGCCTAACTGTGTTTTGATTTTCCAGGATTAGTGCTCAGCGCCATAATTGTAATTCCTTCTGATTGCAGACGGCACTGCGGTTACACAGCCACTTGATTCCTCCTGAGTGCCAGCCTCTGCATTCTTTTCGGGCTGATTTGAAGGTAATGAAGCAATCTATATTTAGGTATTTTGCAGAGGTTTTTATTTTTGGCTAAATGTTAAGTATACATTTTCCCGGAGTAAATGCTGCTAACAGCAAAGGAGTCTAATGGATTTTCTGGAGAAAATATTGGAAACCTGACTTGATTTTGACCAGTGTCATCTCATCTCCATTGCCTGACTCACTTGGGACGGACTGTATTTGTTACAACTATTCAAATGCCATCAAGTATTTGACATGGAGTACGGTAAATACCTTAGGGGATCCCCTACTTAGACTTTAGGCAGGAGAAAGTTCTGTACAAATAGATGCCACATTGGAAGCACAGGCAATTCAACATTGTAACATAGCAAATGGATGACCCCCATATGGCTGGTATATCGGCCGATAGAGAACGCATACTTGTACAAATCAGACCCCTGGTTCTAATCTATGTCCCTACTGGAGTTCTCTCCTTTACATGCTCACCTAATTTCTGTGTTTGATTTGTTCTTTGTTCTGCTGGTTTATTGATTTATTGTCTGTATATATTTTATGTGTCTTTCTAGGCCATCTTAAAAACTTTGGAAAAAGACAGAAGATGTCTGGCTGGGATGGATGGATGGATGGACGGAGGGAGAGATATAAGTAAATAGATAGACGGAGGTATGGATCGATGTATGAATAGATGGCCAAGTGGCTGGGTAAACATATGAATGAATGAATGAATGAATGAGTGGAAAAAAACTGAAAGAATAAATATGCCAGCAAACCTTTTGATTAAATGCTGTGTTGTACCATATAATCATCTGCCCAGTCCTTTTCTTCCTCTCCCTTACCATTAACCCTACACTGCTTTGGTTCCTTCTCCCTCAGCTCTTAAATCAATTTTCATTCTTCAATTGTCCTTTCTCTGAGAAACTCTTCCTTCTCATGCCCTCCTCTCTCTTTCCGGAATTTAGACACCCCTCTTTCCTATGCCTCAGTCATCATGAATATAACTGTCTTATATAGTACATACCATACCCTTTGTGATCTGTTTCCTTTAACAAACAGCACAGTCTCCAGAGCTCTTGGTGCTGTCTTGTTCTGGAATTTCCAGTGCCAGACATGGTGTTCTGCACATTGCAATAATAGAATATTGGCATTTACTGAGTTCCTGCTGTTTCCTAAATCATATATAGTTCATGTGTATTGTGTTGTTCAATTTCCATAACACTTAGAAGTCATAGGTCTTGTTGTGGTTCTCATTTTACAGTTAAGAAAGCTAAGGTTCAGAGGGATTTGGCAACTTGTCTAAGATCACAGCGCTGGACAGTGGTAGGATAGATGCAGAAACCTGGGCAGTCTGACTCTACAGGATGCATTCTTCCTGGGGTCAATACCATCCCAAGTGGAGTGAAAATTGGTTCTTGGGAGATGACAAAAGTCATACTCGTTTTATGAATAGAGTCCAGAAATACAGTACAGATAAGCCATATATTTGTTAAACTTTCATAGGGGGATAGATTAAGAAAAAAATGTGTGAAAAACCTCCTTGGTGAGCAATAATGAAAAAAATATTGAGAAACACTGAGTTACTTACAATGGTGGTAGCTCATGACCTCTTATTACAGAATGAGGAAATGGGTAAGTGGATGCACAGAGGAATAGAACATCAAATATTTGTTCCTCTTCTTAAGGAGCATGGTGAGCAAATTCAGGTGGTCCCAAAGGACCCCCACCTCCTGGTTTATGCCCCTATTTAGTCCTTTCATTTGAGTGTGGACTGTCCTAGTGACTTGATTCTAACCAATGGAATACAGCAAAGATGAAGGGAGGTCACATCTACGTTAGGTTACCTAAGACCCTGATTTCTGTCTTTCTAGCAGACTCTCTCTTGTTGGCTTTCGATGAAATAAACTGCCATATAGAACATCTGTATGGAACCACAAAACACCCCGAATAGCCAAATCAATCTTGAGAAAGAAGAACAAAACTGGAGGTTATCACAATCCCAGATTTCAAGATATAGTGCAAAGGTGTACTAATCAAAACAGTATGGTATGGGCACAAAAATAGACACAAAGATCAGTGGAACAGAAGAGGGAGCCCAGAAATAAACCCACAATTATATGGTCAATTAATCTTTGACAAAGAAGGCAAGGATACACAATGGGGGAAAGACAGTCTGTTCAACAAATGGCATTAGGAAAAGTGGACAACCGCATGCAAAAAAATGAAATTGGACCACTTTCCCACACCATACACAAAAATTAAGTCAAAATGGATTAAAGACCTAATGTAAGATCTGAAACCATAAAAATCCTACAAGAGAGCACAGGCAGTAACTTTTCTGACATCAGTCCTAGCAACATTTTTCTAGGTGTGTCTTCTGAGGTGAGGGAAACAAAAGGAAAAGTAAACTATTGGGAGCAATCAAAATAAAAAGGTTTTGCACAGTTAACGAAACCATCAACAAAACAAAAAGACAACCTAATGAGTGAGAGGAGATATTTGCAAGTGACATATCAATAAAGGGTTAATATCCAAAACACGTAAAGAACTTATACAACTCAACACTAGAAACACAAACAACTCAATTTAAAAATGGGCAGAGGACCTGAATAGACATTTTTCCAAAGATAACATCCAGCTGGCCAACAGACACATGAAAAGATGATCAATATCTCTAATCATCAGGGAAATGCAAATGAAAACCACAAGGAGATATATCACCTTATACCTGTCAGAATGGCTAGTTTCAAGAGAGAGAGAGAGAGAGAGAGAGAGAGAAAGAAAAAGAAAAAAATAAATAACAAGTGTAGGGGAGGATGTGGAGAAAAAGGAACTGTTGTGTACTGTTGGTGGGAATGCAAACTGGTGTAGCCACTCTGGAAAACAGTAGAGAGGGTTCCTCAAAAAAGTTAAAAAAAGAAATACCATGTGATCCAGCAATTTCACCACTGGGTATTTACCAAGAGAAAGCAAAAACATTAATTTGAAAAGACATATGCACCCTCATGTTTATTTATGAAAAACATTAATTTGAAAAGACATATGCACCCATTATTTACAACTCAACAGTGTTTTTTTATTATTGTTTTAACGTTTATTTATTATTGAGAGACAGAGAGAGACAGAGCATGAGCATGGGAGGGAGAGACAGAGAGACGAGGAGACATAGAATCTGAAGCAGGCTCCAGGCTCTGAGCTGTCAGCACAGAGCCCTACGTGGGGCTCGAACTCACAAACTGCAAGTACATGACCTGAGCCGAAGTTAGATGCTCAGCCCCCTGAGCCACCCAGGCACCCCTACAACTCAACAGTTTTTTAAGAGCTTATTTTTAAGTAATCTGTACACCCAATGCGGGGCTTGAACTTATAACCCAGAAATCAAGAGCTACATGCTCTACTGAGATACGTCTATGTCCATGTCTATGTCTATGTCTATCTAGATAGATCGGAGTATTATGCAGCTATAAAAAAGGATGAGATTTTTGCCATCTGTGACAACATGGATGGACCTAGAGAGTATCATGCTAAAAGAAATAAGTCAGACTGAGAAAGATAAATGCCATGTGATTTCACTCCTATCTGGAATCTAAAAAATGAGTAAACAAACAAAAAGCAGATGCAGACCCATAAACACAGAGAACAAACTGATGGTTGCCAGAGGGGAAGAAGGCAACGTGATGGGCAAAATGAGCGAAGGGGGGAGGGAGATACAGGCTTCCAGTTCTGGAATGAATTAAATGCACTGATCCAAGGCACAGCACAGGGAGTATAGTCAACAGAATTATAATAGTGATAGATGGTGACAGACAGTAACCACACTTAGGGTGAGCAAAGCATAATGTATCTAGAAGTGAAATCACCATGCTGTATACCTGAAACCAATGTAACATTCTGTGTCACTATACTCAAATTAAAATAAAAATTTTAATGGAGTCATATATCTTATCCTAGAAAACTCTTCCCCTTGAAGATCCAGTTAAAATGTCCCTTCTCTGGTGCACCCAGCTGGAAAGTGAGCTCACAGGGGTCATTCTCTCCCCCTGCCATCCCTGTGGCCTTAATAAAAGTACTTAACCTTGTTGTACTTTTAAAAATGAAAAAGATTTGGGGTGTCTGGGTGGCTCAGTTGGGTGAGCATCAGAGCCTTGATTTCAGCTCAGCTCTGTGTTGGGTTCCTTGCTGAGCATGGAACCTGCCTAAGACTCTCTCTCTCTCTGTCTCTCTCTCTGTCTCTCTCTCTGTCTCTCTCTCTTCCCCTCTCCTCTCCTCTGCCTGTGTGTTCTGGTCTGTCCCTATCTCTAAAAATAAAAAAAAAAATTTAATTAAGAAAAAAAAGATTCAGACCCATGAGGCGCCTGGGTGGCTCAGTCAGTTGGGTGTCTGAATTTAGCTCAGGTCACAATCTCATGGTTTGTGGGTTTCCGCCCTGCGTTGGGCTCACTGCTGTCAGTGCAGAGCCCACTTGGGATCCTCTGTCTCCCTTTCTCTCTGCCCCTCCCCCCTAAAAAAATAAATCAACATTAAAAATAAGTAAATAAAAAAGATTCAGACCATTGATTACAGTGGCCCCCTAGGGACTGGATATGTTAAAAGGGCAAGTGTATGAAACAGTATGATGGTTGAGGAAGGAGTGAGGTGATCACGTGTTGATGTAGAGTCAATGGCAGGAGGAGGGCTTCACCCCACACAGGCACTCATGGGGTCCCTGGCAAGAGGAGAAGACAAGGCTAGACATGTGAGTGAGGGTGTCGAATGCTCCAGTCTAGATGTCCTGTCCTTACAGATAAGGTGGCCACACGTCCTGGTGTGTCTAGGAGAGTCTTGAATTAGACCGGTTTTCCCCGCGGAATTATTGACGGTGCTTCTTTTCACTCTGCAAAGTGTCTCTGTTTGGTGGACAGATTGTATGCCTTTTCCACCCTCACCTCCACCTCCACAGAAACCTTGTAAGAAACACTGAGTTTGTAAATACTTGAAAGCCGTGGGTTTCTTCCCACTGTTATGGAACTTAGCATCTCCAGCAAAGCAGTCTAGCGTGCACTGTAATTAATATCAGAGGATGGTTTAAATGCCAAGCATGAAAAGCTGTTTCGTTCATGAAAAGTCACTTGGGCACAAAGATCTGAGGGTCTTCAAATGATAAGGGCTTATGGTTGCACAGTGCTCTGTGGTTCATAAAGGGCATTTATCTACTTTTCTCCATTCATACAGAAAAAAAAACATGGTCTCTGAGGTAGAGTAGGTATTATGATACCCAACTGAGAGGCAAAGCCGTTGAGGTACAGAAGGGCAGGCCATGCAATTCATCACATTTGAATAAGAGACGAGGCAGTTGGGATTCTTATCAAGTGGGCTCTCCATTCTCAGATGTGCTTACTCTTCTATCTGAAGAGTCTGATGGAATTCTACCAGGAGAAGGATGGATACTTCACCCTGGATGCAGGATACCAGTGCCAACTTTGGTTGAAAAAATCCTATGAATCCCTTAGACGACTCATATGAGGATTCGTTACATGAAGTTCTGAGAACACAGACCATTTGCAAATGTGACTTCTCTCTTCCATTACATAGATCCTCAAGGAAGAAGAGTGAATGCTCTTACCTTTGGCTGTCCTCAATGGCCCCAAACAATTGCCCTTGAATGTCATTATTATTTCCCCAATGTCCACAAGGGTGGCAAGGTCTGATGAGAGGCGTAGTGTGCTTTCACCTTGCTTTCCAAATCTCAACGATCAACTATGAGAAATGCTGAAACCATTGCTCTCTTCAAAGAGATAGGCCTGACTGGGATAAGATGAGACATTTCTCTTGTTCTAGTTATATGGCTTAGCATGGGAAGCGTACTGTGGAGGGAGGTAAAAGCAGAAAGTGGAGGTGTTACTTGTGATACTTGTGCATACTTTGGTCTAGGTAAGATATCCAAATGTTCCCTCTCTTGTTGTACCTCAAAATGGACAGTGCCCGTTTCCCATGGCAGACTGGACCCTGTGGGTGGAACAAAGTCACCTACGATTTTGCCACCCAAATAGTCTTTCTTAACATACTTTATTGTACTGTTGTTATTGTGATGTGCAGGATCCTGGAGAGTCCCTTGAGTACAGAAATAGGGAAAAGAGGCACAGATTTCTGGTAGCCATAAAGTACTCAGAGATTCTCCAAGTGTTCTTGAATCACCTAACCATGACCTCATTCATCCTGATCTCTCAGACATGGAATGTGTATAAATAACTGCTCGCACCAAATATAATAACGGTTGTCCCACAAACACAAACTCCCAGGAAAACCCAGTAGACAGCAGAAAAGGGAAAGGGGGTTTAATACGTTTATTTGCAGCTAATTGCTTGAGTTACTCGAGGGCTGGCCAGCTGCAAAAATCTGCAGAGCAGTTTTGAAAGCATTTGCTGAACTTTTAATCTTTACTTAGGGAAACCCCATGATTCCCTGGGAATTTTGCCTGTGTAAAGACCATAACATATGGACCATTTGTGGAGACATATGTTTGAGTACTGAGCCCTCAAGCAAAACTTTCACAAACTCTTCTCTTGGTCCTCTTTAAATTTCCAGAGAACAGATATGTAGTGGAAAGCCACACGCCCCCTTCTCTCCCTGGCACCTCATGGGAGGATCTCAAGGGTATTATCAAGACCTTTGTCTCTGATGATCTGTTTGCGTCAGAAAGAGGAAGGAAAGATACTTAATCAAGGGACGTGATTCTTACTGCGGAGAATGCTTTCTCCTTTAATCTATAAAATGCATGAACAACTTCCTGTCTTGCCTTTGGCTCTAGAAGATCAACCATCTGTCCTGCGAGGTCCCAGGTGTCAATGGTCCTCAGGCAGAATGGTGAGTCTGGATGGGCTTAGGCGAGAAACGGACATCGCCTCAAATAGGCAAGTAAAACATCTGGACCCAAACCGGCTTCTTGCCTCTCTTCTCTCAAAGTGGGGAGTGATGAATGAACATGCCATTTCCTACTGGCGACGAGAGCCCTTCCAGCTCTCTATTAGTGTGCTGTCACAGCATTGGTTAACTCCGTTCACCCCAAACCCACTAGGAGCTTAAGCCTCCCGGGGCGTCACTAATAGAGCATGGGGAAGACAGGGGTCTCCCAAGCTTGTAGCCTGTCTGTAGGGTTTATGAACCAAGCAGGTGAGGTGGCACTGGGAGAGAAGGCGCCAGTATGCATGGAAGCCACGTGCACACCCCACATGGCCCAGGATGCTCCCACACTTAGAGCAACTGAACTGCCTCTCTCGCATTAGCGGGGAGTCCTGTTTCTTGCCTCCTCACAATGTGACAATGTGGCCCCCAAAGGAGCCATTGATATAATTAAAACACAATACTTCTCTTAGCATTGATTTCTCCTTTAAAACAGAAAATATCTATATAGTATCTACCACATGTGTGAGACACTGAAGAAATCGGAGCCGGCAGGACAGATAGCGTCCCTGCCATCCGGGAGTGGAAATGCAAATGCGGGAGACTCGAGGAAGGAGACTGAGAGGCACCACAGGACAACGAGACTGTGCCTCACTGTGCTGCGTATGACTGGGGCATGGCTTCTGCATTATTGCACACACGCCTTCTGGAGAAATCCCCAGTGGGGCGTTGAGCAAACCATTCTGCCCTCTTTATTCTCTCCGTTGAATCACAGCTTCTACTTTCTAACAGAGTCAACAGCATCTTATGAAGACATCTGTCTAACGTCAACAATCCAGCCGCCCAGAAACGCAACTGCAAATCCTTCCACCAACAAAATGAATGCGTACGAAGAGCAGGCAGACAGCCTGGCAAAAAGAAATAAAATAAAATAAAAATAAAAAGAAGTGGGTCACACACGACAACACCGAGGGATTGAAAGTAATTTCTGAGTTAGTCCCAGGAGGGTCTACATTCACACGAGCGTCTGAATCTGGTAAATGGGTCGTGGTCTGTCAACGCACATATGCATTTATTAACGGAAGGAAATAAAGAGGTGTTAGTGATGGAGGCATGCTGTGGCGTGGCACACACACACATTTTCATCCTCACACTTGGCATTTTTGTGGTCAGGAAGCCTTGTTTTCTGGAGCAAGATTCCTTTCCTCGACTGCAATGCCCTACGTTCTGCACCTCATTTATTTCACTTCTGAAATGCTCTCTCTTGGCACTTAACTTCCTTCCTTTAGCCCTGTGATGCCAATGCCAACAGCAGCCGCCTACGCCTCTCACAAATCCCTTGATAAGACTCACATATTACACGGAGCCTGGCAGGACTGTTAGCACTGCTCATATCTGCTCCCTTCAGCATTTCCCCAAACTGTCATGCAGTGTAGGAAAAGTGTTTGCTGCTGGCAGGGAGGATGTTGCCTTGTTATGTCGGGTAAAGGACTCACGCAGCTACACTAGGTGACACACAGCGATCATTTTTGGCAGCTCACCTGCTCAGAGTGCACGGGGAAAGGTGTGGTTGCTCTGGAAGCAAAACTCAACTGGCGGATGGCAAGACCCATCATCTCCAAGCTACTGGCTACAAGGGGGTGTTAAGAAAATTCTCCCCCCCGCTCAGTGAATTCAGAATGAACCATCTGTGAGGTTCCATAGCCACACACTGAATGACCCAGAAAGATGAGAAAGCCACACTGTGCGTTGCAATGGTGCATAACTAGAGAGACTCACACTGAGTTGTAACTGAGGGTAAGGAAAGCCAACTCGGACCCTCTCACCAAATCCCCTCTTCCTCCATGGCCTCTGGACACCGGGCAAGGGAAGAGAAGACAGAGGGGTGACCCTAGAACCAGACCCACCATTTGGAGGGTTTTTTTCCCTAAAAAAAAGGTGGGAATTTTCCATCTTTCTATATTTCATATAAAAGAAAGAGGAAATGCTCTTTCAAGAGACCAGCATCTGGAGATTGGATAAACAGTAAGGACCGGTGTTTCCCTTGGAACTTAAGGGCAATAATAGAAACCCTATGGTTTGAAAATATTTTCCTCTCCTCGTGATGTTTCCCTCTAGTGACGAAGCACCCGATGCATGTAGCAGTCTACAAATTATTGACAAGAACCAATGCAAAAATACACAGAACAGCAATTTAACACATACTGTTAATTTTTAAATGGTGACCGGTCAGTAAACTTCTTACACAGCTCGTCTGTGCTACACACAGTTATAATTCTTTGTGTGCATGGGTTCAGCCTCTGCAGCAGAGGGTAGGAAATGTTGGCATGTAGGATCGGCAGTGGCCTTTCAAACCCCACTCATTTCTGTTGATCATGTGCAAGGATAACATTTCTCCAGGGGTCCTAGGGGCTTTGCAACAAGGAAAGCAATCAAATGACACACATCACAGCAGAAGCAGCACGACAAGGTCCATATTTAGGAGGCAATGGTAGGGTGGCCAAGATAGTGGTAGGCACAAGAGAAGTCCCGTCTTTCCCTAGCAATTGCAGACAGATAAGCCATTGGAGTAGAGGATGTTTCATTTCAATTAATTCGCATCGCAGTCCATGCCTGTGAGTGTGGTACCTCTATTCTACAGACAAGCACACGGAGCTTCACAGGATACGTGACTCTCCAGGATGAACAGGTGCCAATGCTTTTATGTGCAACTTAATCCAGAAGAGAGATGCTCTTTCCTACAGACGATTGAGTTTTGCTGGTTAAAAATGTTGACCCATTGTTTCCCTTATCAAATGATTCTTAGCATGTGGATTTCACAATGCCTTAACGAGTGAGACAGCCATCAAAGCTTTTTTAAAAATATAATTATTTGGCGGCACCTGGGGGGCTCGGTCAGTTAAGTATCTGACTTCAGCTCAGGTCATGATCTCACAGTCTGTGAGTTCGAGCCCTGCGTCGGGCTCTGTGCTGACAGCTCAGAGGCTGGAGCCTGCTTCAGATTCTGAGTCTCCCTCTCTCTCTGCCCCTCCCCGGTTCATGCTCTGTCTCTCCCTCTCAAAAATAAATAAACATTAAAAAATTAAAAAAATTCTAACTATATAGGGGTGCCTGGGTGACTCTGTGGGTTAAGCATCCGACTCTCAGTTTCAGCTCAGGTCGTGATCTTGGAGTTTCATGAGTTTGAGCCCCGTATCAGGCTCTGTGCTGACCGTGTGGAGCCTGCTTGGCATTCTCTCTCTCTCCCTCTATGTCTGCCCCTCCCCTGCTCATGCTGTCTCTGTCTCTCCCAAAATAAATAAATAAACTTAAAAAAATTATTTAATCTAATTATTTAGCAGTCACTGGACGGTCTCTTGCAGCAGAAACATCGCTAACATCCCTCAAAATGGTAGTTTTAGGGAGTTGAAGAAAATATCCCATCTCTTCTAAATCCTCAATGCCAATTTCAAATCAGTTGGCTCTTTCAGAGATAGTCTCCTGTTGTCTTTTACAAAATTGTTTCTTATAATTTCTCCCATGATGGTGGAAACTATAAATGTTCACTATTGATCTTATTATTGAAAAATGGCATTATACATGTCACTTGAGAGGCTCTACTAAATCAAGAGAAAAGCAGGGGCAGAATTCAAATTATAGAAAGCTGAAGAAAGATGATTGATTTGTCTTTAGTTGTTTTTTTAAACTTAGTCATACTGACAGTTTTTCAAAGTCTTTCATGTTACGTGGGTTCTAATCCATTGTGAAAATATGGGTTAATTCTAAGCTCTGTCTGGGAAGAAACAGAAAATGAGACAATGGGCTTTTGCATGAACAACCATTTCAATAAAAAATAATCCAGTGAGGCAGGAGGGAGAACTTTTGGAAGGTGGTCTCACAGAGTCCTGTAATCAGTCCATTTAGTGATAAACGTCAACATCAGGTCTTTTTTTAAAAATTTTTTTTAACGTTTTATTTATTTTTGAGACAGGGAGAGACAGAGCATGAACAGGGGAGGGTCAGAGAGACGGAGACATAGAATCTGAAACAGGCTCCAGGCTCTGAGCTGTCAGCACAGAGCCCGACGCGGGGCTTGAACTCACAGACCGCGAGATAATGACCTGAGCCGAAGTCGGCAGCTTAACCGACTGAGCCACCCAGGCGCCCCAACATCAGCTCTTATATTGACACTGCAGAGGGAAATTATTGAATGAGTCACTTGAATAGACATTAAATACCAGCCTTTCTTGGATTTTTTTTTTCTTCAGTGGTCATACTAAGACAAGGTTAGTGAGTTTCAGCGATTCCATTCAATTAAGAGTCCAAAAAAAATGTATCAAATCATAAACGAATGTCTTCATTACTGCAACCCGCCTGGGAAAAACAGGGGAGTCTGAGTTCCCCTTCAGACTCACCCCACTAGTCAGAAATCACCTGGCATGCCAAGTTTCACAAATATTTTTTTAATGATTACTTTTGAGAGAGAGAGAGAGAGAGAGAGAGAGAGAGAGAGAGAGAGAGAATCCCATGTAGGCTCTGCACCCCCGCACAGAACCCAACATGGGGCTCAAACTCAATAACCATGAGATTATGAGCTGAGCCGAAATCAAGAGCAGGATGCTTAACGGACGGAGCCACCCAGGTGCCCCCAAGTTTCACAAATCTTGATGGGGATTGCAGTGAGTTGAAACTCAGGCCACATGCAAAATAGTCTTGGAAAACCATAACCTGCATTTGTGTAACTTTAGCCAAAGCCAAAAGGGGAAGAGGAAACCCCAGTTGGGCACGGAGGTAAGAGACGGTAGAATTTAAGTTAATAGAAATCTCCTAAAAATTTCCATTTGCATTTGGTTTGAGATCAAAGAGAGTTCATAGGTAATTGGCTCAATTAAGTAACATTAAAAAGTTAACAAATGTTGTGCATGTATACCATGCTGAAAGAAAGGTACGTGGGTCATTCCTGCAGTAAAATGAATGGTCATAAAGGGAATGTATGTAACCAGCATCCAGGTTAAAAAAAAAAAAAAATCAATGATTACCTGCATCTAAGGAGAATCTTCCAGACCTCTCCTGAAAACTACCATTCTGATGTCAAAAATAACTACTTTTCTAAATTCTAACGCCATAGATTAGATTTGCCTATTTTTAAACTCTCTATAAGTGGGATGATTTATTAAGTATTATTATTCTGGCCACCTTATTTCACTTCACATTATAAGATTTGCCCAGGCTGTTGCAGGCGGTAGCGTTTTATTCATTTTCATTTCTATAGAGGATGCTGTTGTAGACATAGGGTTGCGCCCATTTCTACCCCCACCAGCAATATGAGGAGTCACGGTTACAACTATCTTGTCTGCACCTTTGCTAACCCGTAGCGATGTCAGTCCATCCTTGTAGCCATTCTGGTGGTTGGGTAGAGGGCGCCCACTGTGGTTTCCACGTGCATTTGGAAGTCCAAAGTCTGAAGTGCTAATTTAAAATGCCGTAAATATCTCCTAATCTCCTACTTCGTGCCTTCCCCCTTTTTCCTGTCTTACTGGTGCCTTTTGCAATGAGAACATCTTACCCATTTATCAATATTTTCTTTTACAACTCATGGTTTTGTGTATGTGTGTCCAGTCAAATATATCTGGGAAAATTCTGACTTTCTTGATGGCTCTCTGACGTCTGCAATCTTTCTGTTTATTTCTCTCTGTTGTCAGCAGGACGCCAGTGAGTGGCGTTCTAAAGTGATGTGTATAAAGGTAACTGGTCGGATTTATTGTAAACTGTAAAATCGCCCTCACTGGTTTACAGCAGCCTTACAGAAAATGAATCATGATTCTATAGAAATCTACTGGTTGTACTGAGTTTGAGCCTCTATTCCCACCATTATCACTTTGTTCTTAGGCCTATTATTCTCACAGATTTATATTCAAATAAAATATGATTCTGTAATGAAGGAAATAGGAGGGGAAGTATGACCGCCTTCATTTAACCAAAATGAATAAAGTGAAATTTATAAATTCTTTTCAACAGCAGTCCTGAGCTTCCATTCATGGAAGCAGGAAGTCTTTCAAAATGTGTTTTTTTAATTATTTTTTTTATGATGCTGCAAACAAACAAACAAACAAAACCCTTGGGGTTTGAAATAATTTGTAGGTCAGGTCAAAGCTGTAGCAAGTCTAAAAAAATTGATTTGTAGTGATTATTAGATAAAATGAACATAGAGATGGGGTAAAAGATTTTTCTTCCTTCATTTCTATTCAAAGATACCCTTTACGTGAAAGTTTAATAAGGTCCATTAGTATGTTTGTAGACGCCAGGCCATGTATGAATTATACATGCCTGACAAGAATTTCCCACTTCAGGCTTGCATTTATACTGGCAGACTTCATTCTCTGTGCCCAAAATGGACTTTAATAAAGTGGACCTCACCAGTGAATGTTATTAAAAGACAGAGGGAGGGAGAGAGAGAGAGAGAGGTGGGGGTGGGGGAAGGGAGATATCAGCAGAATAGCCAGAAATCCCAGTGAGGGAGTGGAATAAATAAAGAAATAGACAGAAAATAGTAATGTGAGAGAAATACAGGTACATATCTTACCCACTGCATCCTACTCTGGACAAATTCCTTTGCTATCAATAATGTTTAGCTTCAAAAGAATCTTACAGACTTAAATTTCAAAGGGTTTTTGTGCAACCACCAATGTGAAATCTCTTTCAAGGGAGCTGGCAGACAGAGGCAATTTTCCAGGCAATCAGTTGGAATTTCCCACTTTCATCTGAAGGAGAGAATAAAAATACTTGGAATCCATTATGTCATGCTCAAGTGGGTGATCAAAGGCCTCTCCCTGGAAATTCTAGTTCATCTCGTTCATTTCTTCTCGCTTTGGGAATTTCAGCCCCAATGGATACATTAAGCCACATTATTGGAAATAAATAGATTAAGAAGCATGCACGTTTGGGGAAGGAATCAGGAATGAGGCAGGTAATGAACGAGAGACTTTGCGGGTTCGCCTTGGAGACTGGGAACAGGATGCCACGAAGCCCTGTTCTCTGGAGGGAACGTGCAGCCACGTGTGGACACGCACGGGCTGTCGTGTGTGGGGCTGGCTGGTGTGCCCTACTGAAGAAGGTGTCCCGTGATCTGGCTATCACAGACGGGCGGCCAATAATAGCACTCTTTTTTTAATGAGCTGGGTAGAACCAGTAAAGAGAAGCTAAACCCAACTGTGTCTTTTAGTGTAGGGCGGAGGGGTGGGGGGCATGCCTAGTCCTGGGAGATGAGGGCAATAATTCCTAGTCATAAAATAAGACGCCAAAAAAATAAATTAATTAAAATGAATAAAATAAAATAGAACAATAAAATAAAATAAAAGGACACTGAACAAGAAGTTGGAAGACTGGATTAAGAAAACGATGGATCTTGCAACACAGAGGCAACGGTTAATGATAGGCATATGGTTCACTCAACAGAGCATGACTGAAAACCTGGGGGACACCTGTGCCTTCTTTGATGGAACTACCGATGAGGGCTTTCGTACGGTCCGTCACAACCCAGGTCTCTAAAACTTAATTTTCCTCCAGTCCTGCATAGGAGTTTTGAAGGAAAGTAATGATGGCGGCCGAAAAGGAATGCAGACTTTTTCTCCATGTGCTGGTCCTCTTCTAAATGTATAACACTGTGGGAATATTGTTTTTCAGGCCTAGACACAGTCTTGATGGATCAGGTCCTTGTATTTCCCTTCCCCTCTCCTAGTACCTCTGCCTCGTGAAGACAGTCTTAAAACTCAAATGATAATTCTGGTTCTGATACACCTGCTATGCGCCTGAAAGTTTGTCATGCACGTCATATGCAATCTCATGTATTTCTTCCACCTGCAGAATGATCCTGCCTGGTGTGGATTGTTTGTTCTCTTTACAGGAACAGGAATCCAAATGATTTCAAGTGTCTAAACTTCCAGGAAACGGATTGAGAATCTCAACTCCATCTACGTTATTGAAAACCCAAAGCTCTTTCTACTTATCTGGCTGAAATGGATTCAGAAAGACGTGCTCGGTGAGCGCACAGAATATCTTCTCCAGGGGCTTCCTCCCTTCTCCTTGTCGACGTAAGCACGGGATTAGGTTTCCGTGATGGTGGCCGAAAAGCTCAATCTGCAGTCAGATATCTGTGTTCTCAAACTTGGAACACACAACCGTACTGGGCCCACACGGCATTGGTAGGAAGAGCCAGAGAGTGAACATTTCCGATCTTGCGGTCCGCACAGCCTCCTCATGGCTGGTGAACTGTGCTGTTGTAACACGAAAGCAGCCACAAATAACATGACCCAGAGGGGCATGGCTGTGTCCCAATAAAGCCATATTCACGGACACTGAATCTCAGTTCCCAGGTGTTTGTGGCAAATCTGATTCTCCTTTTTCAGTTTCTTTCTTTGCTGCCATTTAAACATGTAAAGAGCGCTATGGTGGCTATGAAAAGGCATATGCTGGGTCACATCTGGCAGCCTGGGCTTAGTTTTGCAAGCCCACCTCCAGAGAGTCTGTTAAGACACAGATGCTGGCTGCCCCTCTCTAGTTTCCCATTCTGTTGGGTGCAGGGGCGACTGGAGAATTGCATTTCTAGTAAGTCCGGTTGTGGGTTCCACGCCTTGAGGAAAACATGAAGTCAAATCGAGGAGCTTGTCCTGAAACCCTGGTTCAAAGGACTGCTGTTGTTTCTGTTGTCAATTTCCCCTGTGCCTGTCTGAGCGAATCACCACTTGCCAACATTTGAAAATGTGGATACTTTGCAGAAAAATTCTACAGCGTTTGATTGTCCTAGAACACTGCAGAAAACAGGCAACAGAGAGCCTGCATTTCTGCACGCCCATGCTTACAGTCAGGGGACTGAGGCCACCATGGAAACACCCCTTGCTGTCTCCCCAAGGCAGGGATGTGAGCAGACACACATATTCTCTGTTCACCTGCCCCTGACAGCATGTGCCTTCACAATTCCTAAACTACACGGAGAGACAATATTCTACCTTATGTCAGAAACTGTAGAGTTTCAAAATTCCTGGGGCGCCAGGGTGGCCCAGTCAGTTGAGCATCTGACTCGCGATTTTCGCTCAAGTCATGATCCCAGGGTCATGGGATGGAACCCCACGTGGGGCTCTGTGCCTCCTTAAGATTCTCTCCTTCTTGGGGCGCCTGGGTGGCTCAGTTGGTTGAACATCTGACTTCAGCTCAGGTCATGATCTCACAGTTTGTCAGTTCAAGCCCCGTGTTGGGCTTTGTGCTGACAGCTCGGAGCCTTGAGCCTACTTCGGATTCTGTGTTTCTCTCTCTGTCTGCCCCTCCTCCGCTCACACTCTGTCTCTCTCTCTCTGTCTCTCTCTCTCTCTAATAAAATTTAAAAAGTCAACACCTAACTTGTGTGGTGCATACTGTTTATATATTTATGATAAACCACATATATATGAGCACACACATATCTATGATTAATATATATAAAATACTATATATAAAAATTTACAGGATTTCCTTAGTTTACACATTAACCATTGAGGTAGGCATTGCTGCCTGATTTCTATGCACAAAAAGGTCCCATAAATTGCATAAGATTGCACGACAAACAAGTGAGAAAGACAATTGAATACCAGACCTCTCTGACCCTAAATTACATGGCCTCTTGTCTATATATTAAACCTCTCTCCCCTCAAGCACAAACCAAAAGAAAAATTTTCAGTAACAACTGCTATATGAACATAAAAACCTTCTCTCCCCCCTCTTCTGTGTGTTCAATAAAATATACAGCAGCAGATTATTTACCAGGAAGAAGTATCAAATTTTATAAATTTTGTATCACTGATAGGCTCATGGTTTTTTTAAAAAATGCAGCAATGGCTTTTGTAAAAAATGCTTTCCTTTGCAAATCTACCATAATGTTTTATTCTCCAACGCATAATTGCATACCAATCAATTTTGATTCTCTGTTCTTCAACAAGCAATATTTGTTTAAAACATCTCTGATTTGGTTCTTCAAGGAACAAGCGATGTGTTGAATAGGAGAATAAAAATTGCCGTTTTTAATGAAGATCGGTCATGCTATTTTGGATTGCCACTGGAGACAGGTTCAAATGTTAGGTGTCAAAGTCATTCCAGAAACTCATTTGCTTCAGCAGTGGTAGGAAAAAAAGAACTTGCAGAAATCAGGGGTTTAAAAGGGTATATTAAGCTTATAGAAAATCAGCATGATGCACAATTATTTTAATCTATATGATGTTATAAAAGTGCACCTAACATATACTGCTTTATGATAGAAAGAAATTACAAAGCAGATATATTAGGTGCAGTGTGTTTGTGTACATGTATACAAACATATGTCCCTATATATATTCACATATAGCAGTTATAGTCTGTTAGTCCATATATATAACATGTCTATTAAAGTAATTGTGATATCTATCAACGCATATATTATACGATATGTAATATAATATATCACAATTATCTTACTGTGCATGTTATAAAAGTGCACTAAAATATCCTCTTTGTAATATATATAAATATAGTATTTTGTCACAGATATAAATATATATTACAAAGACTACATATTATATAATTTAGATAAGAAAGACTGTAACTTAGGTATATATATTCTTATTCATATATAATAGTTAAACTGTTTGTTTTATATGTATGTTTGTTACAAAGAGCATATTTTAAATGTACTTACATAACTAAGATCAAAACAATGTGATACATATTATGTTATATATTATACGCTAACATTTTATATATAAATATCAATTTTTTAAATCCATGTAATGTTATAAAAGTGCATGTAAAATATATTCTTTGTAGTATATATAAATATACAACAGGCTACAGCTGTTATGTATGAATACATACTTATGTATACATATATGTATATATACACATATACACAAAAGCACACTAACATATACTGTTCTGATATATTACAGTGTAATATGCATTAGTAATATGTGTTAATATATACTCCTCTGATATATTACAAAGTAATATGTGTTTTATAACATCATATTGGGGCACCTGGGTGGCTAGGTCGGCAGAGCATCCGACTTTGGCTCAGGTCATGATCTCACAGTTTGTGAGTTCAAGCCCCATGTCGGGCTCATACTCTGTTTCTGTGTCTCTCTCTCTCAAAAACAAATAAACTTAAAAAAAATGATAACATAATATGAATTAAAACAATGGCTAATCGTGCTGAGATTTCTATATATATATATATTTACACATACATACACACATATATATACACACCTATATAATATGTATACATATACACACGTATAGAATATATACCTATACACACGTACATATATATATATACATATACACAAACACAGAGACACATACACGTGTCTATATAAAACATTCCTATCAAGATTTATATAGATTTAAAAAAACTTAATTCCAAGAAGTTACTCTATATTTAGAGGTATTGCATAAGTTATGTAGATTTGTATTTCTTCTCTTCATGATCTCACTGTGTGTCTGTGTGTGTGTGAGAGAGTGTGTGTGCACATATGCACTGTTTCCTCGCAACCCTCAGCGCTGGTTTTGCAAACCTGCGGTGGATGTCGTGCTCTCTGCCCCTCGGTATTTCACAGCCCCCAGCAGTCGTGAGACGCCGAGCTCCCTGAACGCATCAACACTGAGGTTGCACAGAGGAGGCCAAGTAGAAGTTAATGCAGCTACAACGGGCAACGAGCTGAAATTTGCAACAAAGCCTCTTAATCCTGACAATCTGTCACTCCGATTAGAAACAAAAAAGAAAAAAAATCATCTACCTAAATATCTTGATTCTTTAAAGTGAAGTTCATCATCTGGAGGAAAACTGGAGATGTGAATCACAATGTAACAAAATTCTCCAGCATAGTTTACTTGTCTATTTAATATGAACATTTCAATTTGTACCAAACTTTTACGTTTTATCAGCTTTTCCCCATTTCAAGCAGAGTGCTTATTAGGACCACATTCTCGGAGGTGGATTTCTTTATGGAGCTGACAGATCAAAAGACATAGGAATTTTTTCCAAGAAACCTAGGGGCTGCCTCACGTCTTGTTAACTATACTCCGGCTTGTCATGCTGGTCCTTAAGAGATCAGGAGAGGGCTTTCACAAGATACAAAAGAAGGTCAATGTGATAGCGTTAACACTTAAAGGGAATGAAAGAAAATAAATAAAATAAAATAAAATGAAATAAAATAAAATAGAATAAAATAAAATAACATAAAATAGGGAATGGAAAGCAGACAGTGAATCATGGAGATGATTACTTTCTTTGCGGGTTCAGTTAAGGACACCGCCCACAGCATTTCCGCGATTTGATGTAATTTCTCATTTATCTCATCTTTGGAGGGATATCTGTTTGTCTATGTGTGCAGAGTACAAATTCTCCCTTTAGTTTTCAGGGCAGTAGATGTTCTGAGGACACAGCAACAAATGATTGCCAATAGATTCTTTGTAGGTACCATATTATTATACTGATGCTCCAGAAGTGGTGAAAACAAATAATTTTTTTTAAATTCAAATAGACTGAGGTGGAGAAAAATCATACTTAACTCACACTAAGTAATATAGAACAATGCCATATTTGTCGGGGACAAAAGCACTGTCTTGAAAAGGTGATTTTAAATTTTGCGTGAAACACGTAAATCCCGAAAATAACCACGTTTTGCTTTCATGCAAAGCTCAGTAAGCACGGGCCAGATATCTAAGTTCATGAGAAGCCCAAGGCCTCTACTGGAAATGCTGTGGTATTTTTTTTCCCTCTTGGTGCATTTAAACCTGCTTGACAATGTTTACTTCAGTCGCGGACCTCCCCTCTAGAGTTCCAACAGCTCACTTCATGTTGCCAGTTTGGATGGTATTACACGACACTAACAAACTGTGCAATTCCCCATGCAAATCATCACCTTGCTTCCTTGACCCTGAGACAGCCAGAACAAAGCCACTTGTTTGGTGGAATTTATTACGTTGAAACTCATTATATTGGGTTAACGTTTAATATTCTTTTGCCAAGAACAGAGAGCAGAGAGATAGACCAGAGTATGACGCTGAACCTTTGGAAAATATCGACACTTCTTTTATAGTCTAGGGCATTGGTAATTTCTGCAAATGTATCCTGTGTTCCTAAAAAAACCCCCAAACAAACAGATTCTTTGTGGCTAGAAAATTCAGTGTACCCCTCATGACATATCCTTGTTGTTTCATTTTCTTAACATCCTTTCCAAGAAATATTTTCTCTGGAATAGCAATTTTATTGTCTGGATAAAACTGTCCAAACAACATTTAGTTTGCATAATCTATTATAATAAAGACAACACTTCTTTGTTATAATATATGTTATATATTACAATGCAATATAACAAAATAAAGACAACACTTCCCAGGAGAAATGTTTCCTTTTAGTCCATAAAAAGATTTGGACAAGAATATTCATACAAACTGTATTTATAATAAGCAAAGTCGATAAATAATCCAAATGTCCATCCACAGAAAGAGTGAATTGTGGTATATTCATACAACAGACTATTAGTCAGCATTGAAAAATAGCAAACCACAGACACATGAAATAATATGGAACACTAGAAACCATACCATTGGACGCATGTGAAGTTCAAGAAAATGGAAAAACTAATCTGTGATGGAAATGAGAAAACTGGCTGTCTGTAACACATGGCGGAGACTGATTGGCAGAAAGAGAGCTTTTTAGGGTATTGAAAACCTCCTACATCTTATTTAGGAAGTTGGTTCATGAGTCTATATATTATCAAAGCATATCACATTGCTTCTCACACACTTAAGATGGGTGCATTTCATAGTATGTAAATTTAAATATATTTAGACATTTAAAAATATGTCAAAGGTAGGGAAAGCATAGGCCACTTGCACAAAAAAATGATTTCTCAAATGCATGAAAGCTAATCACCTCAATCAAGTTATTAGAGATTTATTATAAGAATAAAGAATAAGATCTAATTGTATTCCATTTCAAAATCTCTTAGGTAATTAAAAGTCTGGAAAGATAAGAACGAGACAAGATCTTCATTATCACCATTATTATTTGATATCACTTTGGACATGTTTTCATAAAACAATGAAACAAGAAAAGGAAGTAATACATATTATGATCAGATATGAGATTAATTGATGTTACATGTAAATAAAATTAGTATCCACTTACAAGAACCAAGACAAAAAAATGTGAGCAGCAGTGTTTAATGGTCACTTAGAAGAAAAATAATTTTTAAAAGCTTTCTATAAATAAGTAATTTAAAATACTTTTAAAATATGATGAAAACAATATTTTGTCTATAGCAACAAAACCATACAATAGTTTAAAATAAACTCACCAGGCTGTAATTACATATGCAAAAGAAAAAAAATAGAAAATCTCACTTAATATTAAAGAAGGAAAGGGACACCTTGGTGGCTCAATCTGTTAAGCATCTGACTTTTGATTTCGGCTCAGGTCATGATCTCACTGTCATGAGATTGAGCCCTGCATGGGGCTCTGCACTGAGCATAGAGCCTCCTTGGGATTCTCTCTCCCTCTTTCTCTGCCCCTTCCTGGCTCATGCATGCTCTCTCTCTCTCTCTCTCTCTCTCTCTCTCTCTATCAAAATAAATAAATAAATAAACTTAAAAAAAAGGAAGGAAAGCAGATGACAAATATGTCACAATCTCTCAAAAAATGCATTAATTTAATTTAGTTCTAATCAACCATCTCATTTTCTAGAAATCTGACAAAACTATATTACGTGTATAGGAAAAACTAATTTGACAAACATTTTCTTTGTTAGAAGATAATTGTGATAAAATCACCAGAGCAGAACTTAAATCTTCTTGTTAAGCTACAGTTACATTAAGATGAATGTAACCAGCTCAGGAATAGATATGTCGACAATGATGGATAAGACTATACAGACAGACTCGAGTGTTCAGTACCTAATGTTTCTGATGTGGCATGTGAGCCATTTAAATTCATAGAAACTGAATAGCAAATTTCACTACGCTGAAATAATAGCTTAGCAATTCCAAAATAATTAAAATTAGTTCTCTTCTCATGCTGCAATGAAGCCAACTGCACAATATATCTTGTTTTACCAGAACACAGGACATTACAAAATTTCATATATATCATGCAATATATATGTTTTGTATATATAAATATACTTTGCCTGCTAGCACACAAATTACCATTTTTAAGGAAAATTACAGAATCCAAACTCTATCACCTATGTTCCATAACGTCCAGTATAAAATTAAAACAAAAAACAAAAAACTTAATGGTTGAAGAAACAGGAAAATAAATTTCATAACCAGAAGAACAAACAGTCAACACAAACAGACACTGAGTGAAATTGCCAGGCAAGGAGTTTAAATCAGCTTATATAATTACGTTCAAGGAATTAAAGGAAAAGGGTGGTTGTGAAGGGTGAGCAGCTGTGAATTCCCACCAGAGAAATGGTAATTATAAAGAAGAACCTAACAGAAATTCAAGGCATACAGTGCATCATATGTGAAAATAAATTTCCCTTGATGGTTTAAGGAAAGACTGACAATGGCAGATGAACGTAACAGAGATATTAGAAATTAAATAATCAGAAGAAGTGAGAGGGAAAAAGAATGAAGGTAATGAATAGAATCTCAGTGACCTTAGAGAAAGTTCCACATATCCAGACTTGGAATCACAGAAACAGAGGCAAAAATAGTGCTGCAGGAAAAGGAAATTATTTGAAGAATCAATGGTAAAAAAAAATCATAAAATTATTTAAGAATATCAAATGTATGATATGTTTGAATATGGTTTTCTTTGTATTTATCCTGTTTAGGGTTAACAAACTTAGCCTAAGTGGGATATTCACAAAGAAAAATTATGCTTAGGCACATAGAATCAAAATACCGAAAACAAAACAAAACACAAAATGGAAAGAAAAGAAAAAAAGACAAGGAAAGGAAAGAAAAGAAAAAATCTTGAGATCAGACAAATTAGAAAGGCCTTATATCTACAAAGACAAGTATGTTGACTGAATTTTCAGCATGCCAGCCAACAATTATGTAGCTTTATAGGGGCTGAAAGAAAAGAAATGGTCTCCCCTAATTATATATCTAGTGAGAATATCCTTCAAAAATGAAAGGGTTTTTAAATAAAAGAAAGCTGAGAAAATTTCTACCAGCACTCTTTCTTGTATGAAAAGACATGGTGGTGGATGGGGCGCCTGGGTGGCTCAGTCGGTTGAGTGTCCGACTTTGGCTCAGGTCATGATCTCACGATCCAAGAGTTTGAGCCCCGTGAGTTTGAGCCCCGCATCAGGCTCTCTGCTGACAGCTCAGAGCCTGGAGCCTGCTTCAGATTCTGTGTCGCCTTCTCTCTCTGCACCTGCCCTGCTCACACTCTGTCTCTCTCTCTCAAAAATAAAAATTAATATTAAAAAAAAAAAAAAAGACATCGTAGTGGATATCCATCAGGCTGAAGAAAATGACACCAGATAGAAACTTGGATTTTTTTTTTAAACAGTATTGTTTTTAAACAGTATTGCTATGGGATCAATTGTGTCCCTCCGACCCCCAAATTTGTGCAGTGAAGTACAAAGGACCTCAGAGTAGGACTGTATTAGGAAATACGGTTTTTAAAGATATAAATAAGGCAAAATGAGATCACTAGAGTGAGCTGTAAGCCAAAAGGCTTGGTATCCTTGGAAGAAGAGGAGATCAGGACACAGACACACACAGAGGGACGACCACATGAGGACACAGAGAGAACACGGTGTCTATCGTCCAAGGAGAGAGGCCTCAGGAGTAACCAGCCTTGGCCCTGCCTGGATCTCAGACTCCCAGCCTCCAGGAATATGGGGAACAGATGTCTGCTAAGCGCCCCAGATTGTGGTCCTTTGTTACGGCAGCTCGAGAGCATCAGACAACTGTTGATACATTAAACAACATATCTGAATCTCAAAATCATTACATTAAGTAAACAAAAATCCACAAACAAACACACCTTAGGTTTCCACTTATGTGAATTTCAAGAACAGGCAACATTAGTCAATGGTGAAGATGTGAACTCTGCAGATAGGGCATGAGGATGAGCTAAAAATGGGGTAACAGAAACTTGCTATACCTTGATTTCACTTGTGGTTTTATAACTTCCAAAACTCATGGAGCTGAAAACGTATGATCTCTTATATAGCTTGATAAAAAAGAAATCAAGTAGAGAACACAAGATAAAGTCTTCTCTCTAAATGCTAATAATGTTAACAGTCTTTTTCGGGCAGACGGATGACAGCCATTGGGACACTAGCAGCACGCAACATAAGGACATTTGGTCAGCCCACCTTCCATCAAATCTTCACCTCCAGGATCTTATGAGGCCCCTTACAGCAGACCGTCTCCTTACTAAGCGTGAAAGCACACGTTTGGCTCCAACAAATAACAACGACAACAAGAAAACAAAAACAAAAAACAAAAAGCAAAACAAAACCCCAAGAAAGAAGAGTAACAACAAATGACATCCACTAATTCACAGAACAATCTCAAATTTTAACCCTGAAGAATAACTTCCAAATCCTATTTGCATAGCACATTCCTATAACTATTATAAAGAAAATTCTTCGGAATTAATAGCACTTGTAAAACATCATCACCATAATTCACTTGACTCTACCCATGGGAAATCATGTGTCTGCATCTCAACAGGCTACTTGCTGGGATGAACACCGGGCGATGTACGTGAGTGATGAATCACTGAATTCTATTCTGAAACCAATACATTAACTAAAATTTAAATAAAAACAAAACAACAAGACAAAACAAAATAAGAAACAGGCTACAGAAGGTAGGCTTTCTCCCTAACTTCTCTTGCACTGCTAACTTTTCTCACCGCTTTGACCCAAAACGGTAAAAGTGTCTCTTCATCATCTAAGAGATAAACTGTGTCCCAGTGGGTGAGACAAGGCTCAGATTTAGCAGTAGAACATTTTGCATCCATTTACTTATTCATGTACGCATACAATTACTCATTCTCTCCTCTGAGTGACCATTCAGAGGCCAGTAATTTAACAAATTGAGTGCCATTTTGTGTCAATCACTGTGTTAGGGGGTAAGGCATACAGCTGGGGGAAAATGCAAAATTCCTTTCCCGAAATGAGCTTGAATTTTAGTTAGAGAGAAGACAAGGAGGGGGAGGGGGCGGAGGAGGGGGGGGGAGGGGGGAGGAGGGAGGAGGAGAAGGAGAAGGAGAAAAAGAAGGCAAGTTTCTAAAGTCACTAGGCAAAATATATTGCATATCGCGTAGTGATATATGGGAAATACTGAATGGGGTGGGAAGGCATTGCAGTTTTGGATGTGATTATAAGGAAAGCACTACACTTATACCCATTTATAGTTGGTAAACACTATGGTAAGCACCTTTAAAAACATCAATGTATTTGCTCCTCATAGAACCATATGAGATAGACACCGTGCTATGATTATCCTATGACCTTAATGATATAACATTGCTGTGTTCCTGAGCATAACTATGGGGGTTCCCCTGACGTGCAACATTCAGCCATAGTTGGATTCAGGGCATCTGGCATGGCAAACGGGGACTTAAGACTACTGATCAAAACTGCAGGGCCTGCTTTTGGAGGACGCGCAGTCAGCCCAGTCACAAGGGCAAGCCGAGTGGTGCACGCGCCCGGCCGCCAGCGGTATATATACCCCGTGCATTGTTTGTGAGGACCTGCCTGCCTCCGATCATCTCATTCTGTCTGGTAAGTACACAGAGCTTACTTTCTTCAACACCACCGGTCAGGTGTCCTGGCCTTTATTTTAAGGTATAAAGTGCTCTTAATATTACCATACAAAGCTTTTTTCTATATTCCGTATCCCATTTCCATATTCCTTATTTTGTTTATAAGGTCACTTGTAACCAGTAAAAACCATCCTGATTTTACTGCTGGTAAAACAGAGAACTACAGAAGTCTAAGGGCCTATACCTTGTCAGACAGCTGCAGAGTGTGGACGTGGGACACAGTCCCATGTCTTCAGATCCCACATTCCAGCCTTGCTCTCCTGCACACCACACCTCTGACACAGTTAAGAAGCATATGTCTCGTGGTGCCTGGGGGGCTCAGTCAGTTAAGCGTCCGACTTAGGCTCAGGTCATGATCTGATGGTTCATGGGTTTGAGCCCCACACCAGGCTGTAGGCTGACAGCTCAGAGCCTGGAGCCTACCTCGGATTTTGTGTCTCCCCCTCTCTCTGCCTCTCCCCTCCCCTGCTCATGCTCTGTCTCTCAAAAATAAATACATACAAAATTTAAAAAAAAACATGATGTAGTGGGGCTCCTGGGTGGCTCAGTTGGTTGAGCGCCCGTTTCGGCTCAGGTCATGATCTCACGGTTCATGGATTCAAGCCCTGAGTCAGGGTCTGTGCTGACAGCTCAGATCCTGGAGCCTGCTTCAGATTCTATGTCTCCTTTTCTCTGCTCCTCCCACACTCATGCTGTCTGTCTCTCTCAAAAATAAATTAAAAAAAAAACATTTAAAACTAAAACAAAAACAAAAAACATGATGTATCAATTTCACTGCCCAGTAAACGTCTTTGTGTTGCTCCCTCCTTACATCAAACTGTGCCAATTTGGGGTTGAACCTCAGGCTCTATTCCTCATGAGCTGATTTAACAGTCACCAGAAGAAAGTTCACCTAACAGAAGAGACAAACCTACAGTTTCCAGATGTCCACTTACTTTACTGTGATCGTTTGCACAGTGTGCAACAGATTGCCGCAGACAAACTTCCATTTTTTCTTACTTTTAATGCTGCACTTTTTTTTTTAAGTTCCTAATAACTTTTTTTAGTTTATTTATTTATTTATTTTGAGAGAGAGAGAGAGAGAGAGAGAGAGAGAGCGAGCAAGAGCAGGGAAAGGGCAGAGAGAGACAGGGAGAGACAGAATCCCAAGCAGGCTCCACACTGTCAGCGTAGAGCCCGACACAGGGCTTGAACTCATGAACTGTGAAGTCATGACCTGAACCCAAGTTGGACGCTTAAACGACTGAGCCACCCAGGCACCCCAATGCTGCACGTTTTAATGCTACGTGCCCTGCTCTGATATCCTCAGGGGACTGGGCAATCTTGGAAGTCCCCACATGGGTACCATGAGGCCCTAGCAAGGCGAGGTGGGAATCTGCCACCTGAGATCTCTCCAGAACAGCTAATGGGGGCGGGGTGGGAAGATCACGAAAGGATGAAACACACATTGAATCCTACAAACACCCAGGCTCAACACATCTTTGGAGGAATATTTCTCCAGTTCATTGTAGTGCACAAGAAGTTGAAGAATTCATTACGTGGAGATGTTGACATCAGTGGCTCTCACGCTTCCGTGCGCATCGAATGTCTTGGAGATCTTGGCACAAGGAAGTCAGGTTCAGTAGGTCTTGGGCGGTCCGAGCCTGAGGTTCTGCATTTCCAGTGAGCTCTCTGGTGACTCCAGTACTGTTGATCTCTGGGGCACAGTTTGTGTAGCTTGACGGTCCTAAGTGACCCACAATTGTGAAGTCTGGACGGATATGCACATCGAGTGAAATCCAAATGCTGAAACGCCTGAAGGCTTTCAAAGCATCCAGAATCATGTGTTAAGAATATGATTGAATGTGGCTGAGAATTATTGCAAAATGCTTTCATATTCAACGCTTATTTCAAGCTCAAAATGTCTTTGTGAAATTAATAAGACAGACATTATTTCCTCCTATATTTATTTACAAAAATACCTACAGACAGGTCGAGTAAATAGAAAAAAAAAGAATAGTGTCTCCTGCCCTTTAAGCTTTAATTTTAGAATTTTTAATAACATCTAGATGCCTGGGATGGCTTTCTGTCCCCATAAGTGAGTCAAAAATTTCCTCTAACTTTAAATCTATTGTCATCAAAATAAACATAATGGGCACTGATGAGGCACATTGACTGTTAATGCAAACCTGAGAATATGGCCTTGACTAAAAACTTTCCCTGGGTGGGGGGAGGGGGAAGCAGTTTTCCCAATGAAGAGTGACGACTCTTTGAGTTTGAGGACATCAGCAAGTCACATCACAGAGGAAACCTCAGCGTCCCATCACAGAGCAGTCACATGCTACAGATGTGACACATGAAGCCGTTACTGTGCTCTCGTCACTGGAGGACTGGCGGAGAAAGAACTCGAAAATTCCCTTTACTGCCAAGCCTGTTCCTCTTCAGGACTGGCGACAACTTCTTTCTTCTGCATCAAAGAGGCACGGCTATTTTCAACTTCAGTAGGAAGGAATGGCTCACGAGGAGCAAAGCTAAGAAGAAAAAGCTGGAATAATGATCCACGGTGCCCTCCCGACTTACATAATCTGCCAAAAGGGAACTCAGCAGGAGCAGAGACAGCGAGTGCAAGCAAAGTTGGTAAAAGTAGGTTTCCAAGAATCAGGACTTTCAAACGTATAGGCCCTCGTAGGTCTTCCCCGAGCTACTTCTAAAGTGCATGCTTTACAAGTTCGCTGATTTCCATGGTCTACAAAGTTGTAGTAAGTTCAGAAAGAGAGATAAACATGGATGGATGGATGGATGGATGGACAGATGGATGGATTCAGCAAAGTTGTTATTTTAATGACTAAATAAGATAGTCTGTATCAACATGTAGTATTATCTACCATATAAATTTTGTTACTATTTTTAAAAATTTTTTAAAGGTTTATTTTTTGAGAGAGAGACAGAGTGTGAGTGGAAGAGGGGAAGACAGAGGGAGACACAGAATCAGAAGCAGGCTCTGGGCTCTGAGCTGTCAGCACAGAGCCCGACATGGGGCTTGAACCCATGAACCTCTACATCATGACTTGAGTCAGACACTTAACCAACTCAGCCACCCAGACACCCCTTAAAACAAAATCTTTATTTTTATTATTTATTTTAAATCTTTTTTTAACATTTATTTATTTTTGAGAGAGACAGAGACAGGGTGTGAGCAGGGTAGGGACAGAGACAGAGGGAGACACAAAATCTGAAGCAGGCTCTAGGCTCTGAGCTGTCCGCACAGAGCCCGATGTGGGGCTCTAACTCACGAACTGTGAGATCATGACCTAAGCTGAACTCGGATGCTTAACCAACTGAGCCCCCAGGCACCCTTGTTACTATTTTTAATGTTGCATACATGATTATTTCTGAATGAAGATCTTTACTTAATTAAACTTATTCTTTTAGGCAAAATGTTTTGTGTAGTGAATACAGTAAAAAAGGCACTGGGGGGGGGGGGCCTGGGTGGCTCAGTCGGTTAAGCGTCCGACTTCGGCTCAGGTCACGATCTCGCGGTCCGTGAGTTCGAGCCCCGCGTCGGGCTCTGGGCTGATGGCTCGGAGCCTGGAGCATGCTTCCGATTCTGTGTCTCCCGCTCTCTCTGACCCTCCCCCGTTCATGCTCTGTCTCTCTCTGTCTCAAAAATAAATAAACTTAAAAAAAAAAATTAAAAAAAAAAAGGCACTGGGAAGTGAAGGTGTTTTTCTATGGTTTTTAACACTCAGCTAGAAATGTAACTTCGAATTCCTGTTAACTGTTATAAATGAAAGTTCCCTTTGGGGGCTTTGGTCCAAAATTCTGCTTCCTATATAGTTTAGATGCAAATGCCTATTACCTTTAAAAATACTCTCAGTTCAACCAACTCCAAGAATCCTGAATCCAGCACTGCAGAGGTAAGACAAACACAACTGGCTCTAACAATGCTCATGGATTAGTAGATCCAATATTGCTAAAATGTCCATACTACCCAAAGCAATCGACAGATTCAATGCAATCCCCATCAAAATACCAACAGCATTGTTCACAGAACTAGAAAAACAATCCTAAAATGTATGTGGAACCAAGAAAGGCCCTGAATAGCCAAAGCAATCTTGAAAAAGAAGTACGGTACTGACACAAAAATAGACACACAGGTCATTGGAACAGAATAGGAGACCTAGAAATAAACCTGTGACTAGATGGTCAATTAATCTTCGACAACGGAGGCAAGGATATACAATGGGGAAAAGACAGTCTCTGCAACGAAGGGTGCTGGGAGAAATGGACAGCAACATGCAAAAGAATGAAATGGGATCACTTTCTTACACCATACACAAAAGTAAACTCAAAAAAGGATCGGACACCATTAAAACTCCTAGAAGAAAACATAGGCAGTAGTTTGTTGCACATCAGCCATAGAAACATCTTTCTAGATACGTCTCCCAAGGTAAGGGAAACAAAAGCAGAATTCAGCTGTTTGGACTACACCAAAATAAAAGGCTTGTGCACAGTGAAGGAAACAAAACTAAAAGACAGTGTTCAGAATGGGAGATGTGTGCAAATGACATATCTGATAAAGGGTTAGTATCCAAAATATGTAAAAAACTTACAACTCAACACCAATAAAAAAACCACACAAATTAGCCAATTAAAAAGTGGGCATAGGACATGAATAAACATTTTTCCAAAGAATATATATTGATGGCCAACAGACACGTGAAAAGATGCTCAACATCACTCATCATCACAGAAATATAAATCAAAACTACAATGAGATACCACCTCACACCAGTGACAAGGGCTAAAATCAACAACAGAAGAAACAACTCGTGTTGAGGGGGATGTGGAGAAAAAGGAACCCTCTTACGCTGTTGGTGGGAATTCAAACTGGTGCAGCCACTGTGGAAAACAGTATGAGCTTTCTCAAAAAGTTAAAAATAGAATTACCATATGAGCCAATAATTCCACTACTGGGTATTTATCCAAAGAATAGGAAAACATTAATTCAAAACTATATATATATATATATATATATATATATATATATATATATATACACTCGATGTTTATAGCAGCATTATTATGGAAGCAGGCAAACTGTCCAACAATAAATGAATGGATAAGGAAGATGTGGTGTGTGTATATATATGTATATGGCATATACATATGTAATATTCTATATATATATGAGCCAAGAAAAAAAGAGACATATAAAAAACCAGACTCGAATATACAGAATAAACTGTGGTTGCCAGAGGGGAGGTGAGTAGGGGGATGAATGAAACAGATAAACAAGATGGAGACTACACATACCATGATGAGCACTGAACAATGTATAGACTTGATGAATCATACTGTATACCTGAAACTAATATAACAATGTATGTTAATTATACTTGAATTAAAAAAAATACTATCTGGGGCACCTGCGTGGCTCAGTCAGTTAAGCATCCAAGTTCGGCTCAAGTCACAATCTCACAATTTGTGAGTTTGAGCCCCGTGTTGGGCTCTGTGCTGACAGCTCAGAGCCTGGAGCCTACTTGGGATTCTGTGTCTCCTCCTCTCTCTCTGCCCCTTCCCGGCTTGTGCTCTGTCTCTCTTTCTCTCTCAAAAATAAACAAATATTTTAAAAATTAAAAAAAAAAACTATCTGGCAATCCCAGACCCACCATGGATGATAATCACTTTGGGAACTCTATACATTCTTTGTACCTCACACTTTGCTACGCCAAATCTTGCTACATTGCTACCACCCCAGACTGAGATATTATGACTGCAAGGAGATTCTATTATAGCGTGTTATTTTCTAAAAGAAAAAGAGGGAAGAGTCAGCCTGGGGGTTATATAGCAGCACCTCCCAGAGTATCATCATGGACCACCACTGGTCATTCCCAATCCCTTGCGCCAAGAATGGGTCCACATTGAACGGATGAGTTACAGAAAGAGATCTGCCGGATGGGGTTGCTGGGAAACAGAGGCCAGTCACTGTCCCTCCATCAGGATGTGGATGAAGATGCTCTGATTGCTACTGGCAACCACCTGCAGGCAATGATGAAGCTGTTGCCTTAGAAGGACCAGGGAGGTGGAAGGATCTTGATGGTGCAGTTGAGCTGGTGAAGCCATCAATCTCTTCGGAGGCTGGCTCTCCCCCCTGCACTTGCATCAATGAAATAATGGCCCTCAGTGTTTCAACTAGTTTGAGTGAGGTCGGCCTGCTCTTTGCAGCCTGTCTTCCTCCCCCGTGGATGTTTCTTACGAAAGCATCTTCGTTTACTGAACTAACACCTCCCAACCATCTACTATATGGCTGGAGCCGTGGGTCAGAAGGTGTACTACATGCACCGTCTCCTTTCTAAGACCTTTCGATATTCTACATCCAAAGCTCATCTATTGGAACTGCACACGGTTCATTAAAAAAGTGGATCCTTTACAATTTAAACTTCTTCCCGAAGAGGCAGAATATGTTTCTTCTTCACTAAAATGAAAAGGCCCATGCCATTTTACATCCAAAGGAGCTAACTTGCAATTATCCAAGGTAGTTTCCCAAGTTTCTTTTTAAAAGGTTCTCATTTGTATGCTTTTTCCCCCTTTCATCTCAAGATGAACCCAGAAAGGATAAGATCTAAGTGTCAATATGTATAAATATCTATGTTGTATTCCTAATGAAACCAGGAAATTGTAATACACACAGAAGGAACCTATCTGTTTTTTAATGTTTATTTATTTTTGAAAGAGAGAGAGAGAGACAGAGCGTGAGCGGGGGAGGAGCAGAGAGAGAGGGAGACACAGAATCTGAAGCAGGCTCCAGGCTCTGAGCTGTCAGCAAAGAGCCCCATGCCGGGCTCAAACCCACGAACCTTGAGATCATGACCTGAACCGAAGTACGATGCTTAGCCGACTGGGCCACCGAGGCGCCCCACAATGTATATCAATTTTTTTTAACTTTATTTATTTATTGTGAGAGAGAGATAGACAGTGAGCAGAGGAGGGGCAGACAGAGAGAGAGAGAGAAAGAGAGAATCCTAAGCAGGCTCCACACTGTCAGCACAGAGCCCAAGGCAGGGCTCAAACCCAGGAGCAGAGAGCAGCGAGATCATGACCCGAGCCAAAGTCAGAACGCATAACCGACTAAGCCTCCCAGGAGCCCTTGGAACCTATCTTTTTAATATATGTATCACATATGGAAACATCCATTGTTATGTGCGTGTATATAAATATATAGTTGTACATGTTTCCATTTGCTGTAGTCTACACAAAAACAGACTGTTTGCAGGTTTGTTTAGGTTGCAGAATTATCTGGCAATTAAATTGGGAGCTTTAAGCTTTAAGCTAACCTGTATCATTTGATTTGGTTTTTCACAGAAGCATATTTAATGTTTTAAATCACTTTTGATTGCTTAGGTCTGATTACCATGCCTCCAACTCCACAGATTTACCAAGTTCCATATAGCCAATATTACAGATTAGAGAGGAGAGGTAGGTCATTTTGATAGATAAATATACTTTTAGCACTAATCTCACTTGAGAACGTTTCTGGAGCAAGCAGGCCAAAATGAAGCCAATTCCATAATTGATTGATTTGGGTCAAGGAGTGGGAGCGATTGTTCCCACCACGATTTTCCCCTTAAGAAATACTTTATAAAGCTGATTGATCCTTTAAAACATCACGAAAGACATTTCTATAATTGCTTTAGAATCGGTCACCTATGCAAACACACTCTTTCTTTCATTTGGATTTACAGCTTTTCCTTTGTTTTCCCTAGCATTAGTCTATCTCTTGGTGGTACTGAGACTAATAAATGGTTTTTCATTTTTTCTACAAGGAGATGAGAACACCTTTGTTTATATCCTTTGTTTAATGACATATTCTCAACCGAGAGCACAACAGAATCACCTGGGAACTTATGAAACCGAGGCCTGGGTCATGCCCGCCATTTTATGCCATCAGTGATCTTACCACACGGTATGTTTGTTTTCAGGTATAAATTCCCCCCTCAGCTCAACAACCTAGATGTTCAACCCCAAAAATGCATGACGTAGGCTGTGTCTGCTTGGGCATTCAGCATGGATAACCTTGTCCTAAGTGTTGTCAGTGTTCTTATCCCTAATCACAAAGAGACGGCTCTTGTAATCATCCAATAATTTCGTTTTCTGCTTCAGTTTTCTGAAGGATACTTCATTAAGCAATGTGTACTGAACTACTAGAAAATTATTGACAAAGACAGCATGGGGAGGAGAAGAAACTCTCACTGGGTCTTTGAAAGGAGAAAGGATGTCAGCATGTGGAGAGGGGTTCACTCAATACCACACTGCCCTACGTTAGCACCTGCAGATGTGAGGCTCTTACAGATCAGACACATGTGCAACAACTGAGTTATAAGACTGTAGTTATATGACGGTAAGATATAGTTACATGGGTGCCTGGGTGGCTCAGTCGTTTAGGTGTCTGACCCTTGCTCTCGGCTCAGGTCATGATCTCACAGTTTCATGAGTTCAAGCCCTACATTGGGCTCTGTGCTGGAGGGCCATAGACTGCTTGAGATTCTCTCTCTCTCTCTCTCTCTCTCTGTCCCTCCCCCACTCACACTGTCTCCCTCAAAAATAAATAAAATTCAAAAAATTTAATAAAGATACAGGTATAAAATTATAAGTTATAAGATTCTGAAGGTAAAAATGGATGGGCTTTGTCTTTTTCTGTAATTCCCTTAAATTCAGTGAAACAGATGTCTGCCTCTGCAGAAGAATAAAACAACGTAAACCAGAAATCACCGAGTATATAGGATTTCCAAGCAATCTGCCTGTCCACATATAAAATATTGGTTAAAAAAGGATGTGTGCCTTCATAACCTCATCTCTTTAATTGCCAGAGGACTAACATATTGGCACAGAAACTTGAGAATCAAAAAATAATTCAAGATGACTTCAATAAGCAACAGAATGTGGCTTATGTAAACAATGGAATATTATTCAATCTTGAAAAGGGATGAAATTCTGACACATGATACAACATGGATGTATCGTGAGGACACTGTAGGGAGGCAGAAAAAGGGTCCCTCTCCCCCTCTGAGTTGTTGGTGGGGATCTCTGTAATGAAAGACAGATGAGGGCCACCTGGGGGCTCAGTTGGTTAAGCGTCCGACTTCGGCTCAGGTCATGATCTCACAGTTCATGGGTTTGAGCCCCGCATCGGGCTCTGTGCCGACAGCTCAGAGCCTGGAGCCTGCTTCCGATTCTGGGTTTCCCTCTCTCTCTGCCTCTTCCCCTGCTTGTGTTCTCTCTCTCTCTCTCTCAAATCCATAAAAGTTAAAAATTTCTTTAATTAAAAAAAAAAGATGAACGAGAGAAAAGCAAACAAGTTTGTTAACATGTTTATCTCTTGTCTATATTGGAGATACTCAGGTAAACTCGGAACTCTGGCTTTTATGGCAACTTCAGCAAAGAACAATAAACTCATTGAGAAATAATAGGAAATAAGGATGTGGTTTGGGGCTTCCAACCCCAATCTATGGGAAGATAGACTAATGGGAGATGAAGTCTAGTTAGTAAGGTTTTTGATGTAGATTCCTCCAGTGTGTCCTCCAAGATGATGGGGTCTAAAGTTGTGTCTCGGGGTGACCATTTGTCCTTCTAGATGGGGGGGGGAGGGACACCTTTGTTAATTTATGTCCTGCTTTTAGGCAAACGGGGGGAGCTCAGGGAGCTTGCCTTCTTCTCAACTGCTGTCAACTCCAAATAATCCCTGTGCCAAAGTAGCTTATTTTGGGGTAGCGTATTCTGCTGTCCTGCAACATTACGGAAGTTAAATGAGACAGATACAAAAGGAGAACTACTACTTGACTCTACTTACATGTGGTACCCAGAACACAGCCAAAATCATAGAGACAAAGTATATTAGTGGTTTCCAGGAGCTGCAGGGCAGTGGGAGGAAGGAAGGGGGAATTGTTGTGTAGTAAATACCGAGTTCTAGTTTGGAAAGAGGAGAACAGTTCTAGATATGGATGGTGGTGATTGTTGGGCAACAATGTGGACATACTTAATGGCATTTGATCTAGACACTTTCACAAAAGGTTAAAATGTAACATTTATGTCACATGTATTGTGCCACGCATTTTATAAGATTAGGTAAGTAAACATCAGTAATAGCATATAAATTGCACTGCTGGTGGGAATGCAAACTGGTGCAGCCATTCTGGAAAACAGTATGGAGGTTCCTCCAAAAGTTAAAAATCAAACTATCCTATGATCCAGCAGTCTCACTAGAGGGTATTTATCCGAAGGATACAAAAATGCTGATTTGAAGGGGTATATGCACCCCAATGTTTATAGCCCTGTTATCAACAATAGCCAAACTACGGAAAGAGCCTAAACGTCCACTGACTGGTGAATGGATAAATATGACATAGTATATATACACAATAGAATACTACTCAGCCATCAAAAGGAATAAAATCTTGCCATTTGCAATGATATGGATGGAGCTAGAGTGTATGACACTAAGCAAAATAAGTCAGAGAAAGAGAAATACCACATGATTTCAATCACATGGAATTTAAGAAACAAAACAGATGAACATAAGGGAAGGGCGGAAAAAGAGAAAAAGAGACAGGGAAAGAAACCATAAGAGACTCAAATACAGAGAACAAACTGAGGGTTTATGAAAGGGAGGTGGGTGGGGGGATGGGATAGATGGGGGTGGGCATTAAGGAGAACACTAGTTGGTATGAGAACTTCGGGTTATATGTGACATGAATCACTGAATTCTACTCCTAAAACCAATACTACACTGTATGTTAGCTAACTAGAACTTAGACAAAATTTTGTAAAAAAACAAACAAACAAAAAAAACCAAAAAAAAAGTAATAGCATACAATGAATTCTTTAAAAAGGGTTGGAGTTCACTAAGAAAGGAACAATTAAGTTTTATGAATGCTTAGAGGGCTCCATGAAATGCATCTTCTAGAAGCAGGACTGGGTCAGTCTTTCTCAACCACTGGATGGTTTGCCAGAGTAACAAGAAGCACGGTTTCTTGTAAAACAACAACAACAACAACAACAACAACAACAACATCGTGATTTTACACAATCTGATACCCACCAATGGCATCGGCACTTTATTTTACAACTGTGTACGGACTCTGGAGAAACACCTACCCCCATCTAACAATCTATCGTATCTTCTCTGTTTAAGTAGAACTTCAATAACTCACTGTTAATTTTTGACAATGTCTCCTCTAAAGCAAAAACAAACAAAAAGTCTCCAATGGGATTTCCTTCGATCATGGCTGCATTCCCCCGAAAACACACTTCCCGCCCTCCAAAACAAGTTGAATTCCTAAAATAGTTGAGTCGATCAAACCATGGCCAAACATGGACAGATGCCCTATGGAAAGAATGGCCTATCTGTTTCTACATTCCTGAATGGAGAGTCAACAAGTTTTGGTCAGTCTCTTGGAAAGAATTCATGTGAAATGCCAACTGCCCATGGTAGCATTCCGGAAGCCTCTATCCCCCCACACAGTGTGACAACGATGGCTTGTGGGCAGAACCCTCCAGAATAAGAGTTGTCTCTGCCAGGATAGAAATAGACCCTGTAGCCTGAAGTAAGACACTCCCTGTCTCCCTCTGGTTTCCCTAATGTAACCCATGGCCCCAGGGCTGTCTTGCGGCTCCTAAAAGTGCCAGGGAGATTAATGAGATGACATCTGTGGGGCCCTCGGGGGCTTTAAGAGAATGGGATGCATATATAAATGAACTGCACTGGGGTATTAACCTGTATGGTGTTAGTGCACATAACGACTAGATTCTTTAATAGGGGAGGAGACACTAAGTTCTTCTCATGAGTCTTTACCATTGCATCAAACGGCCTTTGCAAGTCAACAGTCATCATTCTGGTCATGGTCAGTTTATGGCCAATGTCTCCATGATCAGGATTCCCATACAAGGCTTGGAGGATGAAGAGGAGTATCAAGGAGCAAGTCAGGGCCAGGGTCCCATGGGTCCCTCGTCTGTATAACAGCATTACCTGTCGATGCTGGCTTCCTGCCACATCCTCAAAAGTGTGCAGGAGTGAGTGAGCAGGGGCCAGTTAACTCAGTTTAAAATCCAACAGAGATCCAGAGGCAAATGCTGTCCCCAAGGCAGCCAACCCTTTGCCCTCTGTCCTACGCATAGGTATCTACGTGGTATGTATGTATACTCTTAGCACCTTAGTCTGTAGGTATCTATACTCTTGTACATAATCCCTGGACGTAGAGTCATTCTCAAGATGACTGTAGCCCAAGGGACCTGAATCTCTGAAAAGGAGCACATCATCCCCAAGCCCTTTGGCAAGCCCACTAGACTCACCCCCTTGAAAGATTAGGATTAGGGAATGCCAACTCCCTACTCAAGTCCCCAGGTGACACTGCACAGCCTGACATAAAACCACATTGCTCAACACAGCACACAGCATCTTCTGGGGTCTGTCTCTACTTGCCCTCCAATCTCACCTGCCACCATATTGCCTGATTGTGCCTTATGCCCCTACCCCACCTCTCATCCATTCGTGATGCCCTGGGGACACCACACAATTGTGCAGGCCCCTCTGCCTGGGTTCCAGTTTCAAATGGACCTTCCTCCCTCCCCTTCTCTCTGTCTCTCCAAGTGCTACTAACCCATCAAGACCCAGTTTATGGGCCATTTGGAAACTCCTTCCTGATTCCCCAGGCAAAAGGAATCTGTGCTTGAGTCACCGAAAGCATCGTGGGTGGCTTTTATCTGTGGCTCAGTAGAAGGGTTATTCACAGACCCCCAACCCTAAATGACATTAGCCACAGGTGTTTTGCTCCCCAGGCACAGCTCAACAAATGCTGCTTGAGTGGAGCTGGGCAGCCCTGTGCAGTCCTTAAAATGATGGGACCCTCAGCTCAGAGCATGAGCCGACATATGTCTATTATCTTTTGGACAATTGTCTTTTATGGCAGGCTCTTAGATACATTTCACTCATAAAGTTCTCTGATTTTGTCAAACCCAAGGCACAAAGAAACTAAACTTGTTGTTTTCTTTTCTTTTCTTTTCTTTTCTTTTCTTTTCTTTTCTTTTCTTTTCTTTTCTTTTCTTCCTCCCTCCCTCCCTCCCTCCCTCCCTCCCTCCCTCCCTCCCTCCCTCCTTCCCTCCATCCCTCCCTTCTTTCTTCCTTCCTTCCTTCCTTCCTTCCTTCCTTCCTTCCTTCCTTGAAAGAAAGGAGTTGGGATCCAGGCAAACAGGATACACAGAATCTGGCTAAGCAACTTCACCCTTTGTCCACACTGATGATGGAATCATCACCACCACTCGAGCTAACTGTGCTCCATCTGGAGGCACTAAACCCTCGGAACCAGAGCCACTGACGTTGACACGCACAGGACACCACTGCTCACACGTGTGCTGGAAATGACAGAAGAGTCAAGCTGGTTGAAGACCCCTGGTGCGCCCAGGATTGAGTCAGTGGGTCTTTACAGCGAGCCTCATGCAGCCTTCTTTTCGTGCACTGCTGTTGTTACCCCCTCGGTCTCTCATGCCCTAAAGTGGCCTCCGTTCCCCTTTGTCTGGACCCAGTAGCAACTCTTGGTGTTAAGTGTTCCACAGGCACCCCCTTGCCATTGTCCTTACTATTAAGCGCGGCAAAATGAAGTGTTAGCACCATCTGTTCGTTGGGCTGGATGTGCAGTTTGCACTTCTAAGCGATGCAGGAGGTGGCTGCTGCTGTGCGTGGCTGCCAGAAATCCCCCTTCGGCCCACCCCATCCAGGAGCAGGTGCTCACGCCGCTGGACAAAAGGTCTTGCTTTCTTTGTCCGGCTTATAGTCATTTTTAGTGACCTGATTTCCTGTGGAGCCAATAAGAGGGAGTGTGTGTGTGTGTGTTCCAGTGTCTCCCCGTGGCCAGGGGTCATCGCTGTGCCTTGCTCGTCTGCCCCAAAGTGCATGCTGTCAACCTCTCCCGAGCACCTGGCTTGTCCATCATAGCCCGAGTTTCCCGTTAAGGCAAATAAAAGGATGCCATGTGTAGGGTTGAACGTAGCACCTTTTGGTGCAATGTCCCTGTAGGGAGAAAGGTCACCCGGAGGACTAAGGGAGGGTCCAAGGTTGCTGTGCATGTTAAGCGCGAGGTCCATTTGGGATGGCACAAAGCCGTTCATCTGCCCAGTTCACCACAGCTTATCAGTGCTTCCCTGGCTGTGCTCTGAGGCCGTGAAGAGGTTTCTTCTCTGGGTGCCCTGCTCTTGGGGCCCAGGTGACTCACACAGAGCAAATATCCTGTTTGTCCGTCTGATCCCCCAGACTATGAACCCACAGCATTACCAGCACTGACTGCTTTCCCGGAGTCAGCACCCTGCCTGGCGGGCTGGCCGTGCCTCCCGTCTACAGCGCCTTCCAGACTAGGAAAGTAAGCATTCGCTGCCGATTGCAGCAGTGGGCAGCCCAACTCGGGAGGCCAGGGAATTGGTGCACCAAGCTCTAGTGATCATAATGGAAACCATTCTTTAGAATATATAAATCGTTCTAGTTTACATCTGAGCAAGGATATGGAGTTCACATCTCTGCAACAGGCAGTGACAGGGAGACACTGAATGCTTTTTGCTAGAGGAACAGGACCTGGGCCCCCATCATGCCATCAACGATATCTCAGGAGCTCTGAGAAATGGATGAGTTACAGAGGGTTGGGAACCCCCCAAGAGCCTTTTCAGAGGCAGTGGCCCCAAAGTGGTGACTCTTCACTGGGTCTTTGCAATCCTGTGAAAGAAACACCGAGGAAAGGCAGGTCTCTGCAAGAATGCAAGCTCGTCTAAGCCAGGAATAGTGTCTGTCCATCTCTGCATCTGTCCATCTTTATGTCCCTGAAGTGAGCACCATGGCGGGCCCTTTGAGATTCACAACTTAGTGGAAATATTGTTACTTATTTGGCTTTGTCTTTTCCACGGGAAGCCGAGCATCTGCAATCAAGACGCTGTTTCAAAAAGCTTACATTTAATGTTATCTCCCAGGAAAGATCAAAAGGAATCTGTCTCCCATCAGGTTATACACACACACACACACACACACACACACACACACACACACACATCTCCCCTTGTCCCCGTGCCTGCACAGCCAGCTGGGCGTGGGGGGGTGGCCAGGTGTGAACTAACAGCTAGATGGGGGTGCATTGTCTGCTGGGCACTCTAGGTCCAGGGAAATATGCAGCAAATGAGTCTTCAGAAGAGAAAGGGACGAAGAAGGGCTCAACAGGGAAGAAGTCATGACTTCAAACTAATAATGCTGCTACCAGAGTCTCAAAGGGCTGATGATTGTAGACGAAGCTTATTCTATATAAATTATACAAAATGCAAAAATCTGCATTGTCAACAGTTCAACCATTCAGTGCTACCCATGGAAAATGTATACATACAGGCATATGGACAGTAGATAGATAGATAGATAGATAGATAGATAGATAGATAGATAGATATGATGGGTGGGTGGATAGATAGATAGATATGATGGATGGATGGATGGATGGATGGATGGATGGATGTTTGAGACTGGCTGGAGAGCTGGATGGGTTGGTGAATACATGGAGAGATGGATGGATGGATGGATGGATAGATAGATAGATAGATAGATAGACATGATGCATGGATGGGTAGATGGATGGATGGATAGGTAGATAGATAGATAGATAGATGATAGATAGATAGATAGATAGATAGATAGATAGATAGATAGATAGATGTGATGGATGGGTGGATGGATGGATGGATGGATGGATGGATACATACATACATACATACATACATCGAGATACACAGAGATAGGTAGGGAGGTAGATAAGCAGACAGATATGGAAGGAGATATAAACAGAAGTTATCTTTGGCCGATATGTTGCTGACCATGCACTGCAAACCATATAAAAGTAAAGCTAAAATAGAGACATCTAAGAATAAAATTTAGGTGAGACTTCAAAGCAAGCTTCATTCATTCTTCTTTCAACATACCACTGTTACGACAGATCTTAGATGTTCTAAATTGGCTGCCTGCCTGTTGCAGTCATACACATACTCAACAGGAGTGTATATGTCTGACTGTGCATATAGATATCCTTACAGAAATATGCTTATGTATTATAGTTATACATGCATTCTATATACATTATAATATGACATTACATTAGACATGCATATATATATTTATTTATGGAAAATGACTTCATGCTGACTATTAAAAAGGTTTTTTTAATGTTTATTTATTTTTGAGAGAGAGTGAGCATAAGCAAGGGAGGGGCACAGAGAGGGGGACAGAGGACCCAAAGTGGGCTCTGTGCTGACAGCAGAGAGCTGGATACGGGGCTTGAACTCCTGAACTGTGAGGTCATGACCTGAGCCAAAGTCAAACGCTCAGCTGACTGAGCCAACCAGGCGCCCCAATGATGATCATATTTTAAATTTAACAACAGGTCATAATCACCTTCCATCTCTATAAATGCTTGCACATCATTTCTATGGACCACACGGCATTCAATGGTCTGGCTGTTCTAAGGGAGGAAAACCACTCCCATAGTACCCTCAGAGTCTGGGATAGGGCCTAAACTCTAAGCTGACATAAGAGCCATGAACAGGACAGAAGCATCCACATTTTACCTACTATTTCTGCATGCACGCAGGTGATTTCAAAAGCAAAAGTGACCCAAACCACACTGAGATATCACCTCACGCTGGTCAGAGTGGCTAAAATGAACAAATCAGGAGACTATAGATGCTGGCGAGGATGTGGAGAAACGGGAACCCTCTTGCACTGTTGGTGGGAATGCAAACTGGTGCAGCTGCTCTGGAAAACTGTGCAGGTTCCTCAAAAAATTAAAAATAGATCTACCCTATGACCCAGCAACAGCACTGTTAGGAATTTACCCAAGGGATACAGGAGTGCTGATGCATAGGGACACTTGTACCCCAATGTTTAGAGCAGCACTTTCAACAGTAGCCAAATCATGGAAACAGCCTAAATGTTCATCAACTAACGAATGGATAAAGAAGATGTGGTTTATATATATACAATGGAATACGACTTGGCATTGAGAAAGAATGAAATCTGGCCATTTGTAGCAACATGGACTGAACTGGAGGGTATTATGCTGAGTGAAATAAGTCAGTCAGAGAAAGACAGATACCATATGTTTTCACTCATATGTGGATCCTGAGAAACCCAACAGAAGCCATGGGGGAGGGGAAGGGGGAAAAAGTTACAGAGAGAGAGGGAGGTAAACCATAAGAGAATCTTAAGGACTGAGAACAAATTGAGGGTTGATAGGGAGTGGGGGAGAGAGGAAAGTGGGTGATGGGCATTGAGGGGGGCACCTGTTGGGATGAGCACTGGGTGTTGTATGGAAACCAATTTGACAATAAATTATATTTAATATTTAAAAAAGCAAAAATGAAGACCCAAACAAGTGGTTTGTACAGAGAGCTTATATACATCTTTTTTTTAAATGTTTTATTTATTTTTGAGAGAGAGACAGAGTGTGAGTGGGGGGGGGGGGGTTGGGTAGAGAGAGAGAAGGAGACACAGAATCCCAAGCAGGCTCCAGGCTCCAAGCTGTCAGCACAGAGCCCGACGTGGGACTCGAACCCACTAACTGTGAGATCATGACCTGAGCTGAAGTTGGCCACTTAACCCACTGAGCCACCCAGGCGCCCTTATATACCATCTTTCTTAACAAAAGATGATAAATTTGGGAAGAACTGACGAGAGCAGAAAAAGGGTTCGTGCTCTCAGGACAATAAACTGTATGAACTTAGCGGGAAATACCGAAGGAAAACTAATGGAAGATAAACATGGGTTTTTGTTGGGTTCTTTCTACAGATCCATTTTGGACCAACTCCCAGGCTCTGGTGATAAGAACATTCTTTTCTTCGTGGTGCAGAGGACACCTTGCTCGTGGGAAGCCTGTGCCCTGGTTTTCCCTGGAAACGGGGGGTCTTGGTGCTTCTGCTGTTTCTCAAGTACCTTCAGCTCAAAACAACCAACACGTCAGAGCGGTGTAGACAGGGTAGCATGTTCTGAGCCCCTTTAGTACCCTTTCACTTACTTGGACGTATTCTACACGTTTCTCAGTTGTGCTAGGTGGCCTTAATTTGGTACAATGTTGCCGCTGGTTCCTCCCCCACAATGATTTCAAGGGACACGGCAAGATTTTCTGCATACTGGAGAGGGAAATATGAGATTCGTAATACTCCTCAGTCAGACTCTGCTCAGACATGGTTGAGTCATGGCTGATGATAGATTCCTGTCAACTGTCTCGCTCATGGAATGCCTTCGATAAATGGCTGCTTGATCAATGACCTGATGTCCCTGCAGAAAGCTAGAGTTCCCTGGACTGGACGACAGAGGCAGGCTGGCTTGCCTGTGCAGCTGTGGGACGCCCACAGCACCTGGCATTCCTCTCCGTGTGGCCAAGAGCACATTGCAAAGTAGAATGTGGGACAAGCCGGGCTGGGCCACCTGTGACAGAGGACCCCGGGGAGAGAGAGGCCCGAAGTGCCAGTGTCCACAGACATGTATCCCTACGAAACCCAAGGAAGGAAGCAAGGCCCACACTAAAAGCGATCAAGGTCCGGGGTCTCTCTGCTATTTGCTTATTGCCGAAAAAATAAAGACTCACATGCTCCTACAAAGCAATGAGTCTAGTACTCAGCCTTAATCGTTATGGGTGGGTCCAAAGTGCTTAACAGAAAGCTGCTAGCCTGCTTCTGGAGCTGTCCTTACCATGTCTGAGCACAGGTGCATTATTTTACCGGGAAGAGTGACCTATCCGCCGCATCGGTGGCATGGCTCCCTACCGCACTTATTCAGACTGGGAATTAGCTCACTCATAGAGACAAGGTGTCAGCAGCACCCATATCTGTACCTGTTATTTACTTTAATGCTGAGGACAAGGGAAATGCGCTGTTTGAGAGAACGCACATGGAAGACAAGCGCGGTGACGGCGGACGGCTCGTGTGCCCAGAGAGGAAATGCAGCGACTCACGGACTGTCTAATTAGGCGGGAGGGTAAGGATGTGCACCCGTAGGAAAGTCCAGACATGGGTACCCCTGGGATGGTACTGCCTGTGACCTTGGTTTCCTTCTTTCCACCTTCCTGAATCCGTTTATACTCGGAGAAGGCGTGGGTTGTTTCCAGAACAGGAGCGAGTGGTCTACCCTCACCTTCTGTAGGAGAAAAAGTCGGTGCTGTGTCCTTGGGTCACTTTGCACCATTCCTGGGACCAGGAAGAAGCCCCCAGGTGAGAGCCAACAAGGAAACAGGGGCTCCAGTCCTGTGACCGCAGGCGAGGAAGTCTGCCGACAGCCTGAGGGAGAAAGGAAGCGGACCTTCCCCTGGTTAAGCTTCTGATAGGAACCTAGCCTTGTGGACACCTGGCTTGCAGCGTCCAGGAGACACTGGGCTACGTCCAGCTATGTTAGTCTGCTAGGGCCACCATATAAAGAAGCACTGCCCAGGTGGCTAAAACAGCAGGAATTCTGGTCTCCCAGCTCTGCAGGCTGGAAGTCCAAGGCTGCCGTCCCCCGAGGTCACTCTCCTTGGCACAAGGATGGCCGTCTTCCCCTGAATATTCTACTTTAAATTGTTACATGGTTAATCGTGTAACCGGGAACATTCAGACGGTCAGGAAGACTCAAAAGGAGAAACTCTCACAGGAGCTGAGGACAGAAGACCATGTTGGTAATAATGTCTGAATGTCACAGGATATGATTCTCAATTGCTAATAAAGAGCGGAACGATGAGGCCGCGTTGAAGGTTCTTGTGGGCAAAAACATCCACCTAAATGCTCATCTTAAAAAAAGTAACGATTGGGGGTGCCTGGGTGGCACAGTCGGTTGAGCATCCGACTTCGACTCAGGTCATGATCTCACAGTCTGTGAGTCTGAGCCCCCCGTCGGGTTCTATTCTGATGGTGTGGAGCCTGCTTGGGATTCTGTCTTTTCTTCTCTCTGCTCCTCCCCCACTTATGTTCTCTCTCTCTCTCTCTCTCAAAATAAATCAAAAATTAAAAAAAAAAAAGAAAACTAAAGAAAAGATTCAATCCTGGCTCTGGCAGGCGCCTAACACAGGTTAACTCATGTTGTTTAGGAAACAACACTCCTTCAAGCGTCAGCTGTGTGTGGGGACAGGGGGAGGGCACGGTTCTTGGTACAGCACATACCAGAAAAGGATGGCCCCTCCTTTCATGGAACGTGAATTCTGGGGGAGAAAGCAGACCATAATCGAACAGTCCCATCAACAAAGGAGCGAGGCAGTAACAGAAGGGGATCCGTGCCATGAGGAAAACGTAACAGAGGCTGGACAGGGCCGGCCGGGCCTGAGAGCAGGTGAGACCTGTCAGGTGGCCACTGGGCTCCCTGAGGCAGAAGCCAGTGGAAAAAACCCATCTTGAGAATAACATGCTTAGAATAGACTGAAGAGCTTTCTCTCCGAGGGCAGATGGGAACTCGGGGGCATATGCGTTCTTTACATAAAAATACAGTGTGTAGTTAAATTTATTAATGTGGTTGAAGGGATTCAGGATATCCTGCCGTGACACAGAAGTTATTTTGAGCTGAAGACATTTGAGAATCAACGAATGTGGGAAAAGGCATTGTCTGAACTATCCTTTTCTGCCTAAGACCAGGGCCTTCCCAAACATTTCGACTGCCGTAAACTGCCCTTCCCAAGAGGCATCTTGGATCTGGGAAAATGGGCTCCTAATAGTGAGGTACCACGATGAGAAATCATGGAAGCAAACATTGTCCCAAATCTATACAACCTACGATATATTCTCCTAAAGACTCACTTGTATTTCCTAAGTTATTTGCGTTTCCATGACTGCCTTTCTCCACCACCTCCACGAAGACAGTATATAACATAAACTGTAAACCCCAGAGCCACTTTCTCTGCGAGCTCCTACACCTGTATGCCTGTGAATAAACTTTGTCTTTTCTCCCATTGCTCCATCTTTTGTCTGCTAAATTGGTACCACCTCCGTATGGAACCTAAGTGGGTAGTGGAGACGTCTTCTCCTCCCTGACACGATGAACCATGTAACAATTTAAAGTAGAATATTCAATAAATTACTGAATCCCACCATAAACTACATTCAGCAATGTCAATATTGTTTGATAAAAGTTAAGACACACTGAAACCAACGTGGCAAGGCCAAGCCAGGCAATTAGAGAAAAATGTTTCAAAGGGTGTGAAAAGAGTAGGGGACAGAAGAAAAGTTATCATTATGCACAAAGAGTATGATTATCTACAAAGAAAATCCAAGAGAATCTTCAGGGAATCTATTAAGCAAAGAGTTCCTCCAATCTGCTGAATACAAGAGCAATATGCAAAAAGGAATTTGCATTCCTTTATACCAGCAACAAATAATTTAAAAACACCACTTGACAAGCTCTATATTAAAAATACACAAAAATTCAACTCTAAACTGCCTAAAATATACGAATACATGAAAGCCCATGATAGAGAGAAACAAACAGGTTTATGAACAGCATGAAAGAGGATGTAACAAATGAGTAGATTTATTTTGTCCACTAAAGGGAAGATTCAGTATCTTTAAAGATGTTTATTATCCTCCAACAGAGGATTTCTTTACCCTGGAGAAGCTGGAATCACGGAAGGTAAGTGTCCAAGAATTACCAATAATATCTGGAAGAAGGATAATAAAGATGAAGAAATTCTCATTCTAAATAGCTAGAGGAGAATCATGTTAGAATATATGACATTAGAGGGGCGCCTGGGTGGCTCAGTCGGTTGAGCGTCCGACTTCGGCTCAGGTCATGATCTCGCGGTTGACGAGTTCGAACCCCACATCGGGCTCTGTGCTGACAGCTCAGAGCCTGGAGCCTGCTTCAGGTCCTGTGTCTTCCTCTCTCTGCCCCTCCCCACTCATGCTCTCTCTCTTTCTCAAAAATAAAATAAACATTAAAAAATTTTTAAATAAAGAATATATGACATTAGAAAGTTTGTAGTGATTAAAAGAGGGTGACACCAGTTGGTCAAACTGACTAAAGGAACAAAGTGGAGGGATAGGCAATAGATAAAGCATACAAAGAATCTTACACTATGGCAACCATTCATTGCAGAATGATGGGCGTGGTGGGGCAGAAATGGACAGCCTATTCGGTGCATGGTGCCAGCATGCAGACGGGTGGAGAAAAATAACAGATTCCCTCCATTACACTACGTTTTAAAAAATCAGGTGCAGGAAGGGATGCCTGGGTGTCACAGCTGGTTAAGCATCGGACTTTGGCTCAGGTCATGATATCGCGGTTCGTGCATTCAAGCCCTGTGTCGGGCTCTGTGCTGACTGACAGATGGGAGCCTGGAGCCTGCTTCAGATTCTGTGTCTCTCTTTCTCCGTGCTCCTCCCCTGCTCACGCTCTGTCTCTCTCTGTTTCTCAAAAATAAATAAATGTTATTTAAAAAATTAAAAACATAAATCAGGTGAAGGAAAAGTTTCCAAATGTCCAACAACTGGACGAAAGCGTACTAAAATATGTTTCAGAGGTCAGATGATGAAAAGTTTTCTGAGGACCCCAAACACACAAACCGTCCTTGAGAAAAATATCAACATGCCAAGTCACTTAATAAAGCAAAAGTTTTGGTAGGTTAGGCAAGACACTGTAAGCCACTTTAAAACAGAAGCCATAGACAGAGAGGGGATTTACAAGGGATCAAACCCAAAATGGATTAGTTCCCGCCTGGGTTCAGAAGTGCTCCACATCAGGAAGAAAAAGAACCCTCAAGAGCACCGTGATGAAATCATATGAAAAGCTAATTCATAGCAAAAGAGACTGAATAACTGAAAACATTAGGAAAATCTGCTCCAACCCTAAAAATTACGAAAGCAGGCCTTTAGGCAACAGGCAGCTACCACTTAATAGCAATTAGAGTGGCTTAAAAAACGTCAAGATAAGGCAGCACCCAGTGGAAAACGGAATTTTTCATAGTCTCCTGATAAGTCTGCAAAACTTCCTATTTTTTCGTAATTGAAGAAGCTATGTGGATTGGGTTTAACAAAACATGCTGATGGCAGATTTAATTGAAAACTGAAAGAAATCTGTTGCTTTCTTCCCTCCCAGAGCAGCCTTGTTTTTTTTCTTGTATTTTAATCTCTTCCCATATACTTCGTACTTCCATTAAGTCACACTATCTAAACATAACAACCTCAAATAAAAGCAACTTCACATGTAATGTAATTTAATGTGCAAAAATGTCAGAAGCTACTCCCCGTGGTGAAGACTAAAAAAGGCACCGTTTTAGCATTTTCTCCAAAAAGACATTTCCTGAGTTACAATATCTCAGAGAACAAAGTGGATACATTCAAGCCTTGAAAGGTCAAGGAATAATAAAACCATCTCATTAATGCATTTACGAAAATGAATAAACTTATCCTGCACAAAACTTACGAATATCTGCTGTTTGCAAATGTGTGCTCTATCGGCTTCATTTCCCTTTTCGATTTTTCATGACATTTTCATGATATTTGAGGGGGATAAAAAAGAATAAAAACACGCATAAGAAACCATCCGTCTGCCAAACACACACACACACACACACACACACACACACACACGCACACGCACACGCACATACACACGAAATAACTAAAGTTGTAGATGTGGAAATCCTGCCAGGCTGAGGTAAATATGTGACTTCAGGACTTATCTTTAATAAACTCGATTTGATCTTGTACTTGCTATATTATAATGATTGATTCATTAAACAATGTTCTAAACGAAAGTAAGAATCAGTGTTTTATGCAGAATTGCCTAAGCAGGTGACTTCTAGATCTCACTCGGTGAAATCTTGGGGGAGCGTCTGTAACATTAAAGATCTCCTACCATCCACGACCACAAACACCTCTCATCTACATGGATCACAGCTGTGAAAGGGACTTCAAAAAGTCTATGTTAATTGACACAATTCTGTGATCTGATAAAGTGGGGAATTCTCAACAGCAGGCACTTGAAAAGGGGGAAAGTCTTATTTTATTTTTAAAAATTTTAAATGTTTTTCATTTATTTTTGAGAGAGAGACAGAGAGAGAGAGAGAGAGAGAGAGAGAGAGAGAGAGAGCAAGCAGGGGAGGGGCAGAGAAAGACAGAGACACAGAATCTGAAGCAGGCTCCAGGCTCTGAGTTGTCAGCACAGAGCCTGACGCGGCACTAGAACTCATGACCTGTGAGATCATGACCTGAGCCAAAGCCAGACACTTGCCCTACTGAGCCACTCAGGTGCCCCAGGGAAAGTTTTATTTTTAAATGAGTAAATGGATGGTAAAAGAAATGGGACAAGCTGTCCTTGTCCCTAATTTTCATGCCATGCCCATGATCTGCAGGTGCTTCTTGCTGGGTTCGCTGTGGTCGGTCCCCAGTGACGTGGTCATGGATGGCGATGGACCACAGCACCAGTGTGTTCCCCCACCGAGGATGCCATCCAGTGATAGCTGAGAAAATGGGGACATGGCGCCCTAAGGAGTGATGAAGCCCAGACACTTCCAGATCCTGCTTCTGGCATCTGAACAAAAAAAGCAGAGGACTGTCCTCCTTTCCCCTTCTGCCCACCACAGATGAGGGTTCATCTCTCACTGGCTCATTTTCCCCCTTTCTTCCTTCTGAGAAGGAAGGAAGGATTCTTGAGCATTGTGCTCAATGAGACAGATTTCAACAACACTTAGGAATTTAGATATGGATGGCCACGTGTCACAACATTAACTCAGGTACCTATGTTAACACACATATTCTAGAGTAGATCTTAGCCTGATTTACACTTCCTTCTACTCACATGGAGATGGTCATAAAACACCTTAGGAAATGTCACCCCCATACAAAACCTGCTGAGAGAGATTTTCCTTGATGTGCAAGAACATCAGAAAGATATCACTCATAAGTTTTCCTGGAAATAAGTAAGCATTTGGGCATGTATTCCAACAAAATGATAGATTAATGAAAATAAAATACCACTGGAGGCAGTAAGCCATGAAAGAAGCAAATGGGGGATCTTTTTAACTACAGAACTAAGTCTAAGTGATAGTGACAAATACCAATGTAAGAGTGAATGTAAATGTTAAAAGCTTTGGAAGAACTTATACTTGTGTGATAAAGGATGAGGACCAAATTTTTTTAAAGGTAGGGGAATAATCCTTTTGAAAGCAAAAGAAATAATGCTAACACATTCAGGAAGTGGATTACAAAATGAAAAACTAGCTGAACTGATAAATAAGTTCAAAATATAAATTTCTGATTCCCCTTAAGAGAAGGTCAAGAAGGAGAGAAAGAGAAGATGGAAGGGAGGAAGGAAGAAAGGAAGGAAGGAAGAAGGGGAAGGAAAGGAAGGAGGGAAGGAAGGAAGGAAGGGAAGAAGGAAGGAAGGAAGGAAGGAAGGAAGGAAGGAAGGAAGGAAAGAAGGAAGGAAGAAGGGGAAGGAAAGGAAGGAGGGAAGGAAGGACGGAGGGAAGGAAGGAAGAAAGGAAGGAAGAAGGAAGGAAGGAAGGAAGGAAGAAAGGAAGGAAGAAGGGGAAGGAAAGGAAGGAGGGAAGGAAGGAGGGAAGGAAGGAGGGAAGGAAGGAAGAAGGAAAGAAGGAAGAAGGGGAAGGAAAGGAGGGAGGGAAGGAAGGAAGGAAGGAAGGAAGGAAGGAAGGAAGGAGGGAGGGAAGGAAGGAGGGAAGGAAGGAAGAAGGAAAGAAGGAAGGAAGGGAAGGAAGGAAGGGAAGGAAGGGAAGGAGGGAAGGGAAGAAGGAAGGAAGGAAGGAAGGAAGGAAGGAAGGAAGGAAGGAAGGAAAGAAGGAAGGAAGGAAGGAAGGAAGGAAGGAAGGAAGGAAGGGAAGGAAGGGAAGAAGGAAGGAAGGAAGGGAAGAAGGAAGAAAGGGAAGCAAGGGGGAAAAGAAGGAAGGAAGGAAGGAAGGAAGGAAAGAAGGAAGAAGGGGAAGAAAAGGAAGGAAGGAAGGAAGGAAGGAAAGGGAAGGAAGGGAAGGGAGGAAAGGAAGGGAAGGAAGAAAGGAAGGGAAGGAAGGAAGGAAGGGAAGGAAGGAAGGGAAGAAGGAAGAAAGGGAAGCAAGGGGGAAAAGAAGGAAGGAAGGAAGGAAGGAAGGAAGGAAGGAAGGAAGGAAAGAAGGAAGAAGGGGAAGAAAAGGAAGGAAGGAAGGAAGGGAAGAAAGGGAAGGAAGGGAAGGGAGGAAAGGAAGGGAAGGAAGAAAGGAAGGGAAGGAAGGGAAGGAAGGAAGGGAAGGAAGGGAAGGAAGGGAAGGAGGGAAGGGAAGAAGGAAGGAAGGAAGAGAAGTGAGAGGAAGGAAGGAGGGGAGGAAGGAGGGAAGGAATGAAGGGAAGGAGGGAAGGAGGGGAGGAGGGAAGGAGAGAAGGAGAGAAGGGAGAGGAAGGAAGGAGGGAGAGAGAAAGGAAGGAAGGAGGGAAGGAAGGAAGGAAGGAAGAAAGGAAGGAAAGAAAGAAGGAAGGAAGGGGGAAGGAAGGAGGAAGAGAAGGGTGAGGATGGAAGGAGGGAAGGAAGGAAGGAAAGAAGGAAGGAAGGGAGGAAGAAAGAGGAAGGAAGGAATGAACAAATGAAGGAAGGAAGGAAGGAAGAGAAGGGAGAGGAAAGCAGGAAGGAAGGCAGGAAGGAAGGAATGAAGGAAGGGAAGGAAGAGGAGGGGAGCAAGGAAGGTGGAAGGAGGGAGGGAGGGAGGAGAAAAGGAAGGAAGGAGGAAAGGAGGAAGGAGGAAATGAATAACCGAACAAAGGAACTAAGGAAGGAAGAGAAGGGAGAGGAAAGGCGGAAGGGAGGGAGGGAGGGGTGGGGAGGGAGGGAGAAAAGCTTCTACATAAGATGTCTGAGAATGTAACTGAACAAATGAATTAATAAAGCTGTAATGTGAGCACTGTGGCAAATGTTTGTTGCCCACGCCGCAGGCTGCTTTCACAGATGCATTAGCGGCCCACAGCCAGGACACGGTGCTATCGACAGCCGGCACTGACCGTAACGAGTCACTTTCCAGGACAGCGATGGCATCAGCATCGGGTCGGGCGGCATCCCTGATGGTGAGTGAAGAGCAAACTCCAGGGGACGGGTAGCAGGCTAATGACAAGTGCTACGGACTGAACCACATGTCCAGCGTTACAGCTTTGCGATCGAAGCCTGTCATCCCACCTCTGTACGGGGCTGATGCCCTCACGCATGGGGGTTCCTAGCAGCAGGGAGAGGAGGGAAAGAGGGCTGGGAATGCCGGGTGTGGGGAAGCAGGCACCAGGAGGCAGGATTGAGTGGGGTGCTGGAGGAGAACAGGCAGATTTGAGACCAGAGGGGTGGAGGTGCACAGCCTGGGGAGGCCACGGGGACTGGTTTTGGCTCGAGAGACATGGTGGCCACTCGGGACTTGGAGCAGAAGGTGGGGACGGGCTCCCGTGGCTGCTGTGTGGACCCTGCTGAGTCTGGGTGAGGCGGGTCAGGTGGCTCCCGCTGTCTTCAGAGGAAAGACGGTCCCGAGTGCTGCACACCAGGCGCCCGATGGAGACGGCCGGATTCTGGATCTGTTTTGAAGCCTCTGGCCATCGGAGAGACGATCTGTCTCACCAAATATATGTAGCAAGTGGGGAACCCACAGTTTAAAATGGGATCTGACCTGCAGCGAAGCCCTGGGGCCATTTGTCAACAAGGAGAAAATGTTCCCGGTGTTGGGAACAGGCTTTCAGAGCGCAGGTGAGTTCTCCTGTCCCCCCGGCCGTTGCTCCTATCACTGAAATTGGATCGGTTTCCGTCCTTGCAAAGCTGAGCTTAGAAACGCCGCCTGAAGAATGTTGCCCGCGATGTCGCCGCAGCCAGGTGCCTGCCAACACCACGTGCTTGGGGGCCACTCCAGAGCTACCCTGAGCTCACCCGCATCGATGACACTCAAGTGCACGAACAAGAAACAAAAATAGGAAACTCAGTGCTTGGGGTTTATAAATACAGAGCTGAAATGTGCAATCGCAAAGTTCATTCCAGAGGAATTAATCATATTAATATGGGACACCTGGGGGGCCAGATTTGCTGTGTAACGTTCAAGGGCCAGGACGGCCCTCGTTCTACATCAAGACGTGGATGTAGGCTCTCACTTCGGATCCTCTTTGCCCTGGGAGCCACTGATGTCCAGGGATGGCCTGCGTTTTGTGAACTCCCCCTGCCTCTTCACAGCATCTGAGGTTTCTCAGAGTGCCAACTACACTCAGAGCCGGCTGGCTTCTTTCCAACTAAGTTCAAGTTGCAATCGGCTAAGAAATAGTATCTTGACGGTTCAGGCAGCCTTCACGGAGAACCATCCATACGTGGACACGAGTTCTAACCACGCTGGTCTGCTGTGTGGACGATTTCTGTCATCCATGACCCCAGACATTGCAAAGTGAGGGGAACTAGTTTGTTTAAGATTAAAAAAAATAGCAATAACACGGGCTCATTTAAAAATGTTGAAAGGAGAAAAGGTAAAAACTCCATAAAAGTAAAAAATATTTTTGCATGTTTTCTCCTGTTCTTTGTATATTTACTTATTTTGGCACAGATCCTGCATATAAATAACTTCAGACATAAAAACCACACTGTTCAATGTAGTGATCAACCTACCATACAAAGAGACAAAATACAACAAATACAAGGGAAGGGCCCTGTGCCTGCTTCTGCGGTCCATCTCTGTGCTGTCCTGGGCGTCATTAACCTCTCTCTGGGTTTTGGTTTTTCATCTGTTCCCGGCATTGTTCTACAGTTTTAGGGTACCGGGTTATTCACACTGCCCTTACCCATCTGAGGCGTACCACCGGTATATCCTGTATATGGAATCCTTTCTTCTCCAGCTGTGTCCTGTTTGCATTCCATCCCACGGTTTCCAGAATGCTTCAATCAGCACAGTATCTGTGAAGGTCATCATGCTGATAGGTGAGTTCCTCTTAATGCACTTTCCACTGCTGTGTGATAATTCATGCATGACTCTAGCACAATTAATTTCCACACTTCAGGTTGAGTATTTAACTTGATTTGCAATAAACATCCTTGTACACATATCCCAGTGCAAATAGGCAAGGAGCAAAATGCTGAGTGAGCTCTCCTGGATGTCCCCCCCCCCCTTGCTCTCCAGCAGCAATTAAAGTTCCAGCCACAGCCTCTGAGTTGTTGCTTGCTTCAAACTGTCCCCAACACTCGATCTTCTTTTTATAAGAAATGGCCGTTTCTACCGCTTTCTGGCTTGCTCTTTGGATGGACTGAAATTCCTCCCTTTGAATGCCTGCCTTCAGTGGTTGGGAATGATACCCTCTTTTTTTTCTCCAAATACTTGTTCCTTCATCTGTTGTCTTTAAAGTCCTGGTCGTCAAGAGGGTTTTACAATAAAATGTTGAGTCAGTCTCAATATTCCAAGACAGCTGGAACTTGGGCTAGAATTGATTACCTAGCCATCTCTGAGAAGGATTTTCGCCTTCTCAGTAGTATGGAGCACCCAATATCTTCTTTTTGGCCTTTTCTTCCTCTTTGTCATCGGTGTGTTCAAGTTTGAATGCATAGGTCTGGCGTAGATTTCTTTGTATCGATCCACATGGGAGTTGTATTCTTTTCTCAAGTCTATAAAATTCTCAGCTGCTATTTGTTCCTTTCTCGTATTCTGATTTCTCCTTCGACCAGCCCAGTGAGTCCTATAGCAGGCATTATTTATTGACTGTTTGTGATAGTCTAGATGGGCAATACAGCAATGGAGTAAGACATCTAAAAATAAAAACCTTTTGACCCCAGTGCATTTTATATCTCAGTGGTGGAAGCTATAATAAACACATAGTATGAAAAATAAATAAGGGGTAGAGTGGTCTGAATAACACCCATCCCCTCAAGAAACCAGGTCCTAATTCTAGGAATATGTAAACATCACTTTCTATGGATATAGGGTCTCTCAAAATGTGATGAAATTAAGGGCTAAATTGAGACGGAGAGATTGTCCTGGATGATAATGTCCAGGTGTGCCCCAAATATATCACATGTATCCTTAAAAGAGGGAGGCAGAAGGCGATTTACAACACATAGGAAAAAAGATAAGGTGAATACACAGGAAAGAGAGATTTGGAGACACTGATCTTGAAAATTAGGGTGATGTGGCCACAAGCCCAGGGATGTCTGGAGCTCCAGAAGCTAGCAGAGGCAGCAAGCACCCTCTGGAGGGAATTCGGCCCTGCTCCTCCTGGATCTCAAACTCCTAGTCTTCTCGAGCGGGAGAGAATAAATTTCTGCTGCTCCTAACACATTCCTATCACTGCCCCAGTTTGTAGTGAATTGTTACTGAGGTCCTAAGAAACAAATAGACGTGGCAAGAAATACAATGAAGAAAATTAAAGGGGACGTAAGGAATGCTTGTGGGTGGCAACTTCACTTAAAATGGTGAGGGAAGGTAACATCTACTTAAAATGGGAAAGTAGCATTTAAGCAAAGACCTGCGGAAGGAGAGGAGAGCCTTACAAAGAACTTTCCAGGGAGAGCAAGCACCAGGTGAGGGAGGAACTTGCCCGGAATGCTCCAGAAATATCTAGAAGCCCAGGGTGTAGAAGAACATGGGACCATGGAGGTGGTGATGGGGACCCATCAGTCGGGACCTTGCACATCACTGTGAGGTTCTCAGATTTTATGAGAAGAATCTGTTGGGGGGGGTGGTGTGACACAATTTATCCTCTGTTTTAGAAAGATGATTCTTCCACCTACATGTAGCCTCCAAGACTAGGGAACTGGGGTAGTGACATTATATTATTGTGTTATATTATTATTATTTTATTATTATTACTATCCTGAGAGAGACAATGGTACAAGCTTCTAGAAGGGCATTAGTGGGGATCATGAGACAGGGTTATACTCTGGACATATTTTGAAGGTTCACTAGATAGGACATCGGGTGGGACAGACACCTAGAAAATCTTGGAAAATTCTAGAAACTGAAGGTGCAGAGAATGGCTGATGAGTCTCGCTTTCTGACTGTCCAGCACACATCCTACCCTTTAGCCGGTGCACAAAACAGTTCTTAGACATTCAGAAACGTGCACAATTTCTAGAACTGATATCTGCCCAATGGGACATGCTTGTGCCCTGTGTATTGATTTCTGAGAAGTTTTGTGAAGCCTCATTTGAACACCAGTCATGACTGTCTTTTTCTGGACGGGTAGTGCTCAACCTTGTCTGCACATCAGAAATACCTGGGATACTTTTTAAAAAAAAAATTCCTGCGCTCAAGCTGAACCCCACACCAATGACTTCCAAACCTCCAAGGATAGAACCTGGCACATGTACTTTTAACGTTCTCTTTAGAGTCTCTCCTAAACATCTCACATCACTGCCCTTCATTTTCTGTTCATCTCTACTGTTCCTGGTGTCCCAGGGACATTTAGTAATTTCAGGAGACACTTGGGGTTCTAGCAACACAATTATCATCTACTGGGATGCTCTAAATATCCTACAACACACGGGAGAGTCCCCACAACAGGGAATTATCCAACCGCAAATATGAGATTGATAAACCTCGTCCCAAACCCAGGGAATCTTATTATTGCATTAATGAGTCCAGGAATAATTGCCAAATTTTTAAATGTGTGTGTGTGTGTGTGTGTGTGTGTGTGTGTGTGTGTGTGTGTGTGTGTATCACTTTGGGTTTTAATCAACAAACTGAAAATCGTGAGAGGGCAAAATGGAAGCAGGGGACAAGAAGGATAAAGTGTGGGAACACCTGGCTTGAACATCATCTCTCACACACCTAAGTGCCTCTAGGAGCTAGTGTGGGGGACAATTAGCAGCTTTTGAGAGCAAACGGAACAACGATTTGCATGTTCTTTTCCTTCCTGAACTGCGTCTGTGAGAGCTGAGTTAATTATCTGATAGAGTCCTATCAACACGGCAGGTGTTGGGTCGAGCACCGATGTCTGTTCCTTCAAGGTTCTGAACGCAGCGCATCAGCCAGAGGGCCTGCTCTTCACTGAAATGGTGTGCATGGATGATGGGAGGGCCCCCACTTTCAAAGATTGCATTGCATCCTTCAGGAAGCTGTCAATGACTGAGTGGGGACCAAGCAAATCCTAGAGTTTGCTTTCCTGTGCACTTCCTGACTGCGTTACTGTTTCTGGACAGTATTTTACTATTTTTTAGAGGGGCCCAAATAGATGATCAATTATAATTGATGGTGAGTGTGCGACTTTGGGGGCATTTGGCTAAGCCTGAGGACATTTTTGGTTGTCACAAACAAGGTGGGGGTGCAACTGACATCTAGTCAAGAATGGCCAGGAATACTGTTCAATATCCCCTAATGCATAGGACAACCCTCCCCGCGATCAAGAGTGACTCAGCCCGAGTCTCTCTTGGAAAGAGAACAGCAGAATAAAGAAAAAGATGCATGCCTTTACAAATAATCTTAGCATGTGGTTTCGTTAAATGTATTGATATACACTCTTTTTTTTCTCCAAATACTTGTTCCTTCATCTGTTGTCTTTAAAGTCCTGGTCGTCAAGAGGGTTTTACAATAAAATGTTGAGTCAGTCTCAATATTCCAAGACAGCCGGAACTTGCACTAGAATTGACTACCTAGCCATCTCTGAAAAGGATTTTCGCCTTCTCAGTAGTATGGAGCACCCAATAAACATCTTGTTTCTTACTGAGCCTGCTGTGACTTTGCGAGTGCTTAAGTGGAAAACAAAGGTTGGACTGCATCTATGCCACAATTTCTCTGAAGTGTCTGACTATTTTTTTTTATTTAAAAAAAAATTGTTTTTTCTTAATGTTTTTATTTATTTTTGAGACAGAGAGAGACAGAGCATGATCAGGGAAGGGGCAGAGAGAGAGGGAGACACAGAATCAGAAGCAGGCTCCAGGCTCTGAGCCATCAGCACAGAGCCCGATGTGGGGCTCAAACTCACAGACTGTGAGATCATGACCTGAGCTGAAGTCGGACGCTCAACCGACTGAGCCACCCAGGCGCTCCTGAAGTGTCTGACTATTAAAACCTACATAGAGTAATTCTCCTCTTCCCGATTCCATTATTGTGGTCAACTTATCCCGGTTTGTGAAGTCCTGCCCCAATGTTAGAAATAAAAGTCCCATGTCCTGGGAACTTCCTCATCCTGGGATCGCTGGTGATCCACATTCCATGGAAATGATTTTAAGTCTGCTTGGTGAAATGTTGCATTGGTACAGCCTCCCAAAGCATAACTCGCTATTTAGCATTCCCCCAACTGGGAAAGAAATGATTAAATCTCTCTTGTCATGCGATGGACACTTCTTATACACACAGTAGATTTTTTTCACTAGGGAGAGAAAGGATCCTATCCCTAACAGTTAATCCACTTGTTTTGGAGAGTTGTTTCTAAAATATTCCAGCTTCCTCATTCCATGATTAAATTTTATTTGTATCCAGTTTGATAAAACTCAAGGACCACTGAATATGTCACTAAGGGTAAGATTTTTAACACTTTAGAGAATTGTGTATGCACGCCTATTAGTATTGTAATTCACTCTTTTCCTCACAAATGTAAAGTCATGCACCACATTTAAATAATAGCCCTGTTAATAACAGGGACCCACTTTAGAGAGCCCTGAGAAGTCTTCCGGTCCCCACAGTGGCCCCAAATGAGTTCATTCAGTTAGGCGTCACCTCAGCAATACCAAGGGGGCTGATAAAGATCAGGCTGGAGTGCCCATTAACTCACACTTAAAAAACATCTTCTCAGAGTGTTCTAATAAAATATCCTTGTGCACTTGGTAGAGGGGTTGACGTTTTAATTTAGAAAACTCATCAGTGCCTTTTTTCCAGAAACCTAAGTCATTTGTACTTCCTACTATGTTTGCCTCTGCAGCTCTGAGACAATAAAAAAGCTGAGAAATCCCAACATACTTCTTGATAATTATCTCTGTGATGTCAAATGTGTCCTACTATACACCCAAAACATAGTCATATGTGAATATATAGGAACATGGTTACAAATTCAATAAAGATTCCATATATGTGCATATGGATATGTATATATGTATGTGTACACACAGACACACAGCCATGAAAAGATTAGATATACATATATATGAAAACAGATGATAAATTAATAAAGTAGATGTCAATATATAGAGGCAGAGATAAGATTCCATGATCCATCCTGGAATTTTTATATACAAGTAAATTTCTGCTATCATCTTGTTTCATGCTATTTAAAACAAAATTGCATGCTGATAGAAAGACTTTGTGTTTTTTTTCTCCCAATGTGTGTGTTTGGAAGATTCTGTATAAATGATAGGGAAACAATATAACTGGATTTACTGAATTAAGTCAAAATTCTTGTCTGGATTCAGATATTAGGTTAATTTAGGGCAGGGTCAGCAAACTGCAGCCCCAGGCCAAATCTGGCCCTCTGCTTGTTTTTATAAATAAAGTTTTATTGGTATACAGTCACATCCATTATTTAGGTACTGCATGAGGCTGCATTTTGTTCTGCAGTGGAAGGGTAGTGTGTCTGTGCAGAGACTGTGTGGCCTCTAATGCCAAAATATTTACTACTCACCCCTTCACAGAAAACTTCTGCCTACCCTGAAGTGAGACTAAAGAGAATCAAGTTCTATTATTTTTAGGAATACCAAATCGCTGGTGAAATATTTTAAAGCCCAGGTAGATTGAAACAATAATAACAATAAAAACAATCTGAGTAGCAACAAAATAAAACAAAACAAAACAACTAAATAACAATATTAGCAAACCAATAGTAAAAAGACAACACATTAGCTAAGCTGATTTGCCAAAACACTCCAGAAAATAATAATGATAACAATAATAGTATTTATCATATGTAATTGTTATATTTAACAATATAATTATATATTATAACATTATGTATTATATAATCATACAATCATTATTATATTATATAATAATATATGTAATAATAATCAGAATAATAATGATTATTATCATTATTATGACGTTCTGCTACCAGGGAGCAAGCAGGTACCATGTTACCCGTTGGCCCACTTACTCATCCTTCATTACACAGGCCTCAGTTACAGGCTAAAGGTTTGTGTCTCCCCCCAAATTCGTATGTTGAAATCTTCACCCCCAGGGTGATGGTATTTGGAGATTATGACTTTGCGAGGGGATTAGGTACCGAAGGTGTAAACCCTTCATGATGGGATCAGCGTCTTTATAAAAGAGACCCAAGAGAGCTCCCTTGCCCCTTCTGCCATTTGAGGACACAGTGAGAAGACATCAGATGTTCTGCCAGCATCTTGACCTAGGACTTACAGCCTCCCGAACTGTGAGAGACAAAGTCTGTGAGACATAAACGTCTGTTGTTTTAGCCACCCAGTCTGTAGGATGTTTGTTATGGTGGCCCAAATGGGCAAAGGCACTCTCCCTTCTCCTTTTCCTTTGTTGGGGCAGTTCTGAAAAACAAACAGTGTGACTCCCATTGAAGACTGTTTCCAACTTCAGTAAAGAGGATGAGTTGAACGAAGCGAGAAGGAAAATGTGACTGTGGTTGGGTGAAATTAAAGCTCTACCATGCGCCTGAGCACTGAGTTCTGTCTGGTATTTACCTCCCTTCTCCTTGTTGCTGATCCAGAGATTTCCATGAACGAACAAACTCTTTATCTTCACATTCAGCGTCCTCTGTCTGCTGAATGCGTGCAGGAAACCCTCAATCCATTTGATGATGGTGCCTCCCCAACACCTTCTTGTTTGAGGTAAACTGGGTAGGAATCTCAGTGTCGGCCGCCATCCGTCCAGATGGCAGTGAATCACGGTGCAAAGAGCAGGCTATGAGGGGGACACTGATGAAAGTCTCATTGCGGCAATTTTCAGGACTGGTACTACACCTCCCTGGAAGCCAGTTAGAGGGTTTTCTTTCCACAAATGGCCAGTGGGTTTTTTTTCTAGATATGTGGCATATAGCTTCTGGGGTGCCTCCCTCAAACTAAGGTTGAATAATGACATTTTAGCCATTATCACTGACAGGGAAAAAAAAAAAAAAAACAACCGATGGTTACTCTGATGGTTTCGTTTTCATGTGACCATTTCCCCGCATGTGGCATGTCTGTGTTCTATTTGCTCAGCAGTATTCAGACACTTCCTTTCTACGACATGGAAATATGACTCTCATTGCTTAGACTTTCTACACCTTAGGGATGTATTGATACTTGGTGATAAAAAGTCACTCAATGTTAATGAGCCCACCTCTTTCAGTGAACCAGGAGAGAGTGTGAAGAGCTGCAGTGTCTACGGCTGGTTACCTTTGCTCCATAGTGTCTCTAGACCCACAGCTTATGTCCCTAGATTCTACCGCTTATGCCACTGGGCATAGCTGGTGTTCCACTGGATTACCTACCACGTCTTGTCACTCTAACATCCACTGCTCACCATCACTTACGCCTCTAGGCTCCACTGCTCACCTGTCCAGGCTCCCCTGCTCACCACTCTAGCCTCCACAGTCCAGGTTCTAGTCTCCACTGCTCACCGCTCTAGTCTCCACTGCTCATAGCTCTAGGCTCCACAGCTCAGGTTCTAGTCTCCACTGCTCACCATTCTAGGCTCCACTGCTCATCGCTCTAGGCTCCACAGGTCAGGTTCTAGTCTCCACTGCTCACCCGGCTCTAGGCTCTACTGCTCACCATTCTAGGCTGCACTGCTCACCTGTCCAGGCTCCACTGCTCACCACTCTAGTCTCCACTGTTCACAGCCTAGTCTCCACTGCTCACCGCTCTAGGCTCCACAGCTCAGGTTCTAGGCTCCACTGCTCACCGCTCTAGTCTCCACTGCTCACCGCTCTAGCCTCCACAGCTCAGCCTCTAGCCTCCACTGCTCACCGCTCTAGGCTCCACAGCTCACCGCTCTAGCCTCCACAGCTCAGGTTCTAGTCTCCACTGCTCACCTCTCTAGGCTCCACTGCTCACCTGTCCAGGCACCACTGCTCACCACTCTAGTCTCCACTGTTCACCGCTCTAGTCTCCACTGCTCACCACTCTAGCCTCCACAGCTCAGCCTCTAGCCTCCAGAGCTCACCGCTCTAGGCTCCACTGCTCACCTCTCTAGTCTCCAGTGCTCAACACTCTAGGCTGCTTTGGTTACCACTCTAGTCTCCACTGCTTAGCCTCTGGTCTCCATTATTTAGTACTCTAGGTTCCAGTGTTTACTGGAATGGACAACTGTAGACACCCTATAGATATGAGTATCTTTTTCCTTAGGATGGAGTGAGAAACATAATAAGAGAAGATTTAGATTGAATCCGTTTGTTACTAATTAATAGGTGTATCTTTTACACGTAGATCTTCACACACCAAGCTACCTCCTTGCATAAAATCTTGGAATTTCTCACACCTGTCAGTGCCCTTTGGCCAACGACCACCAGGGCCAGACCAGCAGTTGGACAATTTTAACTTATTACTTGTTGCAAAAACAACAAAACTGCACTCTCTGGGGTACCTCAAGAAGAAAAAAAAAATTATATGGTAGTGTTTGGACTTTGGTTGGACGATTTGGGTAGGAATCAAGGCACAACTAGTTAGGGTTTCATTCTGCATTGGGGTTTCCCAGGAAGATGAGAAACTGTATGACTGAATATCTCAATAAGTCCTACCATTGGAGAAGGTAAGGTAAAGCTGTAATTGGCAAAGATACAGCAGTCACTTCTGGATCCTAAGAGTGTTTCATATTTTCTGATTTGGACACGGTTCCTGTTTTACCTGCACACAGATATGATTACAGAAGTTGTGTTTTTTTGCTTTCAGTCCACCAAGTACAGAATTGATGCTGATGTTGTGTGAAATCGTCATGATTAGCAGGAGATAGCACAGCCAGCTGTGTGTGGCAGGCCAGCTCCTGATTCTGTGTCGGAGGCTGTTTTGCTGTTCCATGACCCTGTAGCTGGTGGATACAATTATCTCATGCCTGGAAAGCAGGGTTAAATTTACTTGGACCAAACTTCTTAAGCAATTTTTTTTTACAGAATAAAACACCATGGATAGCTTTCCTTAGAAAGGAGGAGTCAGGTAGAACAGATACTTTGGAGTTGGATGGGGAGTGCAGAATACCAGCTCTGGCGGATGGAGCTGGTAAGTGTTAGAATGACCCTTGGATCTTTGTTAGTATCTTTGTCAGAGATCTCCATTCCTTCACGTTGATCGTGTCTCTTTGCTCCTGGGTCCTTCAGAGTAGGAAATATGAGGACTTCCAGTCCATCTCTGAAACTGCAGTCTTTTTTTTTTTTTTTTTTTTTTTTTTTGCTCCAGGTACTTACTGCCAACTAGCTAGCGGACATGTTATCTCATGGGCTACATAATGGACAAGTGTCTTTCTGGCACATCAGACTCCACCTGCTGAAATGTAACGAACCATCTGCCTTTTACTCAGTGTCCCTCTGCCATATCTGGACATTCCAGAATGCCTTAGGGATGGTCTATTTGAAAACTGAGTATCCACCCACATGAGACAAGTGAATTAAGCAAGCAACATGAAGCAGCTAAAATGAATGAATGAATGAATGAATGAATGAATGAATAAATGGTGGCGTTTTATTCAATGTAGTTGACCTGATAAAGAAGAAAGAATGTGAGACAAATGGTCTGTCCCATCATTTGCCCCACATCTGGTACCAGGAGCCATATCTCTGTGGTATGGGCATCTTTGCAATGATGATACTTCATGACAGGGAGCTGCTCTGGCCAATACGTGAGATGAGATAATCCCTGCTCAAATTTTGGTGCTGGGAGGATGGAGATCACGCCACCATCTGAACACAAATGTTGGCCAACCACAGCCAGTGACCTCTTATCCCTGGCAGAACTCAATTCTTTGATAGCACCCTGACCCTTACTCCTAACTGTCTTTACTGACCCTGTGTGTGAGATAATCCTAAGCCCTCCACTGACACATTTCCTTTAAGGCTGTTATTTTGCAAGTGAGGATCAATTTCTAATATGACTCTTTCCTCTTAAGACCAGGCCAGAGAAGTTGACTTGGTAGGCTGGGTTAAGTGGTGGGGAGGGTATGGAAACAGAGAATCTTAATTCATCATTAACTTCATCATGCTATCTTGCTGAAGTTGGTAAAATAATTCACAGGCATGAAAAGACTTTTGTAGGCAGGTCATGCTGAGCACATTGAAATTATTTCCAGTGTTAATATACATCATGAATAAAGAGATACACTTACAATATGTCTTATGTTGGGTTCTAGTATGAGATATAGTTTCTGAGATAAGAATTTGAGTGCAAATAGTTTATTGTGCTCAAGAGGACCAGAGGAAGAGTGGGATGTGAGACACAGCAGGAAAGGAAAGCAGTAAGTGGTGAGTTATCCTCGTGGGCAAAAAGGCCAAGTTCTATTTAGGGACTTTGAGAGCCACAATACAGAATTATCCCACCTGATGGGTGAGGAAGCTAGAGTAGATCCACCTACTGACCATCTGTCATTGCTTTAGGGGTGCTTACAAGGTCAACAACTCCTTAGAACTTTTTGTCTCCTCCTATATTTGGTCCATTGTGTGTTTCCATAGCAAGAAAACCACCCCAAGCAGGGCATCAGGGGCGTGAGCAATGAGAACCTTTGGCAGGTAGAGGTGACTGTCAAGGCAACACGGGTGGGTCAGGGACTGAATCCACCACAATCTTAGAAGGGATTCAAATTATGATTCTCAAAGCTGCAGCAGTCAGACAGTATTCAAGACAATCCAGGTAACTGGAAGATGATGATGCCATTTGCCAATACACGAGATTATTCTGGGACTATTCTAGACCCCTTTTTTTTCTCTCACTTGTTGCCTCCTTCCATGCTGTCACTGCCCACACTCTAAGTCTCCTTTTCTCTAACTGGGATGACTGCAACAGCTCCCTAATTCCATCTGGTTTTTCTCCTCAGTGCTTTGTTCACACAGCCACCCAGGTGAGCCTCCCAATATGCACACTTTCTCAAATGCACGCATTTCCCTGCTGAGAATTTTTCAATGACTTCCAACTGGCACAGAATAAAATCCAAATTCTTGATATGGCATGTAAGCCTCTCTGTCACCTGCAATCCGCCTTTCTAGCTCAGCATGCCCACCTTCTCAGATGTAGCTCAGGGGTCAGCAAACATTTTCTCTAAGACATTTTAGGTTTTGTGAGCCTTGTGGTTACTATCCCAACAACTCTGAATGAATGTAGCCATAGACGTTAAGAAATAGTGCCGAAGTGGTGGGCGGGGCTATGTTCTAATAAAACCTCATTTATGGAGACTGAAATTTGAATTTGATGTAATTTTCATGTGTCACAAAACATTACCCTCCTTTTGATTTTTTTTTCCGATCATTTAGAAATGTGAGAACTATTCTAAGCTCAGTGGCCCCTAATTTGATGACTCCTATCTAGCCCAACTAATGACATTAGGCTGCTCCCTCAGGATTCCATGCCTTGACATTGCTGTTGGCTCCCCTGCCAGGCACAACTCTTTCAAGCCTTGCTCATCAGGTGGCTTCCTACTCATTGTTTAAGAATCATCTCACACTCCCACCACATTGGATCTAAATAGCTCTCAAGTATCTCCAAGAAACAGGGTTATGCTATAATTGTTTAAGCTCCACCATAAATGGTATCACCAATGGACAAGAGATTCCATACTGAACTCCAACACTTGAAAGAAGAGGGTGGGGGTGGACACTCATGTCCTCTCCGGTGAGCCAACTTTGAATCCTGTGCACATTTCCACAGAGAGGGGCAGGGCACTTGCTCATGACAAACCGCTGGGACTGTGGCATCAGAAGTTACATGGCCAACAAGATGTACTATATCCTGTTAGACTTACCAGTGCCTACACTTTCTTCCAATCCAACTCAAAAGGCACTGTTTGAAGTCACCTCCAAATCTGACCTCCCTCAGCCCTCTCCAATCATAATCTATCGTTACACTAGGGAACAAGAGGACCTCTCTTGTTCCTGTCTCTCTAAAATAACTTATCTGATTTTGCTTCATGTCAAACCTTTATTTCTCTGTTTCTCCTTGAGGTGATAAGTGGCTTGGGATGGGGAACTGTGTATTTCATGTGTCATTCTTTAGCATAGTGCCTTCATCTTCATACTTTTTTTGTAATGCATGCATGAAGAAATAAATGAATTAATGACATCCAAAGTAGGGTAGAACGTTTCCTCTTGGGTCCAGTATGTACGTTGAATCTTGCTTGAGTTTATCTGCTAGGCTTTGGGCTGGAGAAGGGCATTACACATATTTCTTCAAGCTTATTCTCAAGAAGTACAGTGCTACACCATGACTCATCTTGACCTTTTCAGGTGCATACATATGCATGAGGCCCTTGTCAATATTTAAATACTCTTTAGATATGAATAGATATGACTCTGTTGTTGCCCAATTATCTACATGCATTATTTCAGAAAATTTTCCAAATTAATGATGAGCATATTGATCATTGGCTAATGTTAATTAGACAACCATAATCGTCTTTGAACATATAGGAAATAATATCTGCTTTAGAAAGGTATATTTAAATATCAATTTAATCTCTGAGGTACTTCGGAAAATGCCCTGATGGGAATAATTTTACAGGATCATAATACTCAGTAAAAATCCTAACTATTCTCTGACTCATTATTAAAATTCAAGATCACAAAACGCCATATACCAAATGATGTATTGTACATAATGACTTTCTTATTCGATTTTTCTAATCTCTATTTTTCATCCCCTGGGGTTTTTTTCTCAGTAATTGTCCAGAGCTTTAAATAAAAGAATAGTAGTGATTGAATCTTCGTGCGTCTTTATTTTTAGACTCACGTCTTGAAGTCTGCAGAGCGTGCAGCAGAGAATATAAGAGAAAAATGTGTGTGTGTAGATGGTCTATGAAAATCATTTCAAGTTATTATGTGTCCTTCAGTTCACCATCCTAAGAAAGATGGGAAAAAAAAACCTTGTAGGGTGAAATAGCTCTCTCCCTTTTTGTGAAAGTTTATGTTTAAGATTTTAGTATTTATCTATTTGACCCCTTGAGGGCCTCATCAATAACAGCTTCCATCTTAATGTGTCCGCAGTTCAAGGGTCATGACCCAGTAGGAACTCTGTGAATGTGTGAATCACTCCGCCTTTACTTTGCCACATTAATTTTCATTTGTCTCCATGAACACCTTCAGGCCCTGGATCTGAGTAATTCTTGGGTTTCCTGCAAGCTTCTTTTATGTTCAACCATAAAGGTTTGACACAGAGCCTTATTATACAACTATATTGTTGCTGACAAAATAATTTCTCTGACCACAATCAGTCATATCCTATGCACCTACTCCTTAAATACAGTGTAAGATGAGATTGTGGTAAACACCCTGAATAGACTCACTGTTCAGTCTCTCTCAGAGGCATGAATTACCAGAGGTTCAAGAAATACAGAAGTCCTAAAGCATGCTGTTTGAACAACTGAGGTTTAGTTTAAAACTCTTAACTCCTTTAAAAAAGGGAAGGCAAGATTTTTTTTAAAGGTGCCCATTCTGCGATAATACATGCACTGAGACCAAGTAGAAATATGACCGCAGAGATGTTATTAAAGCGTGTTTAGAAGGTCAGTGAGGACTGACCTTGAAAGTACCCAGAACTGAAGAGTAGTGAATTCTGAAAGCAGGTGGCAGTGGCTTTAAGCAATAAGTAGGAGGCAACATCGTGAATACGAGCAAAGACAATTTTGTGAGTGTTTGCCCAGCAATGGATGTGCTAAAATTGGAACCATACTGATTGATGATATTTGGCAAGTATGTTGAAAAGCATAGAGCACTCATTCGGTATAGGTGGTCTATTCTTGGAAAGGTTGGTGATAAGGGAGGGAAAGAGGATGAAGGCTGGAGATCGTCCTGAGATGTGATGGAGTTTCAAGAGCAGATGGGGGAGATTCTTCTCTCTGTTCCTGTGCTCCCCATAGACTGGAGGTAAGAAAGCATGCAAGTATAGATCATTTTGCAGGAGATGTGCGGAAACAAGGGAGATTATTCTGGAAAATGACTACTTTCTCTTTGCATTAGAGAGGGAGGTAGATCCAGGCATAAGGATTGGTGGGGCAGAGCTGATGTGAGGCAAGGACAGGGAGATGGGTGTGGTGGTGGAAATAGCGATGCTCTAGCTAGGAGAGGACGGCAAGTGAAGTTGCACAAGGGGCTGGCACAAGCTAGGTGCACATTAAATATTTTTGCTTCTATGATGCCTTTGCTCATGATACAAGAAGTGGTCGTTTTTGTAAGATATTTCTGCAGCCACGTCTCATGTGTGTAACAAGCCCCTGCAAAGTCCGTTTCCTGTGTGCTAGAAGGAAATGAACTCGCTGAGTTGCTAGCATCATCTCTTGCATGGGTATCCGCTCACAACACGGTGAAAATTGCCCTTAATATCTGGCCATGGGACACAGAGATGTAGTGCATTAATTTTTTTCTTCCCTGCCAGCAATGATTTTTGCCCCAAGGCATGACAGTTGATTATGAAATGGCTATTGGCTGTGTGGACAGGTGACAGCAAGTTGAGTCTAGCATAAAAGAAGTAAAGTTAAGTGGGATGTACTCCACACGGTGAGGATATGCAAAGGCAATGGCCAGAGTCTTTGCTGGATGTTCTCTACATACAGGAAATTGTGGCAGGTGTTGGGCCACTCATGTGCACAAGGCTCGGTCTGTGCTTCCCAAATGTTAAGCATGTCAAGGAGCCATGCTGCAGAGAACGGTTTCATCGGCCTGAAGACTCTGTTTCAGAGATTCAGTCTCACAGGGGGCATGGGCCAGTCCCTGCCACTATGCACCCTTAGCACACAGGCATTTTGTTTTTACTATAAGATGTTTGCTTATTGAGTTGTGCCTTTGGAAACAGTGCTTTGGGTAGAAGGTGTGTGTATGTGTGTATGCGTGTGTGTGTGTGTTGCTCCCAAAGACAGCCAACATCTGAGGTCCCCATTCACTGTTTCCCTTAAAGAGCCCAACACACAGACGTGGTATTTTCCACACAGTGAGTGCCCCATCCCATGACTGTTGCTGCCTGGCTGTCTTCAGGCAGATGGAATTGTCTGTTGGAATCATTGACTACCAGTCCCTTTGCTGAATATGGTGAGGTTTTGTGTTTCCCTCAAAGAAACAATTAAATTAAAAATGTCAAGGAAATCATTGGAGGTTTCTATCCCAATGATACGATGTGCTGTAGGCATCACATGGGTACTTGTTTAAATCAATTGTGGTTTGGTAATTAACTCAGTAACTACTTCAGCTGAGAGACCTAAAGGGGACTTGGTGTCTGAACAGTCGCCAGAGTCAACAACACCCTGGGAATTTTTTGGTGTAGTGCCCAAATTGCCATGGTGCCATGACTGCTGAAAACCCTCAAGAAAGAATACGATGTCCTTCACACACTGAGAGAAAAGGGGAAAAAGAGAAGCCACTTCTGGCTTTCTTCATCATTTCTGTCTGTGGATTCCCTTATGCAAGTCACTTGGCAAATCCCTAGGCAAAGTCTCTGGCTTCCAATAAAGAAATCACAGCTAGCGATACAGGAATATTTTGGTCCCCGATCTGTTTTCATAATTACCTCCTCCAGCCCCACATTCTATGAGTTTATTTAGTAAACAGCCCGCTCACCAATACTTCAGCAATGAAAACATCGAATGCTTTCTTTTTGGAGAAGGGATGGAAAGAAAATAGCATTGAGCCCAAATCCTTATTAGCTAAGGAGAATCTCTTTGCGGGCCTTGTGATCATTTTTCAAGATAGAAATACAACCTTTCATCACACTTTGAGAGATGTCAGAAATATAAAACTCATTATCAACCATGCTTAGGTGAGTATTTCTTCTTGCGTCTCACCTCACAAATCTCCATGTTTGTATGAATTATATTTTAAGTGTGAAAACCTATAAATTATGCAAGATAGTTTTTTTACAGCAGGAGGAATTTAGCTGAGCAGTTAAGCCGAATGACTGGTGCTTTCGCAGCCTCACTAGAAGTGTGGAAAATAAGAATTACAGTACAGGATCATCTGTGCACCTTGCACAGTCTCCCCGTCCTACATCCTCTCTAGCTGGTTCAGTCTTTCTCGCCCATCAACATTCCCAGGATGGTAATCAGTACTTTGTCTTCCAGTTTCCTCCCCACCCCTCCTTCAGACCTGCCATTCAGGTTTTCTTCTCTCTCTACTCAAGCCATTTCCCCAAAAGACAGATCATACATCCATGGGATCAGAGGGAAGACGGAAAGTGAGAACAGTAGGTCATAGAACAAGGACAATGCATAGTAGCAGAGCACTAAGCAGCTTATCCCTATAGAGTCTCTAAGGACAGGTGTAGTGGTCAAGCACTCACTGGATCATCCCAATACATTTCCTATTCCCTCTGAAGTAGGGATACATTCTACTGGGGTAAAGGAAGGGACACAAAGAAGGCCTTGAGTGCCCTGAACAATGTGATAAGGATTTGGAACCACTCCTTGGAGGAACACAGAAGGGCCCCCCATCTGTCAGGATTGCTGATGGCATTGGGGTACATGTAAGTTAGAGGCAAATAAAGTGGTATGATACCAATCCCCCCAAATACTCAGCAGTTAGTACTGGAGAAACAAACTGGGTTTTCAGCCCAGGTTCAAGAAGTGATGCAGCAGAGGAAACAGAAACATGAGAGTTATAGGAGTCCATGCATCAAGGAGAAATCTGCTGAAATGAAAATCTTGGAGTCCGGCCTGAATGGCCAGGAAGGGACTTCTGAATGGACAGGAATGGACAGGAAGTGAGAAATGGGAGGTAGGGATGCACAGTGGGGCCAGCCTGGATGAAGGGACTAGTCAGAGAGTAGATATACTGAGGAAGCCAACACTCATCAACAACAGAGATGAACCATTTTTACCAGAACAACGCTCAAGGAGAAATGATGAGACATAAGTATCTTTGCAAGAGATGCAAGGGGTTATAACTTCTGCTTTGATTTACAAATTATAAAACCTTTGAACAAAGCTACACAGGCGATGACAGCTCCTCAAAGTCAGACACATACATCAGAACATGAACGACAGGCACCTGTGTGAATCCTTAGGAAAAGAACGGCAGGTGATTCGTCCCCAAATTCTAAATTTTAGGTTGTAATAAGCAGTAACTTCTTTTTTTTTAATTTTTTATTTAAAAATATTTTTTTAACGTTTATTTATTTTTGAGACAGAGAGAAACAGAGCATGAAAGGGGGAGGGTCAGAGAGAGAGGGAGACACAGAATCTGAAACAGGCTCCAGGCTCTGAGCGGTCAGCACAGAGCCTGACGCGGGGCTTGAGCTCATGGACCTCGAGATCATGACCTGAGCCGAAGTTGGCCGCTTAACCGACTGAGCCACCCAGGCGCCCCTTTTAATTTTTTTCAACGTTTATGTATTTTTGAGACAGAGAGAGACAGAGCATGAACGGGGGAGGGTCAGAGAGAGAGGGAGACACAGAATCTGAAACAGGCTCCAGGCTCTGAGCGATCAGCACAGGAGCCCGATGCGGGGCTCGAACTCACAGACTGTGAGATCATGACCCGAGCTGAAGTCGGACGCTCAACCAACGGAGCCACCCAGGCGCAAGCAGTAACTTCTAAAACGATGCTAGGCAGGGCCTGTTTTGAACGAGTAAGGTTGTACTACCACCTTTCTGCATTCCATGGAGGAGCACTCGACTCAGTGAAATTGCTCTCCAATGACAATGAATGCTTACACCATTGAGTCATCTCCCTTGGATAATACGCTGTCAAACTCCTGAGATGGACACCACTTTTATGTTCTACGACAGTCATGTTGTGGATAATCAAGAGCTATTTCCTCTGTTCCCGAGAGGGATTTATGGAGAGGCACATTTTCACATCAACTGGTTTGGTAAATAAGTGTGTCACCTTAAAGATGGTGGAGGCCATACACTGACTCCTCAGAGAAATATCTGTCTTTAAAACACACACACACACACACACACACACACACACACACACACACACACACACAGAGTCAAGCAGCCTTGGTTAAATAGTAATAAGATGAGAGCAAACACCAAAAACAAGCTCATCCTTTGTTTGGCCAGCAGCCAAAGCAGAGATTCAGCACAGCATTCTTCATCCAACCAAGGTGATATGCAATGATGTGCCGTGTGATAGTAAGAGAAAACCTGCCATGGACTTTCTAGCACGCTTCTCCTCAGTGCTCACAGAGGAAAGGACAGTCGCACATGACGTTGTAGAGTAGTGTTCATGTACCTTTATGAAAGACAAGCCCTTGGGAACCAACAGTCTCTCGCTCAAAGGATAGTTGGGAAGGCACCCAAATGATGACATTGGGTCTCTGCAAAGTCAAAGACAAGCTGCCCCATCAAAGCGAGCATGGAGATCGTGACAAGGGCATCTGGCCGTGTGACATAGACACTGGCCATCATGAAGACATAGCTACGGATGAGTCATGCTGCAGGTTTCTGATTCCCAGGCCAAGTGGCTGGTTTGCAACAGAAGCATCACACAGTGATGGTGAGTGCACACATCAGCCCTGCAGAAGGTGTGGACAGCTGCTAACCAGAGAGCAGATTACCTGCACTGTCAGCCTGGCTCTTGTCTGCGAGCGTCCCTACTCGGACACAAGCTTGACACACACGTGTTCCTCCCCAGACTCTGCAGGGGGACTTCAGAGATTCACATATCTTATCAATTGATTGGAGCCCACAGATATGCCTGTTTTCTTCTGAGCTGGGTCATTAAGTGGATTCCATAGTTTGGGGCTTTGTATGTCTTCTGTCTAACAGAACCCTTCAAGAGCATCATATACTATACTGGGAGTTGATGTCAGTGCAACATTTTCTTTAATTTTTTATCTGTTTTCTTCACTTCCCGCCCCCCCCCCCCCCACCAAAAGTCTGTTGTTTTGGCCATTGTGGCATGGATTGGTAGGGAACAGATTTTTAACAGATCAGGCTTCCTACGGACGGTCTTATGAAAAGCTCTTCCTTGAAGAGAGCAGGGTTTTTCAACCTCAGCATTAGTGACATACAGGGCTGGATAGTCGGGGTTTTTGTTTTTTGTTTCTTTGTACGCAGCTGTCTCGTGCATTATACTGTTACCCTTTAGGACCAGATGGTAGTACCATCATCACCCTCTCTCCAGCTATGACAACCAAAAATGACTCCCAGCATTGCCAAATGTCCACTGAGGGTAAAATCGCACCCTGGTTAAGAACCAAAGGCATGGACTACGTTGACACTTAAATCCATAAGTAGTGTTCTCATTGGTTTTTATCCTTTTTATTTTCCGGTCAATTTCTTTCATATGTTTCAGGACACAGCCCTCAGCTTTAAGACGTCTGACTCCACAACACGCACACATGACTTCTGTTGCCAAAAACACTGGCCTTAACTGCTTTGTTTACCACAGTGCTGCCAGTGAGCTCTGTGACGTTGCGGACGCTTCCCGTTTTGCCATGGCAACGCAGGGCACTTCTTGTTGAACAGTTTGCGTGCCCTTGATGTCCACAAAACAGCCTGGGCATCGGTTCAGAAGGAAGTGGCCAAAAGCACAATGCGAGGTTGACCGAAAGTTCCCTCTCCTTGTCCCTCTTGTGTTGTTGGGTTTTCTTTATCGATCTAGGTTTCATTTAGGTTTTTCAGGTGAATTAACTGGAGACTGGCGGATCCAACTGCAAAGCCGTGTGACAGTTCTGCAGAGTGTTTATGGAGCACAGTCAAGAAGGGTTTCACATCACGCAACTTATTACATAAGGGGAGAGAATGCTCACACTTTCAGAGCTGTCCTTCTGGTCACCCAGTGGGAGTGAACACATTCCACACCCAGCTGTCCCCCAGCTTCTGTGGTGGGCACAGAGATTTGATTTTCTTTCTTCAGAGTCTTGGAGCTTTTGTGCAATGCCAGCCCACTAAGGTTTTTTATTGTCTTGAAAGCTCATAAGCACGAAGGCTGAAGGGAAGAAAGATGCCTTTCATGGGTTCATTGTGCCGTGATGGGCAAGCCTCAGCTCTTGAACACGGAAAATTCAGCCATGGCCAGTTTGCTAAGACTCCAGAGAAACAAATCCCTCCTGTTTAATGAGAGACCATGCAAACGTTCCTCAGGACAGGAGTCATGAGAAGCGACACTGGCAGATAAGGAATCCATCCCAATTGTGGTCTGCTGGGAATTTAACATTCATGACTGTGGGTTCATGTCAATTCTGATATCAACTTAAACTTCTATCAAGGCAAAATCGCCAAGGTCAGGGAAGACCCATTCTCCAAAGCTGTATGTCGGGAATCAGTGCTCATTTAAAAAGTTCAGGAAGGGAGCACTGGGTGGCTCAGTCGGTTGAGCGTCCAACTTCAGCTCAGGTCATGATCTCATGGTTCACAATTTCAAGCCTGATGTGAAGGTCTGCTCTGACACCTCAGAACCTGTAGCCTGCTTCAGATTCTGTGTCTCCCTCTCTCTGTACCCCTTCCCCGCTTGCGCTCTCTCTCACTCTCTGAAAAATGAATAAGGGGCACCTGGGTGGCTCAGTTGGTTGTGCATCTGACTTTAGCTCAGGTCATGATCTGACAGTTAGTAAATTCGAGCCCCATGTCAGGCTGTGTGCTGACAGCTTAGGACCTGGAGCCTGGTTTGGATTCTGTGTCTCCCTCTCTCTCTGCTCTTCCTCCCTCCCCTGCTGCTCACACTGTCTCTCTCTCCTTCAAAAATAAATATTAAAAAAACTTTTTAATGAATAACCATTGAAAAAATTAAAAATGGATAAGTAAAAAGTGCAGTAAGCTTTTCCCTTAAGGTAGGCATAGTTCATGGGCAAGAAGATATTCATGTCTGCTTTTCTTCTTCTTTTTTTGTTTATTTCTGAGACAGAGAGAGACAGAGCATGAGTGGGGGAGGGGCAGAGAGAGAGGGAGACACAGAATCAGAAGCAGGCTCCAGGCTCTGAGCTGTCAGCACAGAGCCTGACGTGGGGCTCGAACCCACCAACCGCGAGATCATGACCTGAGCCGAAGTCGGATGCTCAACCGACTGATCCACCCAGGTGCCCGTGGTTCTCCCTTATTTTTAACATAGAGGTCCTTATGCCACCGAAACATTCCTTTTTAATAAAAGACATTTTGGCATTAAACAAATAGCATAGCTAGAGGTCACATTTGTCATATGGTAACA